>NW_027224264.1:7140065-7473582 GCF_023699985.2 Odocoileus virginianus
AAATAATTGCAAACCACTTATGAGGATGTGTGCGTTAGTTGCTCAGTCATGTCTGACTCTTTACAACTCCATGGATTGTAGCCCACCAGGCTCCTCTGAGCTATGAATGTTTAAGTCACCACAAGACTTTCTGTACTTGCATCTGAGTTGTGGATTATGTTTTATCCTAGTTAAATATTTAGGGTATCTCAGTAGACTACACATTTTTGGCAAATAGGACTGTTTTAACAATTTGTACATACAATCAAAAAGTCCTCTCCTTAATTTATTTTTCCATGGCTGGGATCAAGAAAACAGTATCTTGAACACTGCAAGCAGAAATATTATTTTAATATTTGTACAGAGAGAGGGAAACTGCATGCCATGAATTGGCATCTATATTATCATCATGGATGCTAGAAAATGAATTATTTTCAGTGGTTTTTTGATACCAGTGTTTAATGGCAGCTTTATTACAAGCCATCTCTGTGTACATAAATGAAAAATAAGTTTTAACAAGTAGGAATAAATGGGCATGATTCACCAGCACAGTTAACTCAAGATTTTCCAACCTTATAACCACAACTGATAGGAAGATTTATCACCACAGCTGCCCGTGTTAAACTTCTTTTCCTGCAGTTGAAGGAATCAAATTTCTTCTTGGAGATTAGTCATTTGTGGGGGTGTCGCCAACTGCAAAATGCTTGTTATGAATGAGGTGCACTTCTCTGTTGCTGTCCTCCAGTCCTAATTCTTATCTCTTTTTGTGTCTTTCCCATTTGCACACAAGTTGCAATGACTTACACAGTCAAGTTTTCTTTACTTGTTATTCAAACCTAAAACACAGGGCTGCTTTGCAGGATGGCAATGTGGTAACCTCACAAAGATGGGTGGGAAGAAATGTGAAATCTGAGCAGATGAGAAATTCTACTTGAGGGTGAGAGTGGAAAGGAAGCTAACATTTCTTGGGTGGCTATAAATGTGCCAAGCACTATGCTAGACTCTTTATTCAAGGGATCTCATTTCATCCTTAGAGTAATCTTGCAAGAGGTTAGGTAATATTCCCATTTCATATGTGAGGAAATTGACTTTTTCAAGATAGTGTGGTTTATCGGTAACTAACTGAACAGGTATGAGAAACAAGCTCCCAAAGACTCCAAAGTGCCTCTGTTTTCTTGCTCCACTTGGCCATACAGCCTCTGAGGTCCTAGAGGAATGCAGTTGGACAAAGTAGTTTTACAACTATACAGCTTACAGGGATTTTTAAGATAACAGCTTTACTGAGATATAATTTACATATCATACAATTCACCCATTTAAATTGGACCACTCAGTGGTCTCTAGCATTTGCACAAACTTGTGCAACTACGACCAATTTTAGAATATTTTCATCACCTCAAAAGGAAATCCTGTGCAATTCAACTATCACTCCCCTATCACCAATCCTCCCTCCAGTCCTAAAATGCCACTAATCCATCTTCTTTGTCTATAGATTTGCCAATTACTGACATTTTATATGAATGCAATCATATATTATGGGTCCATTTGTGACTGGCTTCTTTCACTTATTGTAATGTTTTAAAGATTCATCCATGTTGTAGCCGGCATCAGTACTATGTTCCTCTTTATGTCTAAATAATATTTGTATGGATATACTACATTATTTATCTACCACTTATAGGGATGTGATGCCATGTCTACATAAGAAAATTCTAAAGTTAAAAGTCATCAATGTTTCATCTGTTCTATTTTCTACCTAAATTGTGCCAAACTAATTATGTCCTACTGGCTTCTGGGAACATGTATCCCCCAACTTTCCTTTCACTTGACCAGTTTAATTTTCACTGAATTGACTAGTTGTTTTGCCAACATATAGATAGTTTAACACATTGTTATTGTTTAGTCGCTGAGTCATGTCTGACTCTTTTGCGACCCCATGGATTGTAGCCCACCAGGCTCCTCTGTCCATGGGATTCTCCAGGCAAGAATACTGGAGTGGGTTGCCATTTCCTTCTCCAAGGGATCTTCCCAACCCAGGGATTGAATTTGTGTCTCCTGCTTGGCAGGCAGTTTCTTTACCACTGAGCCACCAGGAAAGCCCCTGTTTAACATATGAGGACGTGTCTGAAATGACAGCTGGAAAACATGGAAATTTAGACTACCATGTGTAAAACAGATAGCCAATGGGAATTTGCTGTATGACTAGGGAACTCAAACAGGGGCTCTGTAACAACCTAGAGGAGAAAGATAGAGAGGGACATGGGAGGGAGGTTCATGAGAGAGGAGATATATGTACACCTATGGCTGATTCATGCTGATATTTGGCAGAAAACAACAAAAATCTGTAAAGCAATTATTTCTCGATTAAAAAACTAAATAAAATCAGATTAAAAAAAAGTAACTCAGACATTCACTTAGCATCATAACTGCTTGCCTGAGTATAATTTACAAAATTGTAGGGTGTGGCCAGAAAATTTGTTTAAAAGCTGGCAAAATTATTTCATAGGGAGATATAGCATCTATGCAAAGATAAAACTCTTTCTGTCAAAATTTTAGTCAATCAACCAGTTAATGTCATTTTATGAAAGTGATAGGACAATTTTATTATATTTTTAACTGAATTGGCCAGAAACACTGACATAATGTAATCTAATTTAAATACCTTTCTTTAGCTATTTAATAGCCTAAATAACTTTAATAGCCTTCCCTTGCCTTCTTGGATTCTACGATGGGAAGAGGAAGAAGCCTTTATTCAAGCAATTGTACAAATGTACAGTAGAGTGTAACACGTTAGTACAACCCTACAAACTCCTGGGTAGAATGAAGCAAAGAACTCATTAGTATTTATTTCTCTTCTTTTTTTAGTATTTATCTTGATTAATCACAAAATATAAGCACTTTGAGAAACCGCTTTAAGTGCTTTCCCACAAGTGTGCTCAAAATAGTGCACAGAGAGTAGTACCGGGTAGAACCACATAGACGCCCATTGGGAGTTCTTCTTCTGGGTATGAACTGCAATTTTTTGTTAGTTACCTACATCTTCTTGCTACTTGTCACACAAGATGAATGGAGTTAATACACAATATAGGGTTTATGCAACTGCAATCTAGGAATTCTTCCTCAGATCTCATTTTATATGCAACCCCCTCTTTGAACTAATGTATAATAGACCCTCAAATCCTATGTTACAGTGATTCCATCTCATGATAAGAATGATCTTTTGTAATGAAAACACTTTATCATTTTAGAAGTACTATTGCATAAATTATTTCTGTTTACACTACAATTTCTTATTTTAAAGTATTTTACATGCAATAAATATTAATAAATGTTTCTCAAGCATAATCTTTACAACTATTAAATTTCCATCACATCAATTTTTAATAAAAAGCATAAACTGAGATTGTTATTCTTTCTCTTATCCTGTTTCTTTGCCTGCTCTTCCACGGAGTGCTTTAGCAACCCTTCTGGCCATTTTCGCTCTCAATCCTCATACACATTTATGAGCTTAGCATTTCTGTTCTCCCGGAGAGTAATGGCCAAGATTGTGATTCCTTTTGATTTTTTTTCCTATGAGATCTCATATACCTATATGTGTGTGCTCAGTCACTTCAGTTGTGTCTGACTTTTTGCGAAACCATGGACTGTAACCCACCAGGCTCCTCCATCCACAGGATTTCCCAGGCAAGAATACTGGAGTGGGTTGCCATGCCCTCCTCCAGGAGATCTTCCCGACCCAGGGATCGAACCTGTGTCTCTTACATCTCCTGCATTGGCAGGAGGGTTCTTAACCACTAGTGCCACCTGGGAAGCCCTATATACCTGATGTACCTTACCTAATCTTTTTCATTATTGTCTTGGCCAACTAGCTCCCAAAGACTTCTCACAGGCCACATTCAAAAGAGTCCTTGAAATTGGATCTCTTCCTTTCTACTCTGTCCCACTTCTCTTACCCTGACACTTATCCACACTTGACTGAATATTATCTTTGTTGACCAAAACTTCTCAATCTTTATTGATTCCCCTTTTTTAATTTTGTGAATTTTTTCCTCAAATCTATCATGCAAAATCTCTTCTCGAGAGGGATGATGGGTATAAGGAGGGGGAAATATCAAGAATGACTCTCAGGTGTTAGGGCTAAGGTTAGTTACGTCATACTGAGATAGGGAAAAGGTATGCAAATTTTTTTGATTGAGTCCACATATTTGCCTGGAGTCCTGGAGAGAGGCCTATTGCTTCAGGGCCTATGTCTGACTCTTTGTGACCCCATAGACTGTAGCCTGCCAGGCTCCTCTGCCCATGGGATTTCCCAGGCAAGAATACTGGAGTGGGTTGCCATTTCCTTCTCCAGGGGATCTTCCCAACTCAGGGATTGAACCTGCATCTCCTACCTCTCCTGCATTGGCAGGTAGGTTCTTTACCACTAGTGCCATCTGGGAAGCCCAGAGAGAGGCCTAAGCTACTGATAAAAAAAATTGGAAGGGATGAAGAGAGGAGTTGGAACTTAGAGTATATAAAGAGATAATTTGGCAGGTGGGGGTACAGTTATCTAAAAGGTGCTCTTTTCCACTGAGAAAAGTGCAAAAGAGAAAAGGATATTTTCTGATCCAGAAATTTTGTAGCTATGGGGATAGAAAATGCATAAATGTGTGCTTAGTACCTAGTTGGCATTCAATAAATGGTAGCTGCATCGTTAAAAAGACAGGATAGCAAGTGTTAGTGAGGATGTGCAGAAAAGGGAACCCTCATGAGCCATTGGTGGGGATGTAAGTCAGTACAGCCACTATGGAAAACAGTATGGAGGGTCTTCAAAAAATTAAAAACAGAACCACCGTGTGATCATGCAATCCCACCCCTGGGTATATATTCAAAAGAAATGAAACTGGGATGCTGAAGAAATATCTGCACTCCCATGTTTATTGCAACAATATCCAAGACATGGAAACAACCTAAGTGAACATCAATGGATTAATGGATAAATATGTGATATATATAATATATAAAATATCCTATATGATATGCTTGTGTGCTAAGTCGCTTCAGTTGTGTCTGACTCTTTGCAACCCTATGGACTGTAGCCCACCAGGCTCCTCTGTCCATGGGATTCTCCAGGCAAGAATACTGGAGTGAGCTGCCATTTCCTTCTCCAGGGGATCTTCCCAACCCAGGGATTGAACCCGCATCTCTTATGTCTCCTGCATCAGCAGGTGAGTTCTTTACCACTAGTGCCACCTGGGAAGCCCCAATGTATATGAGATATATGAATATTATTCAGCTCTGAGGAAAAAGGAAATCCTGCCATTTGTGACAAGATGGAAGAATCTTGAGAGCATTATGTACTCAGTCACTCAGTTCTGTCCAACTCTTTGTGACCCATGGACTGTAGCTGCCAGGCTCCTCTGTCCCTGGGATTTCCCAGGCAAGAATATTGGAGTGAGGGTGCCATTTCCTATGCCAGTGGAGTGCATTATGCTAAGTGAAATGAGACAGAGAAAGACAAATACTCACATGTGGAATCTTAAAAACCTGAACTCAGAAAAAGAGAGCAGAATGGTGGATACTAGGTGTGCAGTGGAGGACGTGAGGAGATGTTGGTCAAAGTCTACAGATTTCCGGTTATAAGACGAAGAAGTTCTGGGGATCTAAAGCTCAGCATGGTGATTATAGTTAACAATACTGTACTACATACTTGAAAGTTGCTAAGAGATTGAATCTTAAATGTTCCCACAACAACAACAAAAAAAAGTAATTACATATGCCATGATCAAGGTGTCAGCTAACAGTATGGTAGTAATAATATTTCAATGTATACGTGTATCAACACACTGTGTACCTTAAACTTACACAATGTTAATGTAAAGCTGGTAAATTAAATAGATAGAGAAACTAGCCACTTCTCCATGCCTATACAGTGCCTTTGCCAGACTCTGCTGCCCCCTCTGGGACTGGCTTCAAGTGAAAGCCTGTTCTTGCCTTTTTGTTTTTAACTGAAATTATACCAGACAAGCCCTCAACTGTCACTGTAGTCAGATGACTTTTCAAATACTTCCACGTAAGTCATTGTATTTTAGTTTACTCCACCAATGCATAAAAGCTTCCATATTAAGCTAAGCAAGTAACTGTTGTCTTCTGATTGCTCCCCAGCTCACTGTACCTCAAATGCTAAATAAAGGTTTCTGCCTTGTGGCTTCATTATGTTTCTATTTTGTCTTATGTCCCCAAATGCAGGAATTAATGTCTCACTTGTAGGCACTGAAGTCCTGTGAACAGGGGATCTTTCCTGCTTCTAGTTCCATTATTTTTTTAATGTATTTATTTTAATTGGAGGATAATTACTTTACAATATTGTGATGGTTTTTGCCATACATCAACATGAATCAGCCACAGGTATACATGTGTCCCCCCATCCTGAACTCCCCTCCCACCTCCCTCCCCACCCTATCCCTCTGGGTTGTCCCAGTCCAGAGATAAATCCATGCACCTATGGACACCTTGTCTTTGACAAAGGAGGCAAGAATATACAATGGAGAAAAGAGAGTCTCTTCAACTAGTCCTACTATTAAGTCAGCTCTCCCTAGTCACATCAATGGTGGAGGCTATGTCTCAAACGAGCCCATATTTGGCCAACCAATGAAACCACACCACAGAGAGAGTGCTGGGCAGACCACGTGTTTAACTGTTGCCATGCTGTCTGCATGAACGCATCTCATGTCTTTACACATGTTATATGAAGATATGTTACCTTCTCAAATATAGAGAATACATTGTATTTTATGTTATCCTGAACCCAGAGCTCCCTAAGTCACACGGTACAGTGGATAGAGGGGACATGCTAATCTTTTCAGCGGTGTTCCAATTTTAATATAGGTTCTGCTGGGCTGAGCACAAACTACATGTAAAGCACAGGGACCAGCTGCTTCCTTTAAATCTAAACACAAAACCACCCCCCCCACTCCTACGAATTCCACTTATAACTCATGTTCTACTCACAAACTCCCTCAAACTCCATCACTAAAGTAAATGTCTTGTAAGCAAAATCTTAGCGGTCAAGATCCCTTAAACTTCCGTATATACAGCGTCTGTATACAATCCCTGTGTGTGAGATGTTGTGCTAGCAAAATTGAAAACCCAAGAACCTGTTTGAGGGGCTGCTCTAATGACTTCCAGGTCTTAACACAGAAGATGTCCAGGATAACATGGGGAAATTTAAAAACTTCCGTGGAGAGCAAAGAGGAGCCTTCACTTGAATTCTAAATTCTATGTGTATAGTCTTGTGTACACGGTGTAGCGGCAGCTGTCACTGAGGTCACACCTGCCACTTACTGCCTGCGGGGACTGCCCTCCAAACAACCCTGGGTAGGTGGCTATGCCTCTGATTACGCCCTGTGACCCAAAGCCCCAGAAATCACACCACGAAGAGTCCCTCCTCAAATGACATCATTCACGAATGCAACCAAAACCGTTACAATTTTTTCCATTAATAAGTAAACCCAATAAGGCCACTTTAACTGAGACAGTTTGAAACTGAGGTCATCTCAGGAATTTGTTATGTAGTTGCTGACGGGGATCAGTTTCCCAGGGCTGAAGTGAATTTTGCTGTTGTAACTTGAGTTGAGGCACACAGGACAGCTGGTCTACCAAAAGGAAGGAGGAGCATGCTCAAGAGAATAGAAGCAGCTGTGAGGTTCCCAAACATGGAGTCTACTACATCTGGCACTGGTTGGATTTCCACACTCTCTGGAAATTTTCCAGGCTGCTGTCTTCTGATTTCATGGTCACCAGTGGTGAGGCTCCTGGAAATGGCTTCTCCAATCTTTGGAACACACAATTTCCATTCATATACAGAGTAGTTGATTGCAGTTGTAAACAGGTTCTTCAAGAAATATACTTATGGGCAAAGTTTTTAGAGGTACTCTTACAAAAAGATCTCCAACTCTTCTCCGTTGGAGACAACTTGTCTCCACTTTGTAAACAAGACAGTTTATCGTAAGCTAGGTTGGAGAAGAAGGTAAGCAGAATCTATAGTTGCTGGAATGCCTCGGCCACAGCAAAGGTTCTACCATTCTTTGGGAGGGTTGTCAGGTGAAACCTCAGGATGGATAAATTAAGCATGAATTTTGGAATGCTCTTGAAGGGGAGGGGTGGTTAGGAGGGTGGTTATCATTTTGACAACCTGGGATAAGCCAAGTAAAACCACCAAAATAGTTACTTGACACTATGTATTAATATTTGTACACATCAGTGATTTTCTAATTCAGCTACTAGAATCCTAGTGATTTCAAATTGCCCATCAGGGTCCTCCTAGGAAAAGGTTATACAGGGGACCAAAGTAAGGAGAACTCAAGATACCAAATATGACTCTCTCTAGAGCTGTGTTGTCAAATATGATAACCATTAGTCACAGGTGGCTGTAAGCGTCCCTGGTGGCTCAGATGGAGAAGAATACGCTGTGCCTGCAATGTGGGAGACCTGGGTTCGATCCCTGGGTTGGGAAGATCCCCTGGAGGAGGGCATGGCAACCCACTCCAGTATTCTTGCCTAGAGAATCCCCA
Source organism: Odocoileus virginianus (assembly GCF_023699985.2). Classification (NCBI taxonomy): domain Eukaryota; kingdom Metazoa; phylum Chordata; class Mammalia; order Artiodactyla; family Cervidae; genus Odocoileus; species Odocoileus virginianus. Next base: position 7,148,597 of record NW_027224264.1, read on the forward strand.
TGGACAGAGGAGCCTGGTGGGCTACAGTCCATGGGGTCGCAAAGAGTCAGACACGACTGAGTGACTAAACACAGCACAGCACAATATTAAATAAAATTAAAACTTCGTATCCTAAACTGCATGGCTAATGGGTATCACATGGGACAGCACAGATATAGAAGATTTTCATCATCTCATAAAGTTCTACTGAATAGCACTGCTAAAAAGTTTAAGTGGCCCTGTCTTATATATGTATGTGCATGCTGCGTGCTAGGTCACTTCAGTCATGTCTGACTCTTTGTGACCCTATGGACTGTAGCCTGCCAGGCTCCTCTGTCCATGGAATTCTCTAGGCAAGAATGCTGGAGTGAGCTGCTATGCCCTCCTCATTATATATAAATATAGTGTATATTTATAATTTAAACAATCATATTTATACATGAATGTAATACATAGGTATATTTTTATATATTATGTATGTCATACACATATACATATATACAGAGAGACAAGCGACAGAGAGAGACTGAGAGACATATATGTTGATATAAACTTCTGCCCACTTGGCCATGTTGATCCAGGAATGCCCCCTCTAACATGCCCAACCCCATCTGACCAATATTATCTCTTATGTGTTAGTCTGTAGTAGACGGTTTCAGAGAATTCATGATACTGCACGTGTAGTATGGTGTTGATATAAGATCAATCCTAGAAAAACAATGTAATGCTGAAGAACAGTAATTGACAGCCATCTCCTCTTGATGGAGGAAGAAAAACATGTTCATACCAGGTCAGACGTCCCCCTCAGTGTGGACATGAATTTTTTGTAATCTGAACAAAATAAGGAACTATTCAGGTAGAGATTACTGGGCTCAGGAGTTCTCAATGTAATCACAATGAAAGAAGGACTACGATCTTCAGGTCTCATCTCATTCCTGCACAATCCCTCTATATTTCAAAACTCTTTACCACAACACACAGCATTAACCCACCATGGTCCTGTGGGTTTATAATCTGACTCAAAGATTTGGGAGCTAAAGTTAATCTTGTCTCCAATTTGATGCTCCTTTGAAACTGCTGCTTGGCCTGCCAGACACAGGCTCATGAACTACATAAATTCCACAAATATCCCACCCGGGCCTGCGTGGTGGGCTTCTTGTAAACTGCTCTGCGCTTGGATCCTTCTCTGTTGGGGCAAAAGGAGGGGAAAGGTAAAGTCTAAACTTTTAGGGTTGATACAAGTCCCCGTGCTTCATATTATTTCTCTTGCTAGAGATGGAATATATTTTCTTTTAATCATGCTCCACAAATATATTTTTGCTAGACCTCCAGAGAATCAGTTCAGTTCAGTTCAGTCACTCAGTCGTGTCTGACTCTGCGACCCCATGGACTGCAGCATGCCAGGCCTCCCTGTCCATCACCAACTCCCGGAGTTTACTCAAACTCATGTCCATTGAGTCGGTGATGCATAGAACTGAATTAATTATCATTTTCGGTTCAAGATACTTCATCCTCACTAGTTCATGAATTAACTTTTACTTATATATCTATTTATATATCTACTTATAACTAAACACCAGTAAAACTAAAATCCAAACCAGAACTAGAATATTAACAGTAATTTGTATCTATCTATGTTTTCTCTCTTTTTTTTTTTCATTTATTTTTATTAGTTGGAGGCTAATTACAGTATTGTAGTGGTTTTTGTCATACATTGACATGAATCAGCCATGGATTTACATGTATTCCCCATCCCGGTCCCCCCTCCCACCTCCCTCTCTACCCGCTCCCTCTGGGTCTTCCTCTTATCCAGTCCCCCTATCTGTCACCAATCAGGGCCACCACAAGCCCAGCAATTAGAGCTTTTATGCAAATTAGAGAAAGATGCCTTTTCCCTACACACATTTTTTAGTTAAAATATCATTTATTTATCAAAAATAAAAACATGATTGGGTTCAGCACAAAATTATGTAAAAATTATTTCAAACAATTGAGTAAAAATTAGAAAATCTGAAGCGATTTAAAGTTTTAATTATGTTGTTGGTCAGTCACTGTGTCTGACTCTTTGCAACCCCATGAACTGCAGCACGCCAGGTTCCCTGTCCTTCACTATCTCCTGAAGCTTGCTCAAATTCATGTCCATTGAGTTGGTGATGTTATTGGAAAATAAAATCCTTTATGATATGAAAGCTTCTTTTAAAAATAGCTACATGCCTTGCCTTCAAGAAACTGAATCATACGAGAATTTGAAAGCTTATTACTCCAATATCATATTTTCAACAAAAGTGGCCAATAGATTTTATAATCTTTCATATGATACTATATTCCTTAAGTAATTTTAAATAAATTTTAATATTGGAAAAATAAAATATACCCAGAGAGCCACAAAAATATTTTTTCCCATTTATTTTTATTAGTTGGAGGCTAATTACTTTACAATATTGTAGTGGTTTTTGCCATACATTGACATGAATCAGCCATGGATTTACATGTATTTCCCATCCTGAATCCCCCTCCCACCTCCCTCCTCACCCCATCCCTCTGGGTCTTCCCAGTGCACCAGCCCTGAGCACTTGTCTCATGCATCCAACCTGGGCTGGTGATCTGTTTCACCCTTGATAATATACATGTTTCAATGCTATTCTCTCAGATCATCCCACCCTCGCCTTCTCCCACAGAGTCCAAAAGTCTGTTCTGTACATCTGTGTCTCTTTTTCTGTTTTGCATATAGGGTTATCGTTACCATCTTTTAAAATTCCATATATATGCATTAGTATACTGTATTGGTCTTTATCTTTCTGGCTTACTTCACTCTGTATAATGGGCTCCAGTTTCATCCACCTCATTAGAACTGATTCAAATGAATTATTTTTAATGGCTGAGTAATATTCCATGGTGTATATGTACCACAGCTTCCTTATCCATTCGTCTGCTGATGCAAAAATAAACTCAAAATGGATTAAAGATCTAAATGTAAGACCAGAAACTATAAAACTCCTAGAGGAGAACATAGGCAAAACACTCTCCAACATAAATCACAGCAGGATCCTCTATGACCCACCTCCCAGAATATTGGAAATAAAAGCAAAAATAAACAAATGGGACCTAATTAAACTTAAAAGCTTTTACACAGCAAAGGAAACTATAAGCAAGGTGAAAAGAAAGCCTTCAGAATGGGAGAAAATAATAGCAAATGAAGAAACAGACAAAGGATTAATCTCAAAAATATACAAACAACTCCTGCAGCTCAATTCCAGAAAAATAAATGATCCAATCAAAAAATGGGCCAAAGATCTAAACAGACATTTCTCCAAAGAAGACATACAGATCACTAACAAACATATGAAAAGATGTTCAACATCACTCAGTATTAGAGAAATGCAAATCAAAACCTCAATGAGGTACCATTACACGCCAGTCAGGATGGCTATTATCCAAAAGTCTACGAGCAATAAATGCTGGAGAGGGTGTGGAGAAAAGGGAACCCTCTTACACTGTTGGTGGGAATGCAAACTAGTACAGCCGCTATGGAGAACAGTGTGGAGATTCCTTAAAAAGCTGGAAATAGAACTGCCATATGACCCAGCAATCCCACTCCTGGGCATACACATCGAGGAAACCAGATCTGAAAGAGACACGTGCACCCCAATGTTCATCTCAGCACTGTTTATAATAGCCAGGACATGGAAGTAACCTAGATGCCCATCAGCACACAAAAATATTTTAAAATGTATAGGTCAATCACACTAGGTATTAAAATATGAGAGTTAGTTCCTTACACAGTGATCTTCAAGCAGTATCACATCCCTTACAATATTGATTAGTCAATTTTAACTATAATTTTTTACATAATTTCAATAGTTCACAGTCTTCATAATTCATCAAATCACTAGCCATCTGGAACATTGAAAAGGCCATAATATTAGCATATTATTGTACATCTTTGTTTTAAAGATGTCATTTTGTATCCAATTTAGAAAAGCAGAAATTGATTTTGACATTTACTTTTGGATTATAAATGGGCTGACTGTGGAATCTGTGGTCAAAATTAGGCCTCTTCCTTCTTTTCTGATATTTCTTTCATTGGAGAAGTTGGCATCTGTGTTAAGAGACTCTGCAATTTGTTTGGCATCAAAACTGTAATTTCATAAAACTATCCTGTTGTTTGCTTCAAACAGTTTCTTACTTCATTTAGTGCTTTCAAGAGAATAACACACATAAATTTTATTCCTTTATCATTTTCATGTAACATTAATTTTACTTAAAACACCACATCAAATTATTACCAAGAAAATAAACTTAAGCATGGATGTTATTTGAAATTATACACTGGACTTAAATTCTAGAATCTATATCTTGCTTACAAGTTTTTAATTTAGACGTAGAGGTTATTTTAGTTGTTATTACTTCAAAAAGATCTTCCCATTTTCAAACTTGACTCTCAACTGTAACTTTCAATAGAACAATATGTATCCATCACATTATTTTAAAAAACAACTTTGCTTCCAACTGTAGAAAAAACGTTATCTACAGATACTGATTTTGTTAGAATAAGAGCATTTACCACAATATGTAGATAATAATTATAATATATATACAAATGACCTTTCTTTGGAACAATTTTGTAAAAGCAAAAAAAATTCAAAATGATAAGATGCTTATTATGCAAATGATTTTCCTTTGATGCAATCTTCTTATTCAGGACAGAAAGTTAAAAATCTACTTCTGATGGTAAAGCTCTGAATGCTTTACCCTACAGTTTATGTTTATCATTGATTGGGGTGAGCTGATTAAGAGGCAATGATACAACAAAATTAGGCAAAATGCACATCTAGACTACCTATTCACATAGCTGATATGTAATTTCTGGACCCTCTTGGGCCCAGTCCAAATGGATTCATTTATTGTACAGAAGATTAAATGACTAGTTGCTATGACTACTCAGACTCATAACATGTTGAATCTAGATAATTAGATGCCCAGTTCATAATGCACATCTAGTTTGCAAAGTCTCTTGATATCTTGTGCCCAGTCTCAATCAGGGTCCAGTAACATATCAGAAATTCTTTTTGAACAGAGTATTTCTCAGTTATGGACAGCATGATCTTGCTCCAGGGCCCTCGAGGCCTGTAGTTGCTCTCCTACTGGGGCCAAATTAAGTGGTGTCCTCTCTTGGTGGTAGGATACAAGATACAACAATCTGTACTCTCCTTAGGAAAAATATCCCAGAAGTTTCTAGACAAGCCTATAGCTTCATCAATATGATACGAGTCTTTATGGGGTTTATCTCTCACCTTTGGGCATCCAAATGTCTTACTTAGTTGTCTAGGCATATTGCCAATCTAGTTCATCCAATCAAATTTGTAAGATGTGGATAAGAATAACTTCTCAGGAATTTGGAGATATTCAAGGTTCCTACAGTACAGTGTTAGTGGCTTAGTTGTGTCCGACTCTGTGACCCCATGGACTATAGCCCACCAGGCTCCTCTATCCATCCATGGCAAGAATACTGGAGTGGGTTGCCATTTCCTTCTCCAGGGGATCTTCCCAACCCAGGGGTCAAACCTGGGTCTCCTGCATTACAGGCAGATTCTTTACCATCTGAGCCAGCAGGGAAGCCCCAGCTGGGGTTCCTAGAGACTATATTATGTCAATGAGCATGAGTTAACATAGTGCTGAGGCAACAGAGTGTTTCAAACTGCTGTCTTTACCACGAAAATATAAATTGCTTTCAGTTCTCACTGATGTATATCAAGATGAAAGCATTCTTTCAAATCAATAGCTGGACACTAAGTGCTAGAAACTAGGTTGATCTGCTTTCATAAAGATATTATTATTATACATCAAACACTGCAACTGCAATCAGGTCTTTCATTAAGTTTATAGTCATCACTGTTATCAGCCATCAACCACCTGGTTTTATAGAGACGATATAAGAACACTGAGAGAAGAAATCACATCTTTTAAATCTTTGATGGTGATACCAATTTCTGTAGTGCCTCTGGGAATGGAATAGATTTCTGATTTAAATTTCTGGCACAGGAAGGTTGAGGGGTTCCTACTTGTTCCTTCCTACTGTAGTGATCCTTAGCACACAGGTCAGAGAAACAATGGGAGGGGTCTTCTAGCATGTAAGAATGTGTATCTCAATTATATATTCAGACACCAGAGAAAGAGTCATAGTGTAAGTGTTCAGACCCACTGATCCCCTATGAGATGGACTTGGGCCAAAACTCCCTTTCTTATGTGTATTCAGAGAGCATCTGCTCTAATCAGATGATCATGATGATGGTTTAGGTCCCCTGTGATCAAGGTCAGCTCAAACTCTATATATATCAGTTCTATATACTGAATATTTCCTTTTGCCCAGGGTACAACTCTGCTGGAAAGTGGCCAAAGGCCTCTTTGGGGAAACATCAAAGGAACATTCACTGTTGATATCGGAGGGTACCAGTATCATCTTGAAACAATAGGTCTAAGAACTGACTTAAATCTGGAAATGGTATGAGGGAGGGTGAGCTTCCATCGTGGTATCTGACATCAACCTTCTGATCACAAATTTTCCATTGCTGTAATCAAATTCAGCAACAGCCTGGCTGGCTCCCAATTTAGGAAGACAGTGATCTATTTCAATTGCCATGGATTTCTGTGCATCAAGGCATTATGATTACCTTTCCATCTTCTCTACCTATTGTATTAATAGTGATTGTTGTCTCAGAGTTATTATCTGGCCTCTGTAATTTCAGAATGCCATTGTACACATTAATATTGTAGAGCCCATTTTGATGGTAGAATCTCTAACTATCAACTCTAGTCTAGTCTCCAGACAGCAACCATCACCGAGCTAAAAGATATTAGTGTCTCTGTCACTAGTTCATCCTCTGTTAAAGAAGTGGTCTCTGGCTCTCCTAGGGTACAAAGTCAGTTAGCAAATTTTCCCGTCTTACATTGTAAGTCCATTCCATCCCCTTGAGCATTCCAAGAAAGTTTAGGTATCTATACTTTGGTTACTGTAGGTCATTGACATGACCAGGCTTCAAAGAACTATCCGTGTAAATATTAGGACCAGCTCTAGATAACCTTGCCAAAACATTAAATTTGAATTCACAAATAAAGTACACTAAAGGAATGTGGTAACCACATGCCCCATGTGATATGCGATTTGGACTCTGGGAGAAGGCGAGGGTGGGATGATTTGAGAGAATAGCACTGAAACATGTATATTACCATATGTAAAATAGATGACCAGTGCAAGTTCAATGCATGAAGCAGGGCACTCAAAGCCAGTGCTCTGGGACAACCCAGAGGGATGGGGTGGGAGGGAGATGGGAGGGGGGTTCAGGATGGGGGGTGGAGAAGGAAATGGCAACCCACTCCAGTGTTCTTGCCTGGAGAATCCCAGGGATGGCGGAGCCTGGTGGGCTGCTGTCTGTGGGGTCACACAGAGTTGGACACGACTGAAGTGACTTAGCAGCAGCAGCAGCAGCAGCAGGATGAGGGGACACATGTGTACTGGTGGCTGATTCATGTTGATGTATAGCAAAAACCATCACAATATTGTAATCATCCTCCAATTAAAATAAATTAATTAATTTTAAAAAGGACACTATTTGGACAATTGGTATACTTTGTTTTTTGTTTTTAAAAATTTTTATTTTATATTGGAATACAGTTGATTAACAATGGTGTGTTCATTTCAGGTATACAGCAAAGTAACTTTGAATAAAGTTACTTATATTTGCTAAAAATAGTGCATTACTGTTCATTTCTTCACTTTGATAATTTACTGAAGTTGTATGAGAATGTTTTGATTTTAAGAAATATACATTGAAGTATTTAGGGTTAAAGGGCAAAGTATCTCTAGTGAGTGTGTGTGCGCGCGCTCAGTTGTATTTAACTCTTTGCAACCCCTATAGACTGTAGCTCACCAGGCTCCTCTGTCCATGAGATTTCCCAGGCAAGAATACTGGAATGGGTTGTCATTTCCTTCTCCAGGGGATCTTCCTGACCCAGGGATCAAACCCACATCTCTTTGCATATCCTGCATTGACAGGCAGGTTCTTTACCCGCTGAGCTACCAGGGAAGTCCCAAAATATCTCTAGATTATTTTCACTCTCAAGTATTTCAGAACTAAATAGTACATATGTATGTGTGATGGGGAGAAGGGAAAGGAGGGAAGGAAGAGGAAAAGGAAGGAAGGAAGGAAATGGGGGGCAGGCATTAAGTATAAGTGGGAAAATATTAACATTGGGGGAAATTAAGGTTCTTTGTATGATTTTTCAACTTTCTTAAGTCTGAAATTATGTCAAAATAAAAGATTTTACATGAGTCAATCCATATATTAATTCCCCATGACAATGAATTCTTTCCCAGACTTACATTCTGTCACATATTGATCTTAACCCTTCAATTCACATGTAATAATCCTGGTTCCTGCTTGTACATATTCATTAGGTCTTATAATCCCTTTTATATTTAGGCTATTTCTCCCTGGACTAGCAATTGCATCAGGTTGGACCACATTAATTTATCCTGACTTGAACGGTAAACTTTTAAGGCCCTCCAAATTCAAATCTACACATCCATGAGGGATTTGAGGAAGCACGTGAACTGAACAGAGTACTTGAAGGACACATAAATTTCCCTGCACTTGCCTACCAGGAGCTGCCTCTTTCAAACTAATTAGGAATTTCACCCCTGTATTTCTGAATTAGCCAGCACCACTACGATATCAGACACTGTTCTGTATCAAGAGGAACTATAAGGTCTACAGAATGACCTTGAGTTAGACTGGGGATCATTCTAAGTACTGTTTCCCAAGGTAAACCACCAACTAAGTTTCCTGACCCTGCAGGAAACTCAAATACCACTCCTAGGACCATTTCAAGTCAAGGGGGTTATAATACCTACCATCTTCTACTTCCAACCCCTCATTTCTTTACATATAGCGCTCAATTCCTTATATCCACCCTCTGAACTCACTCATATCCCACACATTTACATTTCATCTGAATAATCAGAAACAATGAATCACAATTTTCATGGTACAATGTTTGCCTCTCACCACCTTTTACAGAAACTGTACAAAAAACCTATAAATAATATGAGTTCAGTGTGGAATATCATGAGTATTCCTCCTTTACATGCTCTGAGGTACATTGCAATCTTTCTTCAGGCTATCCCATGTACTGAAAATAAATACATAAATGGACCTTAATCCACAAAGTGAACATATGTAGAGTATCCTCCCTCTTAACAAAAGGTCAAGTTTGGAGGGGTTCAGTTCAGTTCAGTTCAGTCGCTCAGTTGTGTCCGACTCTTTGCGACCCCATGAACCACAGCATGCCAGGCCTCCCTGTCCATCACCAACTCCCGGAGTCCACCCAAACCCATGTCCATTGAGTTGGTGATAGCCATCCAACCATCTCATCCTCTGTCGTCCCCTTCTCCTGCCCCCAATCCCTCCCAGCATCAGGGTCTTTTCCAATGAGTCTTTTCCCTTCGTATCAGGTGGCCAAAGTATTGGAGTTTCAGCTTCAACATCAGTCCTTCCAATGAACACCCAGGACTGATCTCCTTTAGGATGGACTGGTTGGATCTCCTTGCAGTCCAAGGGACTCTCAAGAGTCTTCTCCAACACCACAGTTCAAAAGCATCAATTCTTCTGTGCTCAGCTTTCTTTATAGTCCAACTCTCACATCCATACATGACCACTGGAAAAACCATAGCTTTGACTAGATGGACCTTTGTTGGCAAGTAATGTCTCTGCTTTTTAATATGCTGTCTAGGTTGGTCATCACTTTCCTTCCAAGGAGGAAGCGTCTTTTAATTTCATGGCTGCAATCACCATCTGCAATGATTTTAGAGTCCAGAAAAATAAAGTCAGCCACTGTTTCCACTGTTTCCCCATCTATCTGCCATGAAGTGATGGAACTGGGTGTACAGATACAAAGGCATTAGGGTGGAAGATAGAGCGGGGATCTTAAATATTCAGTATAATCTTTCAGTGTATTACCTGGCATCATATACATGTTGACCACCCTCTCTGGTCCTCTGTCATTTGTCACATGAGTCCTGCTGAACTGACTGATACTCTGTCCATAAAAACCCCTGGATCTGCCAACTGTCACTGTTGCTTCTTTCGCCTCTCCAATACCTGAGAATTATTTTGTGGTTCCAATGATCAAGGATGGGAAACTATGGTGCTATCTGAAGTTCACAACTTTGTAAACATACCACACTTCCCCAAGTGCTGTGCTATTCCCACGTTCAGGGAAGTCATCCCCATGCACAAAGAACTCACAGAGCATCAAAGCTCTCTTCTGTCAAGATGCACTATATAGTTGTTTCTTCTATGCATTCTTGCCAACTCCCCAGAAATCTACCTGGGAAAGTGGGTACATGCTTTCTATATTAGTTTTCCAGAGCTGCAGTAACAAAGTAATAAGAACTAGGTGGACAAAACAGCAGAAATTCATTTTCTCACAGTTCTGGAGGCTAGAAGCCAAAAATCAAGGTGCCATCAGTACTATGCTCCCTCCAAAGTCTCTAGGGAAGAATCCTTTCTTACCTCTTCTATCTACTGGTGGTTCCCAGAAATCCTTGGTATTCCTTGGCTTAGAGATGTGCTGTGCCAACCTCTGCCTCCATCTTCACATGGCCTTCTCACATGTGTAGCTCTGATTCTGTGTCCAAATTTCCCTCGTCTTACAATGATGCCTAATCCAGCATGACCTCATCCTACCTTTATTACATCTGCAAAGCCCCAATTTTCTTTTCTTTTTTAAAATGCATTTGTTTTTATTAGAGTCTAATTACTTTACAATATTGCAGTGGTTTTTTGCCATACATTGACATGAATCAGCCATGGGTGTACATGTGTTCCCCATCCTGAACCCCCTCCCACCTCCCTTCCCCATCCCATCCCTCAGGGTCATCCCAGTGCACCAGCCCTGAGCGCCCTGTCTCATGCATCGAACCTGGACTGGCGATCTGTTTCACATATGATAATATACATGTTTCAGTGCTATTCTCTCAAATCATCCCACTCTCACCTTCTCCCACAGAGCCCAAAAGTCTGTTCTTTACATCTGTGTCTCTTTTGCTATCTCGCATATAGGGTCATCATTATCATCTTTTAAAATTCCATATATATGCATTAGTATACTGTATTGGTGTTTTTCTTTCTGACCTACTTCACTCTGTATAATAGGCTCCAGTTTCATCCACCTCATTAGAACCAATTCAAATGCATTCTTTTTAATAGCTGAGTAATATTCCATTGTGTATATGTACCACAGCTTTCTTATCCATTCATCTGCTGATGGGCATCTAGGTTGCTTCCATGTCCTGGCTATTATAAACAGTGCTGCGATGAACATTGGGGTGCACGTGTCTCCCTCAGATCTGGTTTCCTCGGTGTGTATGCCCAGCAGTGGGATTGCTGGGTCATATGGCATTTCTATTTCCAGTTTTTTTAAAGGAATCTCCACACCGTTCTCTATATTGGCTATACTAGTTTGCATTCCCACCAACAGTGTAAGAGGGTTCCCTTTTCTCCACACCCTCTCTAGCATTTATTGTTTGTAGAATTTTTGATAGCAGCCATTCTGACTGGCGTGAGGTGGTACCTCACTGTGGTTTTGATTTGCATTTTTCTGATAATGAGTGATGTTAAGCATCTTTTCATGTGTTTGTTAGCCATCTTTTCATGTGTTTGTTAGCCATCTATATGTCTTCTTTGGAGAAATGTCTGTTTAGTTCTTTGGCCCATTTTTTGATTGGGTCATTTATTTTTCTGGAATTGAGCTGCAGGAGCTGCTTGTATATTTTTGAGATTAATTCTTTGTCAGTTGCTTCGTTTGCTATTATTTTCTCCCATTCTGAAGGCTGTCTTTTCACCTTGCTTATAGCTTTCCTTCGTTGTGCAAAAGCTTTTAAGTTTAATTAGGTCCCATTTGTTTATTTTTGCTTTTATTTCCATTACTCTGGGAGGTGGGTCATAGAGGATCCTGCTGTGATTTATGTCAGAGAATGTTTTGCCTATGTTTTCCTCTAGGAGTTTTATAGTTTCTGGTCTTACATTTAGATCTTTAATCCAGTTTGAGTTTATTTTTGTGTATGGTGTTAGAAGGTGTTCTAGTTTCATTCTTTTACAAGTGGTTGACCAGTTTTCCCAGCACCACTTGTTAAAGAGATTGTCTTCCCCTCATTGTATATTCTTGCCTCCTTTGTCCATAGGTGCATAGGTGTGGATTCATCTCTGGGCTTTCTATCTTGTTCCATTGATCTATATTTCTGTCTTTATGCCAGTACCATACTGAAAGACCTGATTTTCAAACAAGATTACATTCACGGTTTCTGGGTGAATATGAATTCCCTCACTTGAGGGAAGTGCTTTTCAACCTAGTACATTCTGCCCCCTGGTCCTGACAGAATTCATGTCCTTCCATGTTCAAAATACCCTAACCCTCCTTCCAACATCTCCAAAAGTCTTAACCCACTCTAGCATTAACTATAAATCTAAATATCATCTGAATACCATCAGCTTATAAAAATTCCAGCTCTCATCACCTAAATCAAGTATGGGTGAGACACTGTGTATAGTCCATCCTGAGACAAAATCCCTCTCTGTCCACAGACCTGTGAAACTAGAAAAGAAGTTATCTGCTTTCAAAACACAATGACTGGACACCCACAGGACAGATATTCCCATTCTGAAAGGGAGAAAATAGAATCAATAAAAGGATTACTGATCTAAAACAAGTTCATAACACAATAGGATTCAAGGCCTACGAGTAACTCTCTATGGCTCAATGGTCTCTCATCTGGGCCCTCTGAGGTTGTGGCCTTGTCTTCTCTGGCCTTGATATCCATGCTCTGCTTCAAAGTCATTCTTCCTTAATTTGTCAGTCCAGGCTAGCAGATAATAATCATAATCACATCATAAAGGGTTGCTATGAAAATTAAACAGGATAGTGTACATACTTAGTATAATGCCTAGCTGGGTAATCCCATGGACAGAAGAACTTGGCGGGCCACAGTTCATGGAGTGGCAAAAAAGTCAGACACGACTTTGCTACTAAACAACAAATAGTTATTACCCAATACTGATTTATCTCATCCCTCACCTATCCAACCAAATAAGTAAGGGGACATTTCTGTCTTTTGGATGCCAGCAGCAACTGTGGCATTTCAGTAACTCTGGATGCTCTTGAACTCTTCCACCACCACCCTGGCCCACTGTAATCTACTTTATCTTTACTGAACGGAGAGAGAGAACCTCCAGCGCAACACAGTGAACCATCGTTTTGTGCAAGAGAATCCCTGGGAAACATATCTGGGCCTGAGCTACTTTATCTTTACTGAACGGAGAGAGAGAACCTCTAGCGCAACACAGTGAACCATCGTTTTGTGCAAGAGAATCCCTGGGAAACATATCTGGGCCTGAGTGCATGCTTATTATGGAAGCTGTTTGTGGTTGAAATAGATGCAGGCAGGAATTGCTCACACAACATATGGCAATATTAAAAGCTTGGAGGAACCATCTTGTCTCATGACTATGACTGTGGCCCTTGATTTTTGAGGATCAGCTGTGAAATAAGGATTTTGACCTTTGGGTTTTTAGGGATCCATACTAACCCAGATAGAAGGTTCCTTGTGTTAATGCTCATCTCAGAATTACATCTACAAACAAAGTCAAATGACATACTGCTACACAGTGGACTAGCACTGAACATCTACTCAGTTCTCACTTTTAGCAAAGCCAGAGTTGTCTTTGGACATGGGACAGCAGAAAGGTTCTATCTATTGAGCATAGGACAGCAGAAAAGTTCTTCTACCAGGTATTCTCTTCCTATTTGCCTAATATTTTGGGGACTCAGCAAGACCTATTGACTGTATGGCCCATAGGCAATGCTTCTGGCAGAAAGCCTAGGTAAATCTCTGGACTCAGCTTCTTTAAGACACCATGAGATCATGGATTGAAATGATGTATTTATCCAGGGCTGCAAATGATAGCTTAGCCAAACAGAGAACCCAAGTCATGATTAAGAGGGAAGCTATAGTGGACACTGATATATCCCTACAATACTCTGTCCCCAGTCTTCCAGAAATATAATCTCATCTTTTGCTTGATGATATACTTTGCCCAACTTTCAATCCATTTGATTTGGTTGGAACTGACCTCCATGCTCAGCTCCAGGAGTAGGCTTTATTTGGCCAAAGCAAATAAGCACATCCCTGGCCATAGTGATTATCTTAGGGATTGCCATGTGACTAAATCAGAACCAATGAGAAGTCATGACCCCTTTATTGAGGTTTCTGAGAGGTAGAAGTACTTTCCTGTTCCATTGATTTTGGCTTTACGAGAATATTAAATTCAGGGCTGCTTCAGTCATCTTGTTATCAAGAAAGGAGGCAACCTGGAAAAACCAGCAGAGAGAAAAAGTAATGCCAAGTTATTCATAGAAACTGGCCTTAATATTATCACTTGAGCCTCTGTAACAAGTTATAATTGAAGACATTATTATCCCAATAAGTTCCTCCTTTCTTATGTACATCATCTATGTTTGTAGTCAAATGAATCTTGATACAGAAGCCAAAGATTAAAGCTAGAAAAATAGCAAAAGTGAAAGTGCTAGTCACTCAGTCGTGTCCAATTCTTTGCAACCCCATGGACTGTAGCCTGCCAGACTCCTCTGTCCATGGAATTCTCCAGGCAAGAATACTGGAGTGGGTTGCCATTTCCTTCTCCAGGGCATCTTCCCGACCCAGAGATTGAACCTGGGTCTCCTGCATTGCAGGCAGATTCTTTACTGTCTGAGCCACGAGGGAAGCCACTGGAAAAATAGTATAAAGTGGTAAATCTCAGAGTTGAGTAAAACTATAAATGGGAAAGAGCACCCTAGAAAAATCAGAGCACAAACCAGGGGCTCCATTAATAGGAAAAGTGTGTGGAAATACAAGATGGTGCCTGGTTGCTATAGGGGGGGTTGAATGGTGTCCTCTCAAATACATGTCCATCTCAATATCAGAATGTAATTTACTTAGAATAAGGGTCTTTGTAGATGTAATGAAAGTAAGGATTTTGACATGAGATCATCTTGGATTATGGTGGGCCCTAAATCTAATAAGTGTCAAAATAAACAAAAAGGGAGACACAGAGGGAGACAGAGAGGAGAAGACCATGTGAATATGGAGGTAGAGATTGGGGTTATGCTGCCACAAGCTAAGGAATGCCTGGAACCACTAGAAACTGGAAGAGGCAACAAAGGATTCTCTCATAGGGTCTCTGGAGGGAATGTGGTTTTGCTGTCACTTTGACTTCAGACTTCTAGCCAAACCAGAACTGTGAGAGAGTAAATTTGTGTTTTTCTAAGCCATCAATTTTGTGGTAATTTGTTACAGCATCTCGTAATGCAGATACTATGGAAGACAGATGCAAGATATAAAATACGTTGTGAGGAGAATATCTATCACTGCTGGAAAAATGCCAAGACTGTGTGAATGAGACATGTTGGAGATAAAAACTGGATTGACCTCGAAGAGGAATGGGGAAGGGGTACAATGATCTCTTGGGTCACCCCATTCTGTTTCTGATAATTTAAAATATGAGACTGCTAAAAGTCTTGGTAAGCTTAGCCACTATTTTGAAAGGACCACAGTGGTGGTATTGTGCCATAGGTTCATGGGCATAGCTCTTCTCCGCTGGGAGTACAGCTGTGTATGATCTTCCTTATCATTATAAAGTACTTTCCAGATAAGATCATATCCTCTATCAGGTTTGTTTACCAGTTATATAGGATCTGGCTGAATCGGGCCCTGGGGTAGAGGTTGCTAGAGTCAGAGTCTTGTTAGGACAAGACCGAGCCCCATCACAATGTTAAATTCATTTTAGTTTATTGGTATTAAGCCGTAGTAGATCAAGGTTAGGGAATTAGCCAAAGGTAAAGGAACTTGAAGACTTGCTATTTCACTCTTTTACTCTTTTTAGTAAGTTGCTTACTATGGCTCTAAAAACAGAGAATTGTAGAATGAATTATTGGTAACTTTTAAATTCTGGAGGTAAGAACTAGTTTCTCCATTCTGAGTTCTGTCTAATACAAAAATATATATATACAATATGGTAAATCGATAGTCAGAAAGGGATCAGAGAGTATCAACTTTATTACTGAACAGGGTAAGTGCTCAATAACCCCCCAAACATATGGCTTTCTCACTAAAGCCAGATAAGGGAATGGAGCTGTATCTTGAGATCACAAGAGCATATTTTTTACCTGGCTGAAACCAGACTTTGGGACTTGTCTGTTCAGAGAGTTGTATGTATATGGTAAGTCCAGGCTTACAAAGTCATTTCTAAGGACCCAGATCTGCTTTACATATATAGTTACCATAATTACCAGCAAGAGCACAAACAAAATCATATGTGTGCATGCTTGTGTGTGTGTGTGAGAGAGAGAGAGAGAGAAAGAGAGAGAGAGATATGTTGACCAAGTTTCCATATAGAGGACACATTATAGGCCCTGCATACATGGACGTAGGTAACTGCTTACACATTTACCAGTCTATGAGTAAGGCAGTTAAGAATAAGGAAAGAGTAAAGAAAAAGAGAGAAAGAATAATACTAATTCTGTTTTGGAATTACTGTTACTTTATCCATTTGTTGAGTGTGACTCAGTGGATGTCAAGCAATCACCAATCATGCTAGTTATCCTTCCTTCATCAGGCAGAAGCAAGTAATGAATGTACAGAATAATTGGGGCAGAATTTCCTTCCCCTAAACTATCTTTGAAAGGTAGAAGAGTTGATAGAAATTCTGTGTTCCACGGCCTCAGGAATGGGGAGGAAGTGTTCGTTTACAGTACTACTCAATGGATTCCAGGAAGTTATTAACATTTCTGATTTACATGGGAGATTCTCATTGTAGATCCTCTAGGACATATCATCATAAGATGTCTTGACTGGAGAGAAGATAGCCAAGGAATTCCACTGGAGCACACTAAATCATTATTTTCTCTTTATTAGCATGGGTTTATCATCACCACTTAAAAGCAGTATCATAATGATCTTAATATTTAAGTTTTCAAAGATCAAAGCTTCATGAAGTTTATCCATGAAGATTAATAGTTACAAGTAGAATGATCAGATACCGTGTAGAGACCACAGTTAAACCATCCTTTATCATCAGGGAAGCACTCCATTTTTCTTGAGAGGGGAAGAGAAGTGGTTGATAAACTGGGGTCAATAAACTGGCAGAAGGCTTTGATACCTGAAGACACTATATAAATTTGGCAGGAAAATAAACACTGGGCATCAAATCAGTCACTCTCCCATTCACAATACAGGAAACTTTTTTCTTCATCATGTCTAAAATTACTTACAAATCTTAGGCATAGAGTGTCATGTAAGGCAAGACTTGGTGGTAAATGAAGTAATTGCTAAAATGTGTGCCGCGGGTGCAACTCAAGATAGAACAGGGTGTTCATTCTTGCCAAACAGATATATTCAACTTCCAGGTCTTTAGTGATCATACAGATACCAACTGAAGCTAGAAGTTGTCTGCGTCCCACTACAGGAGTGCCTTGGTGAATTTTGTTGTTGTTCAGTTGCTAAGTTGTGTCTGACTCCATGAACTGCAGCACACCAGGCTCCTCTGTCCTTCACTATCTCCTGGAGTTTGCTCAAATTCATGTCCATTGAGTTGGTGATGCTATTTAACCATCTCATCCTCTGCCATCCCCTTCTCCTCCTGCCTTCAATCTTTCCCAGCATCAGGGTCTTTTCCAATGAGTCGGCTCTTCGCATCAGGTGGCCAAAGTATTGGAGCTTCAGCTTCAGCATCAGTCCTTCCAATGAATATTCAGGGTTGATTTCCTTTAGGATTGACTGGTTTGATCTCCTTGCAGTCCAAGGGGGACTCTCAAGAGTCTTCTCCAGCACCACAATTTGAAAACATCAATTCTTCAGTGCTCAGCCTTCTTTATGGTCCAACTCTCACATCTGTACATGACTACTGGAAAAACCATAGCTTTGACTATATGGACTTTGTTGGCAAAGTGATGTCTCTGCTTTTTTAATATGCTGTCTAGGTTTGTCATAGTTTTCCTTCCAAGGAGCAAGCATCTTTTAATTTCATGGCTGCAGTCACCATCCTCAGTGATTTTGGAGCCCAAGAAAATAAAATTGTCACTTCCTTCACGTTTCCGCCCTTCTGTTTGCCAAGAGGGGATGATACTGGATGCCATGATCTTAGTTTTTTGAATGTTGACTTTTAAGTCAGCTTTTTCACTCTCCTCTTTCACTTTCATCAAGAAGCTCTTTAGTTCCTCTTCACTTGTTCATGTTCAATGACAGAGAGAGAAAAATCTTTCCCCTGATCATAAAATAAAAAGTACTTCCCTTCAAACTGACTGAATCAAAGTTACAAGCCCACTTCTATATTAATAATAGCTGCTAGGTGTATATCATGCATTTATTAGCTTAATTTTTATTTCTGAACTAATCACTGGGAAGGAGGTTTGCATTACCTCCATTGACTGAAAGAATCAAGACCCACTACTAGAGCTCAGGACAAGGTCACTATCTCCTCAGGTTAGTGTGACTGGGGAGTAGATGACAGACATCTGAATAAAATCAGGAGTCTGTTATAAAATCTGAAGATGGAGCATGAGCACTAGGTAGCTATCCAAATATGTCCACTACAATGATATTATTATATAAAGGCACGTGTTTCCCTCTCCCCTCTTCCCTACACAGACTCTTTAATGTCACTTACCAAAAGCATCAGTATCCAGTTTTCCAAAGAAGATCTAAATATTGGATAAAAAACAAAGAATTATAATATTAACACCAAAATAGCAGGCTCTCTGGAAAAAAACAGTAAGCTTATTCTTATTCTGTGAACGCTGAGTGGGTGCCTAGGCTGAGATGAAAATTCTAGGAAGTCGTGCTTCGGTATAAGGAAGAACTTAAGAACTGGGGCTGACTATATGGAAATGGCCTGCTTCACAAGTTAGTGAGCTCCCTGTTATCAGAAGTACTTAAGAACCCACTGAATGACATCTAGACGTGGCTACTGTAGAGGATATTTCTCTATCAAGTAAGAGGTTAGAAGAAATGACTTCAAAGGTTACTTTCAACTCTTTCATGTTATAATTCTATGATGGATCTGTGATTCGGCTCAAAATAAATGACAAACACCTCTCAGCACACTAAAGAAGGTATATTGTGAGAGACAAGGCCTGTCAATGAGATAGATTAGATTCAGATTTGATGGACAACCAATCAATGAGATAGACACATCTGTACAATGGAAGTGGACAGCGAAGATACTATTGATGAATCCCTAGCTGTGTCCAACTCAATGAACAAGACAGTTTGTCTTTGGGGAAGGGATCTAGAGAATACCTCCTTACCTCATCTTGTTTGTCCTTGAATTTGCTTCTAAACAGAAAGCAAATGAGTATGCCAATCACAAAATTCTCCTGAAGCTTGAAGGACTATGTATTCAACTGATGCTCCTTTCTTTGACATACTCCATGTGCATCTTAGATCTTCATTGGCAGGGTTGAATCTACATTCTCAAGTAAATTGGTATGAATTGCTATCTTCATTTAGCAAAGTAGGGATTATTTTCTATCATATTTCTTTCTAAACTTGTGGCTCAAATAACTTTAGTGATCTTAGTTCCCATTGTTCATTCCACTCATTTGAAGCAGAAGTCTCAGAATAAAGCTAAACTGCACTTACCCAAGGATGCAAGTCTATCTGGAAATATCGGGAGAATGATTTAAAGTACCTGTTACATTCTACTTGTATTGGATACCAAGGAAAAAAGTGACCTTAAGAGTTTAAATATACCATTGTACCACATGCTCTATCTATGTACATTCATTTCTCTCTCTTTTATTGCCTTATTTATTTAAAAATTATTTCTCTTTACCCATATATCAGTTTGTTAGTTGTACACTCATTATTCTTAATGTTACTCAATACTAGAGTAGTGGCACTCAAAGTGTGGTCTATAGATCTCTGTTAGTTCTTCAGATTCTTTCAGAGATCCACAAGGTCAAGATGCTTTTCATAAAAATTATAAAAACTCATTTTCCTTTTTTACTGTGTTTACATTTGCACCAATGGTACAAAAGCAATAGTGGGCAAAACTACCAATCAGGGCAGTAGCACCAAACTGTACGAATTAGTAACTGTATACTTTACCACCGTGCACTTGAAAGATTAAAATGTCAGTTTCACTTAAGAATGTCCTCGATGAAGCAGTTAATTTTTAAAAATATCAACTCTTGAATGCACATTTTTCCTTAATATTCTGTGTGACAAAATGGGACGTGTACAGAATGTACTTCTGATATGTGTTAAAGCAATAACTGAGTCAAGAAAAAGCATTTTGCATTTGTTTGAGTTGTCAGTTGAACTAGCCTTGATTTTCTTGCAGTTTTACTGAGATATAATTGACATATGGCATTATATAAATTTAAGGTATATGGGGTAATGATTTGACTTACATACATCATTAAGTGATGATCACAAGAAGTTTACTGAATAGCCATCATCTCATATAGACACAAAATTAAAGGCATTTTTAAAAAATCTTGTAATGAGAACTCTTAGGATTTACTGTCTTAACAACTTTCACATATATAACAGTGGTAATTATAGTTATCATGTTGTACATTACATCCCTGCATGCATGCATGATCAGTAGCTTCAGTTGTGTCTGACTCTTTTGCGACCCTATTGTAGCTGCCAGGCTCCTCTGTCCATGGGATTCTCCAGACAAGAATACTGGAGTGCAGGGTTAGTAGAAGGAAAGAAATCTTAAAAATTAGGGCAGAAATAAATGCAAAAGAAACTAAAGAGACCATAGCAAAAATCAACAAAGCTAAAAGCTGGTTTTTTGAATAAAATAAACAAAATTGACAAACTGTTAGCAAGACTCATTAAGAAACAAAGGGAGAAGAACCAAATCAACAAAATTAGAAATGAAAATGGAGAGATCACAACAGACAACACTGAAATACAAAGGATCATAAGAGACTACTACCAGCAGCTCTATGCCAATAAAATGGACAACCTGGAAGAAATGGACAAATTCTTAGAAAAGTATAACTTTCCAAAACTGAACCAGGAAGAAACAGAAGATCTTAACAGACCCATCACAAGCAAGGAAATCGAAACTGTAATCAGAAATCTTCTAGCAAACAAAAGCCCAGGACCAGATGGCTTCACAGCTGAATTCTACCAAAAATTTAGAGAAGAGCTAACACCAATCTTATTCAAACTCTTCCATAAACTTGCAGAAGAAGGTAAACTTCCAAACTCGTTCTATGAGGCCACCATCACCCTAATTCCAAAACCAGACAAAGATGCCACAAAAAAGAAAACTACAGGCCACTATCACTGATGAACATAGATGCAAAAATCCTTAACAAAATTCTAGCAAAGAGAAGCCAACAACATATTTAAAAAACCATACATCATGACCAAGTTGGCTTTATTCCAGGAATGCAAGGATTCTTTAATATCCACAAATCAAACAATGTAATACACCACATTAACAAATTGAAAGATAAAAACAATATGATTATCTCAATAGATGCAGAAAAAACATTTGATAAAATTCAACATCCATTTATGATTAAAACTCTCCAGAAAGCAGGAATAGAAGGAACATACCTCAACATAATAAAAGCTATATATGACAAACCCACAGCAAGCATTACCCTCAATGGTGAAAAATTGAAAGCATTTCCCCTAAAGTCAGGAACAAGACAAGGGTGCCCACTCTCACCACTACTATTCAACAGAGTTTGGAAGTTTTGGCCACAGCAATCAGAGCAGAAAAAGAAATAAAAGGAATCTAGATAGGAAAAGAAGAAGTGAAACTCTCACTGTTTGCAGATGACATGATCCTCTACATAGAAAACCCTAAAGACTCTACCAGAAAATTACTAGAGCTAATCAATGAATATAGTAAATTTGCAGGATATAAAATTAACATGCAGAAATCCCTTGCATTCCTATACACTAACAATGAGAAAACAGAAAGAGAAATTAAGGAAACAATACCATTCACCATTGCAACAAAAAGAATAAAATCCTTAGGAGTATATCTACCTAAAGAACAAAAGACCTATACATAGAAAACTATAAAACACTGATGAAAGAAATCAAAGAGGACACAAACAGATGGAGAAATACACCGTGTTCATGGATTGGAAGAATCAATATTGTCAAAATGGCTATACTACCCAAAGCAATCTATAGATTCAATGCAATCCCTATCAAGCTACCAACGGTATTCTTCACAGAACTAGAACAAATAATTTCACAATTTGTATGGAAATACAAAAAACCTCGAATAGCCAAAGCAATCTTGAAAAAGAAGAATGGAACTGGAGGAATCAACCTGCCTGACTTCAGGCTCTACTACAAAGCCACAGTCATCAAGAATGCTACTGGCACAAAGACAGAAATATAGATCAATGGAACAAAATAGAAAGCCCAGAGATAAATCCATGTACCTATGGACACCTTATCTTCGACAAAGGAGGCAAGGATATACAATGGAAAAAATCTATTTAATCTATTTAACAAGTGGTGCTGGGAAAACTGGTCAACCACTTGTAAAAGAATGAAACTAGAACACCTTCTAACACCATACACAAAAATAAACTCAAAATGGATTAAAGATCTAAATGTAAGACCAGAAACTATAAATCTCCTAGAGGAGAACATAGGCAAAACACTCTCTGATATAAATCACAGCAGGATCCTCTATGACCCACCTCCCAGAATATTAGAAATAAAAGCAAAAATAAACAAATGGGACCTAATTAAACTTAAAAGCTTTTACACAACAAAGGAAACTATAAGCAAGGTGAAAAGACAGCCTTCAGAATCAGAAAGGGAGAAAATAATAGCAAATGAAGCAACAGACAAAGGATTAATCTCAAAAATATACAAGCAACTCCTGCAGCTCAATTCCAGAAAAATAAATGACCCAATCAAAAAATGGGCCAAAGAACTAAACAGATATTTCTCCAAAGAAGACATACAGATGGCTAACAAACACATGAAAAGATGCTCAACATCACTCATTATCAGAGAAATGCAAATCAAAACCACAATGAGATACCATTACACGCCAGTCAGGATGGCTGCTCTCCAAAAGTCTACAAGCAATAAATGCTGGAGAGGGTGCGGAGAAAAGGGAACCCTCTTACACTGTTGGTGGGAATGCAAATTAGTATAGCCGCTATGGAGAACACTGTGGAGATTCCTTAAAAAACTTGAAATAGAACTGCCATATGACCCAGCAATCCCACTGCTGGGCATACACACCAAGGAAATCAGACCTGAAAGAGACACGTGCACCCCAATGTTCATCACAGCACTGTTTATAATATTGCCAGGACATGGAAGCAACCTAGATGCCCATCAGCAGACGAATGGATAAGGAAGCTGTGGTACATATACACCATGGAATATTACTCAGCCATTAAAAAGAATTCATTTGAATCAGTTCTAATGAGATGGATGAAACTGGAGCCCATTATACAGAGTGAAGTAAGCCAGAAAGGTAAAGACCAATACAATATACTAACGCATATATATGGAATTTAGAAAGATGGTAATGATAACCCTATATGCAAAACAGAAAAAGAGACACAGATGTACAGAACAGTCTTTTGGACTCTGTGGGAGAAGGCGAGGGTGGGATGTTCTGAGAGAACAGCATCGAAACATGTATATTATCAAGTGTGAAACAGATCACCAGCCCAGGTTGGATGCATGAGACAAGTGCTCGGGCCTGGTGCACTGGGAAGACCCAGAGGGATGGGGTGGGGAGGGACGTGGGAGGGGAGATCAGAATGGGGAACACATGTAAATCCATGGCTGATTCATGTCAATGTATGGCAAAAACCACTACAATATTGTAAAGTAATTAGCCTCCAACCAATAAAAATAAATGGAAAAAAAAAGAATACTGTAGTGGCATTATCAGAGAAAGGCAAATCAAAACCACAGTGAGGTACCATTTCATGCTGGTCAGAATGGCTGCTATCCAAAATTCTACAAACAATAAATGCTGGAGAGGGTGGAGAAAAGGGAACCCTCTTACACTGTTGGTGAGAATGCAAACTAGTACAGCCACTATGGAGAACAGTGTGGAGACTGCTTAAAAAACTGGAAATAGAACTGCCATATGACCCAGCAATCCCACTGCTGGGCATACACACTGAGGAAGCCAGAATTGAAAGAGACACATGTACCTCAATGTTCATCACAGCACTGTTTATAATAGCCAGAACATGGAAGCAACCTAGATGCCCATCAGCAGACGAATGGATAAGAAAGCTATGGTACATATACACAATGGAATATTACTCAGCCATTAAAAAGAATACATTTGAATCAGTTCTAATGAGGTGGATGAAACTGGAGCCTATTATACAGAGTGAAGTAAGCCAGAAAGAAAAACATCAATACAGTATACTAATGCATATATATGGAATTTAGAAAGATAGTAACAATAACCCTATATGTGAGACAGCAAAAGAGACACAGATGTATAGAACAGTCTTTTGGACTCTGTGGGAGAGGGCGAGGGTGGGATGATTTGGGAGAATGGCATTGAAACATGTATATTATCATATGTGAAACAGATCGCCAGTCCAGGTTGGATGCATGAGACAGGGTGCTCGGGGCTGGTGCACTGGGATGACCCAGAGGGATGGGATGGGGAGGGAGGTGGGAGGGGGGTTCAGGATGGGGAACACATGTACACCCGTGGCTGATTCATGTCAATGTATGGCAAAAACCACTACAATATTGTAAAGTAATTAGCCTTCCAATTAAAATAAATAAATGTATATATATTAAAAAAAAAAAAAGAATACTGGAGTGGGTTGCCATGCCATCCTCCAGGGGATCTTCCCAACCAGGGATCAAACTTGTGTCTCCTGCATTGCAGGTGGATTCTTTACCCATTGAGACAACTGGGAATCACACATTACATTCCTGCTGCTAAGTCACTTCAGTCGTGTCCGACTCTGTGACCCCACAGACGGCAGCCCGCCAGGCTCCCCTGTCCCTGGGATTCTCCAGGCAAGAACACTGGATTGGGTTGCCATTTCCTTCTCCAATGTGTGAAAGTGAAAAATGAAGGTGAAGTTGCTCAGCCGTGTTCGACTCTTTGCAACCCCATGGACTGCAGCCTCCCAGGCTCCCCCATCCATGGGATTTTCCAGGCAAGAGTACTGGAGTGGGGTGCCATTGCCTTCTCCCATTACATTCCTAGTACTCATTTATTTTGTTTGTACCTTTTGACTTCCTTTATTCAGTTTCCCCTCCCCTCACTGCCCACTGCTGATAACCATAAATCTGATCTCTTTATGAGCTTATTTTTTTTAAATATAATTGACCTACAACACTATGTTAATTTCCATTATACAGTACAATGATTTTATATTTCTATATGTTTGAAGATAATCACCACGATAAGTCTACTTATCATCTGTCACAATACAAAGATATGACATGGTTATTGACAATTCTCCACATTGCACATTTATTCTGCACCTGGAAGTTTGTACATCTTAATCTCCCTCACTCATTTCTGGCCTCTCTAGTCACTACTTGTTTGTTCTCTGAATCTTTAACTCATTTTCTGTTTTGTTAAGTTTGTTCATTTGGCTTTTAGATTCCACATATAAGTGAAATCATACAGTATTTGTCTTTCTCTGTCTGACTTATTTCACTTAGCATAATACCCTCTAGGTCCATCCATGTTGTTGCAAATGGCAAGATATTCCTTTCTAAGGCTGAGTAATATACCATTGTGTATATACACATGTGTGTGTGTGTGTGTATACATTTTCTTTATCTGCTCATCAATTAATGAGGACTTAGATTGCTTCCATGCCTTGGCTATTGTAAATGACTCTGCAATTAACATAGGGGTGTATATTTTTTTCTAATTAGTGTTTTTGTTTCCTTCAGATAAATGTTCATAAATAGAATTGCTGGATCATACAGTGGTTCTATTTTAATTTTCTGAGGAATCTCCATATTGTTTTCTATAGTGGCTACACTAATTTACATTCTCATCAAGAGTGTATGAGGATTTCCTTTTCCTCCACATCCTTGCCAACACTGGTTAATTGTCTTTTTGATAACAGCCATTCTGACAAGTGTGAGGTGATATCTCATTGTGGTTTTGAATTGCATTTCCCTGTTGATTAGTAATTTTGAGCATTTTCTCAAATGCCTGTTAGCCATCTGTATGTCTTTTTTGAAAAAATGTCTATTCAGATCCTGTGCCCATTCTTTAATTGGGTTGCTTGCCTTCTTGATGGTGAATTATATGAGTTCTCTGTATATCTTGAATATGAACCCCTTATCAGTCGTATCATGTGCAAATATCTTCTCCCAGTCAGCAGGTGGATTTTTTGTTTTGTTGATAGTTTCCTTTGCTGTGCAAAAGCTTT
Source organism: Odocoileus virginianus (assembly GCF_023699985.2). Taxonomy (NCBI): domain Eukaryota; kingdom Metazoa; phylum Chordata; class Mammalia; order Artiodactyla; family Cervidae; genus Odocoileus; species Odocoileus virginianus. Next base: position 7,175,087 of record NW_027224264.1, read on the forward strand.
TTAATTTGATGTAGTCCCATTTGTTTATTTTTGCTTTTGTTTCCCTTGCCTGAGGAGATATATACAAAAACTATTGCTAAGATTGATGTCAGAGTGCATACTGCCTATGTTTTCATCAAAAGCTTTACGATTTCAGTCTTTAATCCATTTTGAGTTTATTTTTTATATAGTGTAAGAAAGTGGCCAGTTTGATTCTTTTGCATGTAGCTGTCCAGTTTTCCCAATATTTATCAGAGATGGTCTCTTCCCCATTGTATATTCTTGGCTCCATGTCAGGAGAGTGTCTTCTACTGGTGTCTGCCAGCTCTTGTGTACTCAAGGACATCTTTCAGTGCAATAGATATTCCATAGTTATGTGATACATATGGGGGTCCCGTGGGTTCTGCTACTCCTTTGCATGTAAGTTATATTCCTGATAAATCCTATAATGGCTACAATATGTGCTGTTAGTGCTGCAGCAACTTGCAGCTAGAGACTTGCATGACAATCATTAAAGAATTGTGAGACACCATCGAAGAGAAAGGCAATTGTAGGAAGTGATTTGAAAAAATCTGGGCTGACTTGAGAAGAAAAGGCAAGGAGGATCTGCATCAAATATCCCAGGAATTGCTGTGTAAATTTCAGGATGACAGAGGTTTTGTAGATAAGAAGTAACTGTCTGTATCCTAAAGAAACATGCTAGTGAAATTTATGGACTATGGCTCTAAGGAAAGGCAAAGCAAAGATGAACCAGGGGATCCAGTCAAGGGTAGTAACAGAGCTTGGTTATGATGGGAATATGTCTCCGGGTGGGACTATGCAATTTAGGGAGATAAAAGTGGACAATATTTCTCTGAACAGTGTATGCTTTTGGAAGAACGATAATTTATGTTCCATATATCTCACTAAGGGAGCTATCACAGGAAGAACCTAGAAGAGTATGTTAAAAAGAATTCTAAGTCAAAATGCAAATAAAAAGTAAAAGGAAGGATCTAGCACATAGAAAAGCAAAGGAGGAAAAACTTAAGGAGGAAATTCAGCTGTTATAAACTTAGCTGAAGCTTTCAGAAGAAATTAGAGAGGGAGATGGAACACTTGGAGCATATTCCATTACTGCAGAAAAACATTCAAAGCCTGTAATCTTCAAAATCTTAGGTAAAAGTAGTACCATAGTTAATACCATCATGGGAAATTTCTTCTATTTGAATTTTCATTTATCCTCTTCTGGCTTTTGTGCTACTGTCATCCATTTCACTTCTACATATGTCAACCATCCCATTTTACATTGTTATTATTTCATTTTAACCACCAAATATCTTTTGAAGAGTTTCAATAATAAGAAAATAAAAATTCTTGAATATTTATCCATGTAGTTACCTTTCTGGTACTCCTCATTCCTTTGTAAAGACCCATATTTCCATCTGGTATCATTTCCCCTTATGCCTGAAGGAAATTCTTTAACATTTCTTATAGTGTCAGTTCTGAGTTGATTTTGATTGATGGATTTTTCCCTCAGTGTAGGTTGAATTTTCTTGCTTCTTTGCACACCTGGTAATTTTTGATTGCATGCCAGACATTGTGAATTTTACCTTGTTGGGTGCTGGATATTTTTGAATTCCTATAAATATTCTTGAACTTTGTTCTGGGACACTGTTAAGTTACTTGGGAACAGTTTCATCCTTTTGGGTCTTGCTTTTATGATTTGTTGGGCAGGTTCACAGCAGTGTTTAGTCTAGAGCTAATTCTTTTCCACTGTAGAGGCAAGACCCTTTTGAGTACTCAATGACCTGTGAATTATGAAGTTTTCCAGTCTAACTGGTTGGGAACAGGCACTATCCAGGCCCTGTGTGAGCACCAAGCATTGTTACTTCTAATCCTTTCAAGTGGTTCTTTCCTTGACCTCAGTTGTTTTTCAAACATGCATGTGCTGATAGGAATACCTCTGAATACATGGGTGAGATCCTCTGAAGATCTCCATGGTTCTCTCTGCCTCTCCAGCTCTGCCATCTTGGTCTCCCAGGACTCTAAGCTCCATTTCCTTAATGAAGGGAGCCTGTCAGGCTCTGGCTGCGTTCCTCCTTCTTGCACCATCTGGAATCTTTCTCAGGGTGTTGAGTTAGGGCTATCATATGGCTAACTTCACTTGTTTCCCATATCTCAGGGATCTCTGAGATCTGATACTATGTGTGCTGAAAACAATGATTTTACATATTTTGTGTGGCCTTTTAGCTGTTTCAAGGAGGAGGGTAAATCTGAATCCCTTTACTCCATCTTGATCAGAGGTTGAATTCCCAAGGTTTTAAGCCTTGAGTTAACTCATAAACCATATATTTATTAAGTATCTACTATCCTGCCCCACATTGAGTAACTTATATTTGGGAAGAGGAGACAGAATGTTAATAAGACAAATGAGTAAAATATACAGTGAGTCAGACTGTCATCAGGGCTCAGCAGAAGCAAATAATGGGGGGAAGTGGTTGCATTTTCAACAGGGTGATCAGGGAAAGACTCACTGTGCAAGTGATACTTGAGCAAAGATCTGAAGGAATTGAGAAAGCAAGCCATAAAGATAACTGACAGAAGAATGACTCAGGCGGAAGGAATAGTAAGTGCAAAGGCCCTGAGGCAAGGCCTTGAGAGTCTGAGGAACAGCCATGTGTCCTATATTCATGGAGAGAAGTGAGCAAAGAAAGGAGTAGTAGGAAATGAAGACAGAGAAATAACAGGGAAGCAGACCATGCAGGCCTTGAAGTGGACAGATGGCTTTGCCTTTCTTTGTCATTTACTCTGAGGGTGATAGAAAGCCGTTTGAGCAGAGGAGTGAATTGCATCACTTACGTTTTAGCAAGATAACTTTGGCTACTATCTGGAAATAAACTCTAGGGGCAAGAGAGAAGGCACATAGAGCAGCTAATAGGCTATGGCAGTAATGCAGGAAAGAAATGGGTGCCTTCTGCTAGAGAAAGAGCTGCAGGGGTGGTTAGATGAGGCTGGATTATGGATACCTTTTGAAGGTACAGCCAATAAGGTTTGCTGATGAACCTGCTTTGTTTTTAAGATTGTAAAAGAAACACAGGATTCAAGGATAACTTCAAGGTTCCAAGGGCCTAAACAGTTGTAAGAATGGAGTTGCTATTATTGCAATAGCAATAGATTGCTATTATTGAGAGAAGAATAGGAAAAGGAGTTTTTAGGGCAGTAGATCAGGAGTTCTGACATCTTGAGTTAGAGTTGTCAACTATACATCCAAGTGGAGAGATCTAGTAAGTGGTTGGATATATGAGTGTGGAGTTCCCAGTTGAAGTTATAAATGTAAGAGTTCTCAGCATGAGTGGAGCACTTATTAAAGAGAAGAGGCCCCAAGACTGAGCCCTGTGATACTCCAATGTTTAGGGTCAGGAAGATAAGGTGAAGATAGCAAAGATGTTTGAGACAGAACAGCCAGAGAGGGAGAATATGGTGTCCTGAAAATCAAGTGAAGAAAGAGTTCAACGAGGAAAAAATAATAAATTATGTCAAATGCTGCCAACAAGATAAATAACACGAGAACCAGGAATCAATCATTGGATTTGGCAATAAGGAAGTCATAGATGGATTTGATAAGGACAGTTTTGATGGAGGAACACAGGCAAAAGAGTAATTAGAGTGGGTTCATGAGTGAATAGGAGAGGAATTGGAGACACAGAATGTAGATAACTCTTGCAAGTAGCTTTTCTGTAAACAAGAGAGAGAAAGACAGAGGGAGAGAGAGAGAGTACACAGAGGGAGGAAGTGGAGAGAGGATTTTGAGGGGTTTTGTTGTGCTGTTTTTAGGATAGGAGAACTGTTTGAGTATGGGAAAACTCAGTAAAGAAAAAAATGATGACATAGGAGCATGAAAATTTGTTGGAATAATGTCCCTAAATCACAGACAGGGCATTGGCTCTGGTTTAGAAAGAGAGCTTTTGCTAGGAGGAGGGGCAGTGCATCCAAAGTAATAGGGAACAAGCCTCTTAGAGTACAATGGGCACAGATGCCAGTAGGGGGGAAATCTAGTGATATGAGCTTATAAAAAAATCTCTTACGAGTGCTTCTATTTCCTCAGTAAAATAACAACCAAGACCATCAGCTGAGAGTGAGAGTGGGAAAGAAGATGTTGGAGTTTGAGGAAAGAGGAACTGGTATGAAAAAGCTGTCTAGGAGAATGGGATAATGAATGCACTAGGGAAATGCATTCTAATTGTCAGCAGTAGTTAGGGCTTGTTTAAGGTTCATTACCATGAACAGAACGTGAGATAATGCTCCAGGGTTGTGTATTTCTTCAGCCATGTTCACCCAGGTTTTAGGCTCCATGTTGATATAATTAATGTACAATTCTTAATCTTTTCCAGAAGCAAAAACATCAACATCACCCACCATTAATCTCTGTAAGACATTCCCAGTAAGAAGTGTTACTGGGAAAGTGGCTTCATGAGTCAGAGTGTCAGAATACGTCACTGATCTCCTTTCCAGAGGAGGGAGCTCTATCCCTGGTTGGCCATATGCTTAGTGGTTAAGATGACAAAACACTAGGAAAGTTGGGTGAACACGATCTCCCACCCTTCAGGGCTCCTCACGAGGAGATTCCTTAACTACTCCTGGCCTCTTTCCTCATTTCTTGCCCAATGATCCGTGTCAGAGAAGGGATATAATTAATTGGCGAGCATGGATGAATAACCTGGGAATCTCTGCTTTGGCATCCTCCTCTCTTCTCCTTTGGGATCAGCCTGCCTGCACAGGAAGGCCCTTTCTGATATTGCTCCACTTTCCCATAGGAAAGTAAAGGACCGTCTCAATTAAAAGCAAGGAAGGTAGCCTTGGTGAGGTCCCCAAACCTAAGTTAGGTTCTCTCATCAACATAGGAGAAGTAAAGTCAACTGTTTTGATTGTCATTTTCCTGACCTTTGGCTCTCTCTCTCTCTCCCCCTCCACACTGATTCTAACCTCAGATAGAAAGCATACAGGTATTTATTAGTTATCTCAAACCCCAAGAGAGAGACTTACATTGTTCAAAACAAAACTGATTATTTAATGTGACGGGCAGTAGAACCATATACTGCAAAACTATACAACTATATGGGACTTCCCTGGTGGCGCAGTGGTAAAGAATCTGCCTGCTAATGCAGGAGATGCAGGAGACGTGGATTCATCCCTGGGTTGGGAAGATCCCCTGGAGGAGGAAATGGCAACCCACTCCAGTATTCTTGCCTAGAAAATTCCATGGACAGAGGAGTCTGGTGGGTTACAGTCCATGGGACATGACTGAACATGCATGCACACGTGATACAACTATATGATGAAGTAGAAAATTACAACCCTGCCTGAAAATGAGCAGCAAGTGCTCATTCAGAAATATATACTGAATGGATTTTGTGGATTTTGTAGATTAGAGAGGTAGGGACAACAGTCAAACTAGGCCAAGATTTACTACAAGCCTCATTCTAGCTATGAAAACAAAATTGGGGGCAAATTTTTATTTCATTACTAAAAATTTTGTTGGAAATAATGGTTGTAAAGCATTTCCCCACAACTCCACATTAGAAAACAGGCTGGAGTCTAATAAATAGTGAATTAGTTATACCCTCACAAAGGGCCCTCATAATAATAACGATGCTGATCTGACGCTAATGATAGTCCTAATGCAACCTAACATACTGAGTGTTTGCTTTATGCTATGCACTGTTTTCAGTGATTCATATGGATTATCTCATTTAATTCCCATAGCAACTATATGAGGCAGGTACTATTATCATTTCTATGTTAGAGGTGAAGGGAACCAGGCAAAGTTAATTATTAATAACTTGGCTAAGATCAGACAGCTCAGAAGATCTGATTCTAGACCTGCCTTCTTAACCATTAAATTATACTACCCCATAGCCAGAAATTAAACAGAGAATATATGCATCCTATTTATAGCAAAAGCACCAAAGCACATATCATGTGGAATTACTAAAATCCATAGAAAAAAGCCCTGTTTTTTTTAAGGCAACCATAATCTACTCTAAGCAACAAGAATGTACATTCCATGGGTAATGAGACTATGTGAGCATATTTGCTGATGCTCACTTTCTACTATCTAGTTGGATCAGTCCAGAAATCAAAATTCTTGAAATGGATTTAAGGGAGACTTCGCTCACCCTCAGTCAATAAAGTGAATCCTAATCTCCCAAATCTATATACGTCAGTGACTGAAAGAGCAAATTCTAATCTTATGGTTTGATCACCTAAGGAGGATATATTATACTGTATCTGAGAAAGCATATTTAGTGAGATAGGAATCCTGCTAATGCTTTGGGGTCCACGACCAGATGCTCCTAGAAGACAATCTCCTTGTGATCTGGAACATGCACTTCCCTCTTCACTTTCCACCAAGAATGGAAGCAGCCTTACTCTAAGCATCTAGACATTGCACAGGGAGGTGGCATCACCATGTTTGTTCCAAACATTCCATTGACAGTAATTTATGGCCAGAGAAGGGACAAAAGAAGGAAGGGAGATGAGGAGGAAACTAGTAATTGCCGCGTTCTGGCACTGTGCTGGGTTTCCCTGGTGGCTCAGTGGTAAAGAACCCGCCTGCCAATGCAGGAGACACAGGAGACCCAGGTTTGATCCCTGGGTCAGGAAGATCCCCTGGAGAAGGGAATGACAACCCACTCCAGTATTCTTGCCCAGAAAATCCCATGGACAGGGAAGCCTGGTGGGCTACAGTCCAAAGGGGTCGTAAAAGAGTCAGACACAACTGAGTGACTGACAACAACAACAAGAAGCCCTGTGGTAGGTGTTTTCTTTCATGCTCTTTCATTTACCAAAATAACGTTCGCTCTCTAATTTACAAATAAGGAAACTGAGGCTGAGAAGTTAATTGATTTGCTCAGGGTTGCACAGCCACCGAGTAGCAGAAATGTGAATGAAATCTGCTTTTATCTGTTTCAAAGCTCACATGTTCTCAAGACTGTCTCTTTGAAGGAGCTGTGACCTCAATAGGTCCACTTTTTAAATTTGAAAAATGCAGACGTTGAGGCCCAGAGCACGAATTACCTTGCCCAAGGCCACTGGTTTCCCTAATTCTCCTGTAGGTATACTCCAAGGAAGCAGAGTGAGGGGGACGCCACCAATCCCAGCAGGGTCCTGGGCAGGAGGAAAGCTTGCTGTACTCTTCAGAGGGCGCATGTCACCGTCCTCAGCCACTGGGGAAGAGTGGAAATGACGGCAGAGCCTGGACGACCTTTGGAAATAGTTTTTCACAGCATCGTGATGAATACTTTCCATCTGTGACACATAGGCCAGTCTTATTTTCCCATTTTCTGAGGAGAAAAAGACACTGTGTGGCTTGAACCAAATTTTAACTAGAGAGTCCTATTGAAACTGAATTCCAAGCTGTGGGCAGCCCTGAAAGACTGGGGCAGTGGACATCTAAGCGTCTTCACTCCCAGCCTGGGAGAAGTAGGAGTGGAAGTGGGGCAGTGCCCCTTCTCACCAACTCCACTAAGTCAAGTTGTTTCTTGAAAATGCTTGGTGTGGGCCTTACCAAACTATTCCTTAGAAGAGTGGAAGTTTCTAGAAATGGATGTAGGATAAAAATTTTGTGGATTTAGGCCATGAGATTTTTGGGCTCCTTTTGGGAACCAGACTAGGTCCCAGTGCTGATCAGTATCCTTGGCTCCTTATAGAAAATCCTAAATTCAATAGTTATTTGGGAACCAGGCAGAGACTATGGTCCCTATTACCTTTTTTTAAAAACTTTTAATTTTTTAATTTTTACTTTTTGGCCGTGCTGCATGGCATGCAGAGTCTTAGTTCCTCGACCAGATATCAAACCCATGCAGAGGAAGCACTAAATCCTAACCCCTGGACTGCCAGGGAAAATCACCCCTCCCATTACATTTAATGTGAAGAGCACATACGGACTTCACAGTCAGCCGGTGATTTGAAATACATTCATTGAGTGCCCCCTCGGTGTCAGGATCTGTGCTAGCAGGTTAGGGTTATATGACAGCGAGTACCACAGACATACCCTTATTCTCGTGAAACTTCCTGGATAGCAAGTTCATCACCTGGAAGACAACTAAGAAGACCCCCCGCTTCAGAGGATGATGGAGATAAGATGACTGTGGAGACCAGGCCAGAGAGAAAACATGCTGTGTAGAGAAACAGGGCACATCTTGTTTCACTGGATCAGGCTGGAAGGACTGGAGGGAAGCAGCGAGCTAGGGGTAGTTCAGAAAGGCCTTCAGAGATGAAGTGGCTTTGTAGGTGACTCTGGCAGGCTAAGAGAGACCTGTGAAGAGATGCTAGCAGAAGCCTGGGAATGACACAACTGAGGGGTCGAGTTTAGCAGCCTGCCCAGTGAGCAGTCAGGCTGAAACTCAAAGATTACAGCTGGGGCTGAAAGGATGAAAGGAAGCAAAGTCCCATAAATGAGGAGTAAGGAACAGCCCACCATTCTGGGTGAGAGGGGCAGAGCGAGTAACACAGAGAATCTATGGTCTGAACCTAATCAGTGTGACCTGAGCTACACTGAGAGGATTCAGGAGACCCACTTGTCACATGTTTAAATGGATTTCCTCTGTAGGACCGTCCCTTTGGCCCAGAGTAGCAAAGAAGATTGTCTTCCCTGTAGCCTCGAGATATACACACAGGCTTGTACTGGAGAGAAAAACAAAGAGGCCAAAGTCCAAAGTGATGTGATCTTTCATGGAGCAACTTCTGTGACCTCAGATTGTGGCAAGAGAACGATATCAGCAGGGTGCCTGAGGTGAAGGCAATCCAGGTACGTCTGTATCAGGGAGGCAGGTCTTGGCTGTCAGGTCATCTCAATACTACTGATATTGGGCATTCTATGACTACTGGCCCCAACACTGATTTTGAACATAGACTATTACAACTGGGGGGATCATTATAAACCATCCACAACGGTGGTTCTTAACTTAATGCTTCTTTCTAATAAGAAAAACAATTTACTCCTCCTGTTATCCTGAAGTAGAAAAGATAGGTGATTCAACCCGTCTACATATGTGTTTAAAAAATAAAAAATAACATCCTGTGATAAAAAGAGGGGAAAAGGGGGAAATTATTTATTCTTAAACAATATTTATTTCTATATGTAAAGACTTGGGTAGAAATATGTAAGAAGACAAACCTGTCTTCTTTTTTTTTTTCCAGCAAACTTTCAGAACCTCTTCTAGCTGGCTGCACGAGCCCTGCCGAGAACCTCTGCTCTGCGCTGGCCTCAGTTCCCACGTGGGCAAAGCCGATCCCAGAGAAAGGAAGGATCCAATCATGCCGCCTTTCTTCTGTGGGTCACAGCAGCCTTGCAATGAGCTCTGCTTCGAGTTTCCAATCAGAAATGATCTAGAACGCCAACGCTAGTACCAGGAAGTGCATGTTCTTTTTGGTAACTCTTGTGACTTTATAGCTCAGTGATTAAAAGCATGGGGTTTGAAGTTAAAATCTTTGCATTTGGGCTGCCACTCAACAGTAACATGACCCTGTGCCAGATACCCTATCTGACTCTGTTTTCTCCTGTGTAAGTTGGAGATGAGCTAGTACCTACTGCATGGGATTATTATAAAGTATGAATGTGGTCTGACACACAGTAAGCCTCAAGAAGCGGTGTGATTGCTTTCAATATTAGTGGCAGACCATTATCTACTCCCAGCACTCTGTTGATGCAATTGTCATAACTCTATTGCCACTGCTGCTACCACCACAACCGCTACAGGAGTCCCCAATGTGGAGCATATTTTCCTTTCAGCAACACTCTTTTTTAGAAAAACTTATAAAAAAATTTTATATTGGAGTATAGTTGACTAACATGTTGTGATAGTTTCAGGTGAACAGCAAAGGGACTCAGCCATACATATACATGTATCCATTCTCCCTCAAACTCCCCTCCCATCCAGGCTGCCACATAACATTGAACAGAGTTCCCTGTGCTATATAGTAGGTCCTTGTTGGTTATTCATTTAAATATAGCAGTGTGTATATGTAGGTACAACAAACTCCCTACCTCTTCCCCCATCCTTCTCCCACCTGACAACCGTAAGTTCATTCTCTAAGTCTGTGAGTCTGTTTCTATTTTGTAAATAAGTTCATTTGTATCATTTCTTTTTAGATTCTGCATATAACAGGTGTCATATGATATTTCTCCTTTTTTAACTTACTTTATTCAGTATGACAATCTCCAGGTCCACCCATGTTGCCGCAGATGGCAGAGTGATATTCCATTGTACATACATACCATACTTTCTTCAGTAACACTCTCTTGACCAGCCTAACCTGATCTGTTCTCTAACACATACGATTGTGTGTGAGGCAAAGTATCCTGACTACTCTGGGTTTTGTTCTTGGCTGTGCCATAAGGTCTGAAGGATCAGGCCAGACAGCATGTGAGGGTCACCTTCCAGAGTCCCATTAGTGCATTTCTCAATGCTTCAAAGCCAGTGTCCCAAGAATAAGCCCAAGGATCTCTCTTCTTTCCTATTTTCAAGTGATTTCCTGTCAACCCCCCTTGTTGCAACAGTCTTTGTCTCCCCTGTTTGGTTGACATTTTTAATCCTGCTGTGCTGAGAGCCTTCACCACTCATTCCAGGAGGCCTTCATGTCCTTATGCAAATAAGACTGCTGGTAGCTTACCCTTCTCATCACAAAGTTCCTGAAATCAAAAATTGGATTTGGTCCCCATCGTGAGCCTTGTCTCAGTAATTTGGATAAACCCTATGGTTTCCTTCAACAATAGTGAACCTCTGATTTGGGGTTTAGCCAGTCTGCAAGCCTGCAAGGGTCACTCTGATCAGTCTGGAGTCTCACCACAGTGTAGATTGGAGGTATAGTTAGATATACGTAGGGGTCTTGGACCTTGGCAAACAACTGACTTCCACAAACAAGTATGTCCCTCACACAGCTGTTCAGACACCTGAACACACACTCGTTCTCCAACCCTCCCTGTCCGCATGTGAAAACACATTTCCCCAACAACTAATGTAAACAAGGGATCCTGGGAAGTGTTTGTAAGGAGTATGTGTGAGGGAGGAAAACTGAGTCTCTCCTCTTCAATTTATGCCAAGGTTAGACACCTACGTGAATTTTATATCTGTCCCTATTATTATAACCCCTAAGGCCGAAGGAGATGAAAAAAAGATTTTTTTCAATATGATTTCTCAAGTTTCTTTTTCACAGCTCTGAGAATATCATGCTACTAGTAGCCCTCAGGGTATCTGCCAGCATTGTGCTGGTGATTACTCTGCGATGTTTCAATCACAGCAAAGCACAGTGATGGGGAGAAGCATACACACATGTACTCACGCATGAGTGTGTGCATGCACACACACGCACTTGCACAACCCAGCATAAAGCTGTAATTCTCATGTTCTCATTGTACACTCAAAAATAGCTCCTCTAAACCCTTAGAAATTCTTAATCAGAAGAGGAATCTTAAGCTCACTTTTTATGTTTGAAATATGGAATTCATCATTATTCGAGTTCCTCAAGCATGCAATATCTTATATATTTGAACTGAGCATTCTTGGATGGAACTTCACTATCAAAGAGCTTATATGAAATGAAAGAAAAATAAAGTGGAACATACTATGCAAGCAAGCATGGACACATGTATATAAACAAACACCACACACACATACACACACATACTCCAAATCATTATCAGAATTATCAGGAACGCATAAGTATGAGGATGTGTAAAAACAGAGATTTAAGCATAGTGTAAATTGTACGTGAGTAACTAGGAGGAGAACAAAGCTATGAAGTCAAGATTCCAGTGGGTTTTATAAAATCAGGAAGTCAACAGAATAATGAAGAAGATGATAGCAGTAGATAGAGAAGCTATCTCTTTTAAATCCACATAAGTCATAGAATAGCACACACTACTACTGAAACAGCACTCTCCGTCTCTAATCACATCAGTCTTGCATACTGTCTCCATCACTCCTTGTAGTCACTTAACTGGTTCTTCACCCTCCCTGCAACCTCGAATCACTCAGTACCTCCCATTTCATTTGAATTATGACCATATGATTTGATCACAACAGCCTCCCTTCCCAGGTCACACACTCTGCGGTCAACTAATTTAATAGTGCCCTCCTCTCTACTGTCTGTTCATGTTTCAGCAAAGTCCATTCCAACTACGTATTTGAATTCCTGGCTACGGGCAGTAGCAGCCCAGCATGACAGTAAAGAGCTCCAGCTCTGGAGTCAGACAGAACTGAAATTAAACCCCACATGCCACTCTATGATCTTTGGCAAGTTACATAATTTCCCCCAGCCTCAGTTTCCATTTTCTGAAAAACGGAGAGGTAATAATAGCACTGAGACCACAGAATTGGTAAAGATAAATATCACCCGTGTGAGGTGTGTGGCCCAGAGTAGGGATTCAGTAACTAGTAGCCACCACCATTCCTTTTCCCAGTGTGATGAAACTGTCCAGATAACCCTCACTGTTTAACTCTGAAATATTCTACTTATAAAATCCATGGAAGGAAAGAAGCTTCTTTCAACTTCTGATTTCACTTCAGTTGCTATCATATGCCCCAAGTCTTCCATAGTTGTACTAAATAATTCTAGGCCTTTTCTGAGTTACATGTCTGCCCCCATGGCTCCAAAGGGCTGTGATGAGCAAGGTTCTGGCCCTTGGGATACTACAATGAAAGGCAAACACTGCCTGCTACTGGGACCACACACAATGAGAAATTCCTCAAGAGGAGGCTGGAGAACTATCAAGAGGCTGCTGATAGCCAGACTATGGCAAATGTCTGCTATACCCAGGAGTGCAGCGTGAAAGCTACCAACCTAGACCCTAGGAAGACAAATCCTAATAAATGTTGACCAACTTCTCCCTTCTCCCAGCACCCGCCTTCCACACTGAAGAAAAGTAGCATAGCAAGAGAATCCTCACATTTTAGGACATTGTCTTAGGAGTTCAAGAGTCTGACTCTCTCATGGGATCTCTTCTCCAGGCAATCGCTTGCTTCCATGAGGCTAGACAGGTATCAGCTCTATTCTCTTTCTCTCCCTCATCTCTCTCCCATTTGAGTCCTTTCATCCTCAGTTGTTAGATATTTACTCTGGTAGCAAGAAAATACATGTCAGTCAGTGGGAAGCAGATTAAAAGATTAAGGCAACAGAGTAAGATAGCCAGAATCAGAGTCAGAGCTCAGACCATACCTTAGCCCAGCAGCCTTGCGTCTCGTGGAATAAAAGTCTATTTGAGCTGTGAGTGTCCCTTGATAAACAGGTGTTGTTAGAGCTCCTCCTATGTCCCTCGGTCCTTTTCATGTGTTTGCGCTGAGTTCCAACTGCCAGTATCTGCATGACTGCTTGAGGGCTCTTTCCCAGAACTATAGATCTCTATGCTGCCTATACGTGCAATAATTTTAAAAAGCCAGTGAATTCCAGGAGATGAAAGATGTGGCCCGTAAGTTGGTGTATAACTACTTCAGCTCCCTTGCCTCTTGGGTGGGATAATTCTGAGGTAAATGTGTTGCACCATTTTCCAGAGGTTCCCTATAGGATTAAGTACTAGTCCACCACTATGTTAGCTAGCTTAATAGCATACTCTTTTTCGAAAAAAAAAATTTATTGACGTATAGTTGATTTACAATATTTGATAATAATCTACATGGGAAAATAATCTGAAAAAGAAGATATATGTATATATATTCATATATCACTGAACACCTGAAACTAACAATATTGCTAATCAACAGCATACTCTTTATTGACTGCCTTTTTTTTTTTTTACAACTATCCCATTCCCTTACAATTGCTATCTGCAATTCCAAACAAACCATTTTCATTCAATTCCTTGTCTCAGGATCTGATTCCTAGAGAAACTAAGCTAAGATTCCATGGTTATCCTTGAGTCAGTTGATAAAGAACCATAAATGAGACAGAATCTTTCCCAAAGTGTTTTTTCTATTTTATGTTACAATAATTTATATAATGAACCTTTGGATCTATGTCATAAGTACTTTTGAGTTCTTATCAGCCAAATGGGATATAGAGAAAGTAACTATAGATCTGATATAGTATAATGTACTTAAATAATTTCCTCTTGAGAATATTAATCTTCTAGATGTAAGAAATGTGAAAAATCTTCATTTTACTATGAAGTGGGAATGGTGGGATCAAGGGTCATTTTCAAATACTGGGAATGAGATATATTTCAAATATTGGGAATGAAATATTTCAAATTAAGGGAATGAGAAAAAGCCATCCCTAATGACTAAAAACATAAACTTTCTCTGAATAATCCAAATGAATGCAGAAATGCTTGACATGATTTGTTTAAAAAATTTTTTTAAAGTATTAAGGATAAATATTTCTGAAACAAGCTAAATACATTGTAACAGTTTCAACAATATCTGAATGACAAAATCAACAACAAAAATAAAAACCATCATTTTTTAGTACTTACGTATAGACAGTTTGCTAAATGTTTGTTTTTTCCATTTATTTTTATTAGTTGGAGGCTAATTACTTTACATCATTACAGTAGTTTTTGTCATACATTGAAATGAATTAGCCATGGATTTACATGTATTCCCCATCCCAGTCCCCCCTCCCACCTCCCTCTCCACCCGATCCCTCTGGGTCTTCCCAGTGCACCAGGCCCGAGCACTTGTCTCATGCACCCAACCTGGGCTGGTGATCTGTTTCACCCTAGACAAGCTAAATGTTTTATGCACATTATTTCACTTAATCCTCACAATAATTCTTATAGGTATTATTTTTTATTCCCATTTTACCCATGAGAAAAAATGAGGCTCGGAAAGGTTGAATAATGCTTCCAAGGTCAGAAGCTAGTAAATGGTACAGGCAGGATTTGAAATTATGTCTTTCTATTCCAAAGTGTTTGCATTTTCTAATTTACTTCTTTGCTTCTCACACATACACATTTTTATTTCTGTCTATTATATTTCTCTTCATGTGTTTATTACTTTAAATAATGATCACTTGTAAAATGCAGAACTAAATGTGATTTAATATTTCAACCTTAGAATAATTTATAACAACTTTATGTAAATAAATTCAGTCATGAGACAAAATCCTTAGGTCATGTGTCTGAGCTGGGAATCAGAAATTATAGTTGCCATATTCACATTGAGTCAAAAGCACATCATATGCCTAATCAGGTCTGTACGTTCCATATACTGGGCTTTTTTTTTTTTTTTTTTTTTTTTATACTGGGCTTTTTTAAAAGTCAATATTATATTTACTTTTTTTGGCTGTGCTTGGTCTGCATTGCTGTGTGGGCTTTTCTCTCTATGGTGAGCAGGGTTAATCTCTAGCTGTGGTGCGTGGGCTTCTCATTGCAGCGGCTTCTCTTGTTGTGGAGCACAGGCTCTAGAACGCACGGACTCAGTAGTTGCAGTATAGAGCTCAGTAGTTGTGGCTTCTGGGCTCAAGAGCACAGGGTCAATCATTGTGGCACAGAGGTTTAGTTGCTCTGCGGCCTGTGGGATCTTCCCAGATCAGGGATCGAACCCATGTCTCCTGTATTGGCAGGCAGATTCTTATCCTCTGTACCACCAGGGAAGCCCTATACTTGGCTTTTTGACACTATCAAGTCGGGCACGGTTTACACTTTTGATACGGCTATTGAGTTCCAAATTGTCACATTCCTGATTCAGAACCTAGCAGAGGGCTTTGCACATAGTAAGCGTTCAATAAATGGACTGAATTGAGTCCCAAGTTTTCTTTACTGGTTTCCAGGCCCAAGGTCTTTGCCTAAGTTTAAAACTATAATCAACCCAGTCACCAGGATTTGAGGCCATTGGTTTCTTCCTTCTGAAGTCAGCGATGAGAAGCTCTTTCTTTGACCTCCCCGCCCTCTAACACTACTCCTCCCCACCCCCACCCCATCACCTTTGAAGTCCTGGACAATTTTCAAGGTGTTCTCCTAGGTCCTGGAGCTTGATTTAATTTCTAGATCCTCAGGTTCCTAAATTTCTGGGCACTGACAAAAGATCCTCCCTGTTCTCAGAAGTGCTCCGTGCCTTCCAGCCCCTTTGCTCTTGTTCACAGCTTCCCCTTGCTCTGGGATACCCCCCTCCCCCACATCTTGGATTCTGCCTGGCTCTTGTCTCAGATTCCTGAACCCTGCCTGAACCGGGTGCAGATGTAAGTCCAGCCCCAGCCTCGAGGTGTGCTCTCCAGACCAGCTGGGAGTACTCATTTCAGCCTACTGGGGTCTCCAACCTTGACCTGGCCCCTCAGATCTGGTGGCTGGCCAGCGTGAACCTAATAAGGGGGCAGAGGGCCCCGAGAGGTGTCCACCAGTATGTCTGTCAGCCGGAGGCCTGGTTTCCAGCGTGTGCCTGCAAATATCTAACTTCTTTATTCATCCTGCCTTTTGTTTGAGTTCTTTGAACACAGCAGGTTCCCCCAAATGATTTCAGACAGCGCAGAAAGAACCCTGCCCTCATCAGTCCATGAGTGAGATGGCAAGTCAGGCCTGTAAATAGGATTCTGACCTTTACTAAGGCTCAGCTGCCTGTAAAGACAGGCACGTCCCCCACAGAGCTACAGAGCCCGGACAGGAGGTTGGGAAGATGAGTATTGACACGGTTTGTGCTCCTCTGGAGACATGCTGTTTGAAAGGCGGCCTAGACTCTTGGTGAGAATCCTGGGGACTCCAAGGGGAGAGCAGTGATATGATGTGTTGTAACGAGGGTCCCACTGGATTTAGAAAATGCAGTTGGCCTGATCCGTGGCAGCACTCAGCATATGTTGTCAACAATTTGCACACTTTAATTTTTTTTATTGTCTTCTGAAAACTGAGCGTGCTTTATGTACTGTTCTGGAATACAAAATAGCCAAGGGCTTCAGTGTTTGCCTGAGGTACATTTTCACTTGTGGCTGATGAAAGATGAGTCTGAGACCCCCTTCTTGCTACTTCAGCAAGAAGTACTGGCTCCTTGCACCTTCAGCTAGAAATGAAAGCTCCAGGTGGTTGGAACCCTTACTCTCCCTGCTAATGGCCCAGCCCAGCAGAGGAGCTCCTTCCTATTAGCGCGCCCTTGCAGAAGGACATGTCGTCACTTGCCTGGATGCTTCTTGTTTTGTAATCGCCTCACCCTGACCATCAGCCTTTCCCCTCCTCACCAACTCTTCAACCCCCCTGCAGCCCTCATCACAGTCCAAACTTCCACCAGTGCTACTGAAAATTATTAGAGCACGTACATGGTGGTTGATTTCAGCCCTAGAAAAATATTTCTACAAGTAAAAAGAGGGTAACCTGTTGATTTTGTTTCCAATATATTGGCATTTTTTCCAATAGAGCTGAATTCCATTTGTTAATGCTGCATTGCACTATTGATTGGAAAGACCAGGGAGGCATGTTCCCTGAAGCCTCTCTTCACACAGTGAAGAGCAACTTAAATTGGATTACTTTGCTTAGCAAGGGGTCAGCTCTTCTCAGACATCAGAGCCTCTGAGACAGTCCCTTCCATTTTAAGTTACTGATCTTAAGAAAGTTCAGATCCCTTTGAATAATCTGAGATGTGTGAAATAAGGTTAGTCACAGGATTTCCTGCCACCAGAGCTCACAAACAAACTTTCCTCACTTCCTCTTTTTTAAAGTTCAATTTAAGCTCACTGGTCTAGTTGCTTTTGTTTTAGTGGTTACAGTCTCCACCCTGTACCAATGGTTAAAAGGTTTGACAGAATCTCAAGTTCTCTCTTGGTCTATGTCTCCTTGTCTGTCTGTCTCTCTCTCTTTTTCACATGCACACACACACTCTAGAGGCATTATATTGAAATAACAGACATTCTATCCATCAAAAACTTAGAAAACAGTTTCTTCTAGTTTCAGTTTTGGCTTGGTTCTCTCTCTCCTTAACAGGTTTTGTTATCTGTCTTTTATCCACAGAATTTACCATCCTCCCATCCCAGCCTATCTTCTGCTTTGATCCTCTCCTTCCTCCCCAGATGCTTTGGTTTTTACCCCCCACGGAGCTCCAGGCCCTGAACTTTTACTAGCTGCCTGCACATTCTTTCTGTCTCTCTCCCCTCCCCACCCCCACTCCCACTTTCTCATGTAACCTCATCCTACCTAACCTCTTCATGAAACGAACTTCCCTGCACCATCCTCACACAAGGCCCTAAGCTCAGCTAAACTGTGAGCTTCTTGGAAGGGTGATTAGGTTTTATAAATATGTGTACTCCTAGCATTGTATCAGGCCCTCGATGTTGAAAGAATGGAGACAAAACGAATGAATCAGATAAAGGTTATCCCTCCAAGGTAAGAGGATGAGATGGTTAGATAGCATCACTGACTCAATGGACATGAATCTGAGCAAACTCCGGGAGATAGTGAAGGACAGGGAAGCCTGGTGTGCTGCAGTCCATGGGGTCACAAAGAGTCAGACACAACTTAGTGACTGAACAACAACAACTCCAAGGTAACAATATTTTTTCTTCCAAGGTAACAATATTTTAGTTCAGTGGAAAAAACCCTGTTTCCTCAAGGCCATGAAAGATAGAATCTAGTGGTGGGAAATTTAGGATCTCAGGCATGCTTCCCCCACTTTGACATAGCTCATATTCTTAAGATGCCATGTGTAATCGGGCTGGAGATTTCTTTACTTGGAGTTGTAAGTTCCCCATTTTCTCCGGACTGTCCAGGTTTTCCAGTACTATTCTTCTGCTCATCTTATCCACTGTGGACCAGCACAAGTAATTTATAACTCAGGCTCCCTCCAATATAAAGACATTCCAAGCTCTATACTTTATACCAGTGAAGTTTCTCCCAGGTACAATTCACATGGCTTAGTTTGAACAGATATAAGGCACAGGTTGATTCTATTCAAATCCATCACCTGGCATTTTTTCTAATCCATAGGCCTTTTCATAGTGTGATGGGATTCAGGTTGGTTCACTTTACTTCCACCCACCAGTCCAGGGTGGAGCTATTACCTTTGGTTCTCATTCTGGCTTCTGGAGATCTGTAGGGCTGTTTTGTTTGAGCCCTATATGGAACCTATTTGCTTCTGGTAGAACCCGCTTCTATGTATGCAGTCTCTGCCTTCATCACCAACACAACTGGCACACTCTGACTACTCTGCTCTATGAATCTTGCTTTTACCTCCTACTCCATCCAGCCTACAACGCAGGCCTTGCTCTCTCCATGAACTGTCCCATGCACTTTTCTGTCTTAGGAGACTCTGCCTGGCGTTACTCACCATCATGCCTCTAGGATCCTCACTTTGAATCTTCCTTTTTCCTTACTTAATTCTTTAGCCAATCTCTTCCCCCTGGCATACATTCTCCTACCATAGCTTGTCTGCTCTGTAAGTTTTCTTTAAATGCCTCAATTAATAACTTCATAACATACCAACAAAGGGTCAACTTCACCTCTTCTTGCCATTCATGATCTAGCTAAGCAGTCCCTCGACCACCTAACTAAATAACTTAAGGGCAAGGAATCTGGTCTATGCGTCCACATGTCCCACACAGCAATAAGCACAGGGCTTTACAAATATCGAATACTCAATGAAGCTTATTGATTTGGTTTTCTTGAATAATGTCTCTCATTTAGAGTTCCACAATGCACATGTTTTAAAGAAAATTTGGATTTACTTCAATTTTACTGGGAAAACACTTAAGGCCCCACATTTATCAATGGAAACAACAATTTCCTACTCTATGCAGTGGTGGTTGGGGGCTGTTCAAGATCACTCTTGGGGGAAGACATGAGGCTTCGCAGTTAGCTAACTGATAATGGAGGGAAACATTTACGCAGTCTATGCCAGAGTATTACAGGGGGTACAAGCCATAGACAGGAAAACCACTGGCATCACTTTCTGTTTGAGTGTGAGTGGAGACTTTGCAGTGCTAACCTAGGAAGGGGTGCCCAATGGGCAACACCAAATGTCCACCCTGATTTATTCAAACTTTGATTAAATGAAAAGCAAATGTGCTTTCTTCTCTTCGATGAAAAGAATGAATCTGAATTGCCTTAAAGAAGGTATTCCAACCATGTCACATCCCAGACAGGTAGAATTCTGCCTCCTAACACTTGGAGGAATTTAGTTTCAGTTTCTGAGTACTTTCCTTGAGTCAGTCTCCAGGGGGATGATATTTCTCCTTAAATAACACAAAACACCTTCACCTTTAAAAGGACTTGGGTTTATTAAATCTGATTTACAATGAGTACTGTGACAGTTGCCAGATGGCAAATATTCAATTGCTATTGGCCCTTCATAAGTAATCATCATTTCTACAGGAAAGGGGTGCCTCCCTAGTTTCAAATCTTCTTCTAAACTGCTGGAGACTTTTAGTCAGTGCCACACAATATCTCAATTATAAAATGTCTTATGTTGCTCCTTGGCAAATGAATTGTGTAATTCTCCTCTTTTCAGTAAGGTTTGGTCCTAGTACCTTCCCACATGTCACAGAGTTGTGCATATGGTATATAATTAATCATTGATTATGAGTTTCATGTTTTAAAAAAAGCATATTTTTTACTCCCTACTATGTTCCAAACACTGTGGAAAGCAAAAAAGCTGGGTATATGTTTCACAGGACAAGTCTTTGGCCCTTATCTCAGAGTCCAGCAGGTCAGATGAACATGTAAATCAATGATTACTAAAGTTGTTAAATGCCATAACAGGAGTTTATATGAAGGTGAACAGAAGGACCATGTCAGGGTTAGAAAATGTCACTGGAGACATTTGTTACAGGCTCTTCCCACATAATAAAGTAGGCAACAGGAGGAAGAGACTTTTCCAATAAAATGAAAAAGCCAGAAATAAGAAAGGTCATGAGAGATTCAAGGAGGAGAAGAAGGAGAAGAGAGCTAGTTCTAGCCAGAGCATAGGGTATATGAAAAGGAGAGAAGGAAAAGGGTGAGGCAGGGCCAAGCTAAGGAATTCAGATTTCATTCTGAAGGTGAGGAGCCATTGATGAGTTTTGATCAAATAAGTGTCACATTCAGATTGACACTTTTAAATAGTCCACTCCACTTTATTTTATTGTTTTAGAGACTTTTAATTTCATATTGGAGTATAGCAGATTAACAATGTTGCAATGGTTTCAGGTGAACAACAAAAGGACTCAGCCATACATATACATGTATCCATTCTCCCCAAACTCCCCTCCCATCCAGGCTGCCACGTGACATTGAGCAGAGTTCCCTGTGCTATACAGTAGGTCCTTGTTGGTTATCCATTTTAAATACAGCAGTGTGTACATGTCCATCCCAAACTCCCTAACTATCCCTTCCCCCATCTGTCCCCCTGTTAAACAGCCCACTTTAGCAGCAATATGTAGGACAGAGCAGAAAATCACAATCAGACCAGTTAGGAGACTACTGCAATAATTCAGATAAAAAGCAATGGTGGCTTGGGCTAGGGCCATAGAAGTGGGGATAGGAATTTCAATAATGGATAGATTTGAGAAGCACTACGGAGGTAAAATTATTAGCAGCTCATGACTAGTCAAAGAAAGGGTTTGAAGGAAAAGTCAGACACAAGGATTATAGACCAGGAACCCTGGTAGATGGATATAGTGTTAATGAAAATTAGGGTGGGATGTCAAGAGCCAAGAAGTTGGAATCAATGTTGAAATGTTTGTCACTTAACATCTATGAGTTTTAGGATAAGTCTCTTTACCCTAGAAACTCAGTGTTGTCACAGTAGAAGCAAAAATAGCTATGACTTACCTCATATACCTACTATAGGAATTAAAGTCATGTATGAAAATATGCTTTATATGCTGGAAGGCACCATATACAAATATTACTTCTTGTTCTGTTGACTCAAAAACTCACATTTCTTGAATCCAACAGAATGAAATCATGACCTTTCCCCTTAGAACCAGATACTGACACTGTCTCCATAATGAAAAAAAGTGTTGCTTGTTCAGGACAGGTAGGCAGAAGGGATCATTCAGGTCATAATGACGAGTCAAGATGATAAGTCAATCATCCACACTCTCCAGCACCCTCCCCCCATGCTGCCAAGCAGGAAATGGCTGTCAGGAGTTATTATGCAGGGGACAGTTAACAGCCATACTTTTAACATTCCATTAAACCTAGTACTTTGGTCTGCTTTTAGTCACATAGGTAAGGACTCTTTGTTTATGTCCTAAAAAAGCAACAGCTGTAACTTGGCGATTTGAGATTTGTATATGCCAGCTAATCAGCAGATTTTGAACAAGAAGCAATGTCCTCTGGCTCAAAGAGGACACAAACATAAATGTTATTTTCTCTGAACTGTCAATTAAAAGTTTACTAAATAATAATAAGCATGACCTTTCAATTGATCATCAGTGATGTCTTGCCCTCAAACTCCTGTCTTGGAAAGGAATTGTACCTTCATTCTCTTCTTCTAAATTGTGTTTTTGAGGGAAACTACATCGTGTTTTTTACAGGTTGACCAGATAACTTACACAGTTTCTAGGTGAATAAGTAACATTGGCTTCTGTTCCCAGCTTTGTTACATCTGCTGTCCTTCTACCCTGCTCTGAGTTCTCGTGGTACTAATTCCAGGGTCAAGTCTATACATTGGATTAGACTTCATCTTTCTAAAGTATAGCTTTCAAGTCTCTTTTGGAACATAGGGATCCTCCTGTCTTCATGTATTTCTTGGGCTTATTTCTTGTGTCATTTTAATCAGGTTTATTTCTTTCTAGCATCAGAGACATTTTATAGAGTTTTTATTTTGAGGTGGCATAAATCTGACTCCACTAAAAGTAGCCTTCCAACTGAGAATATATCATACATATTTGAGAATAAGCAACCTTAATTTTTAATTTATACATAGTAATAGCCAACATTTCTTGATCATTAGTATGTCTCAGAAATTACACTAAGTGCTTTACATGAATTATCCCATTTAATTCTCAAGGCAACCCTGTATGATAGGTACTATTGTTACCTTCAAAGATCAGCAACTTGAAGCTCAGAATAATTAGGAAACTTGCCTAAGGCCACACAACTGGAAAATGGCAGAATTATAATTTGAACCCAAGTCTATCTGATATAAGAACTTGGTTTCTGAATCACTATGGGATGCTGTTTATATAATACCATTTCATGTATTCTTATTATTGCTGACTAAAAGCCAAATGCGGATGTAAGATAGACTTGTCTTACAGTACTGTTCCCTTTTCTCTTCTTGGACCATCCCTACTTCAACCCTATGTGTCCCATCCTGTACCTTGGGACATGAACTACTATCTTCCTATCAAAATATACCAGTCATGTGTCTTTCTTAAGCCACCTCTTTTAATTACATGTTAGTGGAAAGGACCTGATAAATTAATTCATACCTGGGTGCTAATGACTGACAACAATTTATTACTTCTCTCAGATATTTGTTTATTAACAATGGATTTGTGCCTTAACCCAGAGTAAATAAGAGGAAACAAGAAAATTACAGATCAGGGTCTCCATAATGCTACCGCATAGGTAGTTTGTGATGTCACAGGTACAGAAGATTGAGCCTGAAAGCTAATATGATATGTACAATATGTTGCTATTCACTCCAGAGAGAATACAGAAATTAATAAGTAGAATTATTACAGGGTTTATCTGAGGTTACATTAATAATTGTTACCTGAGTCATCAGTAGAGATGAAACTAGCATTTAGACAGGAATTGTATAATTAGAAAACTACTATCGGAATGAGATATTTATGGAGCATCCTCTAGGGTCCTCAAAGTATCATTTGGGAAAACCATACTGTCTCTTTGTCTAGATGATTATCACTGAAATTTCTTTGTATAACTGCATATACAAAAATCTATACAACCCTGAGGAGTTACCATTATATTTGTTTTCAAGTAACAGGGCTGGAGTTAGATTTACATGTAAATTTATCTATATTCTGTTACTGATGTTCCATTGGGACCTGCAATTGTGAAATAGTTGGCTGAGGTTAGGGTTACAGACTATGTCCATGAAACTGAATGAGGCTAACTTAAACAAATGGGAATTAAACTGTCAACTTTGACCTCAGTAATTGCATGCTCTAAACAACTGAGATTTGTCAGCATCTGAATAAGACTTAACAAATTAATTCTCTGGAACTGAAAGTTTGACTTTTCTTTAAAAGCACCTGGTCAACTCAACCAAATAGATCCAATACATATTTAACTTTTAATACGTCCACTGCATACTATGCACCACTGATGATATATAAAAAGTTATACTTTCTCCTCAAATATAGAAATAAAATAATACCTAAATCATAGGATTAATTTTCAAAAATTATGTAATAGTTGTGAAAATACTCTAAAGCACAATACATGGTAGACCAATATTATTGTCATAATTAGAAGAGCCTATCTTCTATTATAGAAAACTAGAATCAAAAGTATATAATAACAATCAGATACATATATGGGAATGGAAGTGTTAAGAAGAGGAGTAACAGGATCAGATCTGTGTTTTTAGAAAAGTTACTTTGGCAGAAGTGTGGAGAATGGATTGGCAGAGGATGAAGGACATGGGAGAGTGGAACCAGGAGAGAAAGAAACATTGGCCGCAGGGAGACCAGTCATTAGAATACTGTTGCAAATAGCTCAGGCAGGGGATGATGGATTCAAGAGACATCATAGAGAGTAGAATCAGTAAGTTTGGGCAATCAATCCATAGGTGGGTTGTTGTGGAGGGGTGAGTATGAAGAAGGGGGAAATAGTAATCCTTCACATCTGAGAAGTCAGAACTATTAAATAGTTTATACTATAAACCCATCACTTTTCTTCCTCATGTACTGTAAATAATAGAGAAATTCAGTTGGCTCTTCTGTATCTAATGATTGGGCAATCAAATTCTTTCCCTTCCATTTGTTTTCTGTTCCTTCTGAGAGCAGTATCAAGGAGTCACAAATCTCTCATATCTGAGTTTTGTTCCCCGGATGTGGTGTATGGCACAGGGGTACCTTTCATGGGGGCCTGGATAAACATCCTATGGAATGGGTTGGTCCCCACGCAGCACTCATTCATGAATGCCAAGAGCAGTCTAGTCAAGTAGAGAATCTGCTAATCGACCAAGCATTAGTCAGAGTTTCCCTGGCAGCTCAGACAGTAAAGAATCTGCCTGCAATGCAGGAGGACCAGGATTCGATCCCTGGTTTGGGAAGATTCCCCTGGAGAAGGAAATGTTAACTCACTCCATATTCTTGTCTGGAGAATCCCATGGACAGAGGAGCCTGGTGGGCTACAGTCCATGGGGTCACAAAGCTGGTAATTGGCCAAAGAGGACTCCAAAAAGGTTCGAGTTGGAGAAATATACCAAGTGTCAGTCCCTAGGGTGAGGCAAGGCAAGAAGAAGAAAGAGGAATCACGAGGTCAGACATTAGAGCGGACTGAGGAAGAGGCAGGAATAAGTATGAGATAAGCTGGGGTGAATGGTTCAGGACAGCAGCCATGAATTCTGAAAGAATGAGGGAGGCCTGTTTTCATGCAATGTGGGTAGGCTGGTACAGGCAAATACTTGATAGCTTAAGGCACTGAACAGGCCCAGACACTGTATATGGAATCCCTAGTCTCTGCATCAACAGCTGAAGAAACTTACATTCTTAGAATTCTAGCAGAGGTTCCTATTCCTGTTTCATTTTCCTAAGATTTGCAGGAGAAATATATATTCTCAATATGTAAGAGCACAAGTTTCTTACACCTCCTTCAAACTCATGGGGCAGATGATTTGTAATTCAGAAGTCTAAATCCAAGGCTATCTATCTTTTTCATTCTATTAGGTTACTATTTTCAAAGACAAATCCTCTGATTTACAAATACAGACTACTTCATTAACTGTGTTTAACAGGTAGCAGAGGCTTTGTTACTGACAACTGCCAGGCAGTGACTTGGAACACAGCCCTTGGTTTTTGAATTTGCTGTAACATGATACAGAGCACATAGCACATATTTTACTTCAAGAGAGATCTCTAATTTTGTTAAACTTCTTGCTCTGGCTGCCACAATCTGTGCATGCTGCTCTAGGCTCTCCAAGTTCATATTGGCCTTGTGGTCAACAAAGAGTAAAACAAGGGAGTAGGAAATGCTCAGGAAAAAAAAAACATAGTGACTGTTTCCTCATTCCTCCCAATACAGTTGTAGTTACAAAAGGGATAAAAAGCTTAGGCAAGAAAAAGCTTGTGAGGGAAAATCCAAGCTGGGAATGGCTCTGTAATCACAGCTGTCTCTGATTCTTTTTCATCTGAGCCTTGACCTTTGTTCTGCTCTAAGAGTTCTCTCCATCCTCTGTCTGGGGCAGTCGTTGCCACCACCATCCCTGGTTTCCAACAGTCCTCTGATTGCCTAAGCTCTCAGTTACGGGCAATTCCCTTTGGTCTACCAGAATAAGGGTGGCAATTTTCAGGTGAGTTTTTCATTAAGACAGAAAGTGGAGACAAAAGCAAGGAGACTCGGATGCTTAGAACTGGACAGGATTCTTCGTTCTTTGACAATGATTCTCAAAGTGGGCTTCCAAGGTCAGGGAGCTTGTTAGAAATGACAGTTCTCAGGCCCCATCCTCAACTTCTGAATCAGACACTCGGAATAAGGCCCAGCACTCTGTCATTTAACAAGTCCCTCAGGTAATTCTAGTATAGGCTCAAGCTTGAGAACCGCTGTACTAAGGAAACAGCAACCTAGTCCTAGGTAGCCTTGACCAGGCTTCTCTTTCTTTCCTTGTGTCAACTATGTTTGGTTCTGTTTGCCTACAGCCTGCTTACTAGCAGCTGACTCTACTTTTCTGCCAGTGGACTTCATGTGGTGGGCTAGCACGTGTACCAAGTATTACTACCACTAATCATTCCAGAAGATTCCAGATTTTTCTGCTTGTTTCTCGTGTGCTCTGCACTGTATTAAGCACAGTACACTCAGTGTTTCACTTAACCCTCACAATATCTCCTTAAAGGAAGAATCTGCATCTTCCAAATGAGGCAATGTAGACTCAGAGAAGGTGACCTGCTGAAGGGATGCCAGGTAAAATGAGGCAGGGCCAAGATGTCATACCTATGTGTCTATGACTCCAAAGCCCATATGTACAACCTTGATTTCATACTGCCTCTGCACAGCTATGTGGCTCCTGCATCAGGCACCACAGTCTGGGCAGCTTCTGTCATCACATATCAATTCACTGTCTCTGCTAGTGACTCCTCTCCTTCTGCACTAGCCTTTTCATAAATTATACCAGGACAAGTTACTTCACCTCACTGAGCTTCCGTTTCCTTGTCTGTAGGCTGGAGAAATAACCCTTACCTCAGAGAGTGGCTTTGAGGACCAAACAGGTAAATGTGTGTGAGTGTTGTCAATTGTAACAGAAATGAAGGGTATTATTAGCTCCATTCTACAGATGAGGAAATGTAAGGTCACTGTGGTTACCTGATTTAGACAAAAACTGTTGGCTTTCCACCAGATATTTGAGGGTGTGAGGAGGCCTCTGATCCCAAAATATCTCTGCTTGCAACTCCAAGTAGAGAGACAGCCACATTTCATAAATATTCTTTTTAAGATGCAAATATTCTCAGGTCAGGATATCAAACAGATACATTTTGACCAAGAGAGATGAGAATGGCCTAGAACTGAGGCACTGTGAGGAAGTACTGGCTTAGCCACTAGCTGTTGAAATAAGCTTTGGGTAGCCAGAGGACACAGGGTCAGAGTGAGGGGAATGAAGAGAGCATAGAGTCTCTGCTATGAGAAGTAGGACAGCTTGAAGGATTGGGCAGGTTTGCCATTTTGCTGATGGCCCAATTATCCATTTTACCATTTAGATCCACATTTATCAATTAGCCTGCAATTAAAAGTAAATAATTTTTTAAGAAGATGGAAAAAAGGAAAACAAATTTTAAAGAGATTTTTAATTTTTATTATTTTTGTTGTTGGCTGCACTGCACTTGTGCGATATCAGTTCCCTGACCAGGGACTGAACCTGGGTCACAGTGCTGAAAGCCCAGAATCCTAACCACTAGGCTACCAATAAAGTCCCTAAACAATTTCTCATTATTGTATAATATACTTCAGAACAATCTTCTCTCTTCATTTGTCCCTTTCCCATTCCTCTGTATGTCAGCTTTCCAAGTTTTTTCTTTTTTTTTCTTTTCATACTTCCTTCCTACAGATAAGGTTCTTTGTAACTAGACATTCACTCCAAGACTTTCTACTCTGTTTCTTTTTCATGGTATTTGCAGAGAACATACAATGTTTCAAAAAGGTAGAGGTCAGCAAGACAAGGGAGGAAGTCGGTGCATTCTGTGGAATCCAGCAGTGTTATACCAAGACCCAAGAAGCCCTCAGCAACGCTGGATGGTCCGCGCTTGAGTTTCATAAAGACTGATCTGACACAGAAGGTATCATGTAAGTTTCCCTATGATGCTTTTTACACAGGAGTATTCTTTTAAGCTATTTTTTTCCTTGTATGAAATTTATTTTCTCTGAAATGTAATTTCAGAAAGATATATGAGCATGAAATAACCCCAAATAAATACTGAATAGAGGCTGGATATTAAAGCAAACCCCCTCTACCTGCTCTCTGTGTGGCAATTCACTCTTCTGCAATAATGTTTGGGAAAAGATCCATTTCTACAGGGCTAAGCTTTGCTTAAAATAGGATTCTGTGTATCAATGAAGACATTCAAGTATAGCATAAATTACAACCATCTTGAAATGCCCACAGGGAATTCATGTACTATTCTCTACTTATGTCATAATTAAAAGGAAAAGCCACACTTGGCCAAATTTCTGGCCCATCCAGCCCAGAATTTGTACAGGGGGACTCAGAGACATTTTGGCAGTAGGAGTGGAAAGGGTGTGGTGGTTCTCATTAATGACAACCTCAAAGATTACCGACATTTCACAAGATTCTCTTCACAAGTTATTTTGGTTTTATCTTCTACCAATATAGTCTAAATCCTTCTTGGAATCTCTTTTCAGCTCAACGTGTACTGTTGCTTTAGGTGGTGAGTTCCCTAGGTTTTTCTGCCTACTGTGTAAAGTCTCACTTCCTTTTGTTTGTCTTGGATTTGACTCTTTTGACTTTTAAGGTCTATTCCAAGCTCCAGCCAGTAAATAGTTCTGATCACTATTTACTCTGTACATACCCTTTATGATGCTTTCATAATGCGGATACGAGTGTGACCTACCTTATAGGGGTAATAGGTATTGAAAGATTCAATACAAGTCAAGTGCTTAGACCTGTGCCAGGCACAGAGTGAGTACTAAATTAGCACTAATTATTAGCGAACTTTGGCCATTGCCTCTATCTTCACTTCCCTGGGTTAAAGAATCCTAACACTGAGGCTGTCTCAGAACAGCACCTTCTCACTCCATTCTTGAGGTACATTTTCCCTTTCTTAAATTAAAACCCCCAGAATTAAATATTCTTTTCCAGACATGGCTGTATGAGGTTTAATCATTTTTTCAAAAATAGGATAGTATGATATTCTGTTTCTAGTCTGTTTTCTATTGACACACAGCATCTTGTTGACCTTACCAGCCAAAATGGCACAGTCAGTTGAAATTGTTCTAGAAATATCTACAACTCCTAGGTCTCTTTCCAGAGCCATAAGTAACAACAGATCTTATTATAGGTATTGTATAGTAGGATTTTTTTTAGATAAATGTTTTACCTTGCTGAGGTAATGTATTGTACCTTTGCCCTACTTCCTCAATTTTGAGAGGTTTGCTTGCAATTTATCCTGTGCCAGCTTACCACTTCATTACTGAGAAGAGCTTAGTGCCAGCTACAAACACAAAAACATCACTGTGTATACCTTATTTTACACGACATATAACATTTAAGTAAGGCAGGGACCATGGGAATCTTAATGCTGACACCTCTCTATCCAGAGAAGCACCCACTTTTTCCGATTTTCCATTTCATTCTGTAAGTTAGCTCACCTTTCATGGCAAAATGTTTCCCCAAGTCCCATAACAACTCATTTAACAGCAACAAAAATGTCAACAGTATGTAAGCTTGTCAAAAGCTTTTTTAAAAGTCTATGTAAACTCTATCTCCTGGTTTCTCTTTGTCAATATGTTATTTACTAATAGATTAGTCAGGCATGATTTTCTCTCACAGAAACCCTGCTGTCTTTCTTCCAAAAGGTCATGTTTGACTGTGACTCTAGATTTATTATTTGGCTATAAAACAATGACTCAGAGATTTC
This sequence comes from Odocoileus virginianus, assembly GCF_023699985.2. Lineage (NCBI taxonomy): Eukaryota > Metazoa > Chordata > Mammalia > Artiodactyla > Cervidae > Odocoileus > Odocoileus virginianus. The sequence continues at coordinate 7,205,219 of NW_027224264.1, forward strand.
CAGATTTTGCTTTTTAAGAAATTTTTTTTAATCATTAAATGTCAGTGCTGGAAGGAACCTTAGAGATGGGCCAATTCTCTCCATTTTACAATGAGGAAACTGAGGCCTGAAAAGGCTCCTGCCAAACTAATTTTTCATTTATTAGTCTTTTAACAATTTGAATAAAATGCTTATCTAGATTGTGTTAAAATATTTGGGCATATGTTTTCTCTGATGTCTCAAATGGAGTGTATTTTTCTTACCAGGGAATATACAATAAATATAATTTATAGAAACAAAATGTTCTCAAGAACTCTAATATTTTTAAGAGAAGGTTAATGTCTAATATTTAATCATTGGCATTTCTTTTAGCTCACAGAATTGCTTTTAATTGCATTATTCTTATTAAGAATTCTACTCCCCAAACATACCTTCTTTCTTGTTATAGTTAAAATCACTTCAGACAGCTTATATTGTGTTACTGTGTGCCAGGGCTTCCTTCCCAGGTGGCGCTAGTGGTAAAGAACTCGCCTGCCAATGCAGGAGACATAAGAGACGTGGGTTTGATCCCTGGGTCGGGAAGATCCCCTGGAGAAGGAAATGGCAACCCACTCCTGTATTCTTGCCTGGAAACACCATGGACAGAAGAGCCTGGTGGGCTACAGTCCATGGGCTTGCAAAGAGTTGGACACGACTGAAAGCAACTAAGCACTAGCACTAGGCACTGTTCTAAGCATATCACATAGATTTTCATTTAAAGTTCAAAGGTAGACAACAGGAATCCACAGTGCTCAAAGACAAGAAGTGGATGTGTTTGGGCTGGAGGAGGTAATGACTGGATGAGGGCATCAAGAAGACTTCTGGGGTGTAAGCAGTGTTCTGTTTCTTGATTGGGGTGACATACAGGAATGTGCTAATTTTGTGAAATTCACTGAGCTGTTTGGCACATGATCTGTGTAACTTTCTGTATGTATGGCATACTTCAATAAAATTTAAAGGAAAAAATAACATATATTATGGACCTTAAGTCAACTCAATTAGATAGGTATTATTATTATTACCCACATTTGACAGATGAGGAAACTGAAATACAGAGAACTAAAGAACTTACTGATGATCACAGAGCTAGTATGTAAACAAGACTAGGATTTGAACTTAAGTAGTCTGACTCCACCGGAGAAGGCAATGGCACCCCACTCCAGTACTCTTGCCTGGAAAATCCCATGGATGGAGGAGCCTGGTAGGCTGCAGTCCACGGGGTCACAAAGAGTTGGACACGGCTGAGCGACTTCACTTTCAATTTCGCATTGGAGAAGGAAATGGCAACCCACTCCAGTGTTCTTGCCTGGAGAATCCCAGGGATGGGGGAGCCTGGTGGGCTGCCGTCTATGGGATCACATGGAGTTGGACACGACTGAAGTGACTTAGCAGCAGCAGCAGCAGTCTGACTCCACAGTCCATGTTCTTACTTAGTACACTATATAGCACTTTCCTGGATTGATTTTTTTTCAATAGCAAAAGTTATTTGCTTTCTAATATAATGACTTTGTATTTGACCATAACTGCATTTTATTTTATTATAGTAACTTTTGTATTTTCCCTCATCATACATCACCACCTCTTGCTTCAACAACATACATGCACATGCACACACATATATGCAGGAAAATGCTTTAATGACATAATATCCCTGTTTTTGCCATTTCTTTTTGTGCCTTTCTATGTCCCTCAGAAATATCCATGGTGACTTTCCCCATGAAATTTAAGTATATAAACCCCTACCTGAGATTCTAAGAACATTCTCAATGTAGGGGGAACAAAACACCTCCCAAATCCTCACAACTAATCTCTAAGAGCAGAAATCACACTGCGGTTTTCTGTTTTAACCTAAACATTTTAGGGATTCCAAAAAAAATCACAAAAGGAAGAAAAACATCTTAGGCACTCAGGATTCCAACTGACTCTACCTCTGATTGCTATGTAACCTCTGGGCAAGTCAAAAGACTTTCATAAAGAAGCGGAAGATTTTCAAAGATTTACGAGGGTTGCTGAAGAGTACTGGAGGCCCAGGGGAAGGGGCAAATGTACAGGAGGGAGGAACTACCACTATTTGTGCAAGTGTCAGTTCTGTATTGGATCACATTAGAGAAGTTTAATCTTTATCATCACCATTGGTAAGAGGCATTCATAATCCCCATTTTGTAGACGAGGAAAATGAGGCTCAGACAAGTTCACACCATTAATAAGCTCTGTCTGGCTCCAAAGCTCATATTTTTCCATTCCATTCCATTACCTTTCAAAAAGCTGATGTCCCTTTGCCTGTTCTCAAGTAAAACTATCAAATAAAGAGAGAAGAAAATGGTGTGAGTAAATATATGACATATTTTTCTTTTAAAAAGCGCTTACTAAGAGAATGCTCTTAACTCTTAATACACAACACAAAACTGCTTTTTGAAGGATGAGAAAGGTGTTTGGGACAATAATACTGATCAGTTAATTCCACTCATCACATTGAATCACACTTTTTCTTTAGTCTCTTTCCTTAGAGAGCACTGAAGAAAAAAATTAGTTCAAAAATGTTATGGATCTTATTAGTTTTAAAACAAAAATTCTCACTATAAATACTGTGTTCAAACAATAGTACAAATGAGAGTAAATTAAATAAATTCAAACTTATAAATCTATACTGTCCATGAGGTATTCAAGAGTCATAATATTTTTCAATATTCCATATATAGGTAATAAAGCACTCTACCCTTTGTTCCTTATAATCAGTAGAAGCAGAGTGGTTACAAGCATGAATTCTTTTTTTATGTTTTTATTTTTTTTAATTGGAGGAAGATTACAATGTTGTGTTGCTTTCTGCTATACAACAATGCAGATGCTATACAACAATGCAAATGTGTAATCATAATTACACTTATATCAGCTCCCTCTTGAACCTCCCTCCCCTCAACCCATCCCACCTCTCAAGGTCATCACAGAGCACCAGGCTGGCTCCCTGTGTTATATAGCAACTTCTCACCAGCTATCTATTTTACATATGATAGTGTATGCATGTCAATACAAGCATGAATTCTCATGTCACACTCCCTGGGTTCAAATTCTCGCTCCACTTCTTAATAACTATATGACCTTTGCTTGTAGGGTTGTCAGATTTAGCAAATAAAAATGCTGGACAGTCAGTCAAATCTGAATTTCAGAAAACAATATTTGAAAAGTATATGTCTCATGTAGAATTATTCATCGCTTATTAAAATTTAAATTCAATAGGGCATCCTGTAATTTATCTGGCAACCCTACCTTGGATGAGTTACCTAATCTCTCTGTGCCTCAGTTTCTTCAACTGTAAAATGGGAACGATATTATGATAGTAGTACCTAGCTCATGGATTGTGGTAAGGATAAATGTTAATTGCAACCATGCCTGACACAAAGTAAGCACTATATAAATAATAGATTTGATTCCTCTATTTACATTAATATGAGTTTGACTTGAGCTTCTTGCTTTAAAAAGGACAATGAAAGAACTACTTTATACATAATTTACTATGTGCAGAACCAAAGTAGAAGAGTGATCCTGAAGTATATTGTTATGCATACTCACACTGAATACCTTACTCTTTTCTTAACTAGGAAACATATTCAATAAATAGCCCAGCATTTTACAAACCAGAGACGGTTTCTTCTGTTATTGTTCATACTAATGACCTTTCCATACAGCAGTAACCTTTTATGTTTCGAGAGTCTGGTAAAAAAAGAAAAAATAATCTCTTTTTAGCATATGTTTCATGAACTAAATCCATCCTTCACAACATACTCAGCACTCATTTCTCCATATTTGCATAGAAGGATTCTGTATACTGTTGATGCAAAAGTTACTTTAAAATTTAAGAGCTGGTATATTTCAGTTTCTTGTAACACCTGAGAAAAACCCAAACACATAATAAAATGCATTGTACAAAACATTTAAAATGTAATCTATTTGTATCTGCTTTCATGATCTCAGATTGTAAATGTCTACCACTATTTTCACAATTTATATGAAAAGCATGATTTATCTGTGTTAATTTCAAGTTGGCATTTGGCCACTTGAATGCTTACCTTCACATATGGTAAACTATAGGGATGTGTGAAGTTTCATAAAAAGTCAATAGCACAGAAAAAAATGGAAGAACCAGAATGGTATGAATGATTCTGAAAAATTGAAGAAATATTAACTAAAGTTGCTGTGCACTTTCACAGCAGGCAAACATCATGATTTTGCCAGTAATCTGTGCTTTAGATTGCAATAAATTGTTCCTGTTTTTCTTTTTATTGTAGAAGACACTAACTTGGCTTCATGAAACCAGGCATGCATGTCATCTCCCACCTCATTTTCTTTTGAGTGTAGGAGGGGAAATATAATACAAACTGTTCTGGCGCACAATAATCTATTTTACAGTTGCATGCAAGAAAACCATCCCAGAAAACCTGGCAACATAGCATTCAGATCTCTTCACATCATTTCTGTCCTTTGCTCATTCCTTTCTTTATTGTCACTATCATGCATTCAAAGGGCAATCTATGTATGCAGGGACACAGCAGAAATATTTAGTAATATCATCTTATGGACATGAGATTAACAATCATTACTTTGAAGAAAAGTGTATAGTTTTTTCAGATAGATATTATGTCAGTAGGCATGACAGCATTTGACTGGACCAAAACATAGAATAATTATTCAAGAAGTGATTTTCTAAATAGGAAGTGAATGGTCCCAACTTGATTTCTATTTTTTATACTCTGTATTGACTTCTTGCCATGAGCTTACAAAGCATTTCTCTTTGCAATTCTCAGATGTGTATCTGCAATCTGACCTCTTGTTATTTTCAACTGCCTTCTAGACATCTCCACTTAGACGTCATACAGGCACCTCAAATTCAGTGTCCCCAAACTAAAATCTTTATCTTTCCTTCAAACCTGGTCCTCCTGCTGGATGCCCTGGCTCAGTTTCAGGCATCAACATTTACCCATTTCCCTAAGCTTGATGTCTCGGGCATTTTATTTTATTACTATTTTATAGAAATTTATTTTAATTGGAGGCTAATTACTTTACAATATTGTATTGGTTTTGTCATACATTGACATGAATCTGCCACGGGTATACATGTGTTCCCCATCCTGAACCTCCTCCCACCTCCCTCCCCATCCCTTCCCTCTGGGTCATCCCAGTGCACCAGCCCTGAGCACCCTGTCTCATGCATCGAACCTGGACTGGCGATTCGTTTCACATATGATAATATACATGTTTCAATGCCATTCTCCCAAATCATCCCACCCTTGCCCTCTCCCACAGAGTCCAAAAGACTGTTCTATACATCTGTGTCTCTTTTGCTGTCTCGCATACAGGGTTATTGTTACCATCTTTCTAAATTCCATATATATGCATTAGTATACTGTATTGGTGTTTTTCTCTCTGGCTTACTTCACTCTGTATAATAGGCTACAGTTTCATCCACCTCATTAGAACTGATTCAAATGCATTCTTTTTAATGGCTGAGTAATATTCCATTGTGTATATGTACCACAGCTTCCTTATCCATTTATCTGCTGATGGGCATCTAGGTTGCTTCCATGTCCTGGCTATTATAAACAGTGCTGCGATGAACATTGGGGTGCACTTGTCTCTTTCAATTCTGGCTTCCTCGGTGTGTATGTCCAGCAGTGGGATTGCTGGGGTGGATGGCAGTTCTATTTCCAGCTTTTTAAGGAATCTCCACACTGTTCTCCATAGTGGCTATACTAGTTTGCATTCCCACCAGACAGTGTAAGACGGTTCCCTTTTCTCCGCACCCTCTCTAGCATTTATTGCTTGTGGACTTTTGGATAGGAGCCATTCTGACTGGCGTGAAATTGTATCTCATTGTGGTTCTGATTTGCATTTCTCTGATAAAGAGTGATGTTGAGCATCTTTTCATGTGTTTGTTAGCCATCTGTATGTCTTCTTTGGAGAAATATCTGTTTAGTTCTTTGGCCCATTTTTTGATTGGGTCATTTATTTTTCTGGAATTGAGCTGCAGGAGTTGTTTGTATATTTTTGAGATTAATTCTTTGTCAGTTGCTTCATTTGCTATTATTTTCTCCCATTCTGAAGGCTGTCTTTTCACCTTGCTTATAGTTTCCTTTGTTGTGCAAAAGCTTTTAATTTTAATTAGGTCCCATTTGTTTATTTTTGCTTTTATTTCCATTATTCTGGGAGGTGTGTCATAGAGGATCCTGCTGTGATTTATGTCGGAGAGTGTTTTGCCTATGTTTTCCTCTAGGAGTTTTATAGTTTCTGGTCTTACATTTAGATCTTTAATCCATTTTGAGTTTACTTTTGTGTATGGTGTTAGAAAGTGTTCTAGTTTCATTCTTTTACAAGTAGTTGACCAGTTTTCCCAGCACCACTTGTTAAACAGATTATCTTTTTTCCATTGTATATTCTTGCCTCCTTTGTCGAAGATAAGGTGTCCATAGGTTCGTGGATTTATCTCTGGGCTTTCTATTCTATTCCATTGATCTATATTTCTGTCTTTGTGCCAGTACCATACTGTCTTGATGACTGTGGTTTCGTAGTAGAGACTGAAGTCAGGTAGGTTTATTCCTCCAGTTCCATTCTTCTTGCTCAAGTTGGCATTTGGCCACTTGAATGCTTACCTTCACATATGGTAAAGGTGGCTATTCAAGGTTTTTTTTTTTATTTCCATACAAATTGTGAAATTATTTGTTCTAGTTCTGTGAAGTTCTATAGCTTGATAGGGACTGCATTGAATCTATAGATTGCTTTGGGTAGGATACTAATTTTCACTATATTGATTCTTCTGATCCATGAACACGGTATATTTCTCCATCTATTTGTGTCCTCTGATTTCTTTCACCAGTGTTTTATAGTTTTCTATATATAGGTCTTTTGTTTCTTTAGGTAGATATATTCCTAAGTATTTTATTCTTTTCATTGCAATGGTGAATGGAATTGTTTCCTTAATTTCTCTTTCTGTTTTCTCATTGTTAGTGTTAGGAATGCAAGGATTTCTGTGTGTTAATTTTATATCCTGCAACTTTACTATATTCATTAATTAGCTCTAGTAATTTTCTGGTGGAGTCTTTAGGGTTTTCTATGTAGAGGATCATGTCATCTGCAAACAGTGAGAGTTTTATTTCTTCTTTTCCAATCTGGATTCCTTTTATTTCTTTTTCTGCTCTGACTGCTGTGGCCAAAACTTCCAAAACTATGCTGAATAGTAGTGGTGAGAGTGGGCACCCTTGTCTTGTTCCTGACTTTAGGGGAAATGCTTTCAATTTTTCCCCATTGAGGATAATGTTTGCTGTGGGTTTGTCATATATAGCTTTTATTATGTTGAGGTATGTTCCTTCTATTCCTGCTTTCTGGAGGGCTTTTATCATAAATGGATGTTGAATTTTGTCAAAGGCTTTCTCTGCATCTATTGAGATAATCATATGGTTTTTATTTTTCAATTTGTTAATGTGGTGTATTACATTGATTGATTTGCAGATATTGAAGAATCCTTGCATCCCTGGGATAAAGCCCACTTGGTCATGATGTATGATCTTTTTAATATGTTGTTGGATTCTGTTTGCTAGAATTTTGTTAAGGATTTTTGCATCTATGTTCATCAGTGATATTGGCCTGTAGTTTTCTTTTTTCTTTGGCATTTTAAAATTCTCCTTCTGGTCTTGTCTACATCCAATCAACCAAATGCTGTTGGTTTCACCTCCAAATTGCTACTGGAATCTATCCCCTCCTCTTCACTCTCACAGCCACTAATTTAGTTCAGTCCTTCTCCTGTACCTTTACAATGGCTTCCTAATAGACTTATAATAGGTCCCTCTGCTTCCAGTGTCTCCTATATCCAGTTTATCCTATATATACTAAATAGAGCGTGGTTATTTTTTTTTTTTCTCGAAAATACAAATCTGGAGCAAATTCCCCTCTTCCCTGAAACCACTCAGTGCTCCTAGGAGCCTATGGGATCAAATCCAAAGTTTTGGCATGGCAGATGAGGCTCACAGTCTGCCCCTCACTCCTCCTCCCAACCTCATTGCTGGGATGTCTCATGTAACAGGCCTCTGCCTGTTAAACCAAACTACCAGATCGTCCTCAAAGAGAGCTTGTCATTCCTCTGAGCTAGTGGTTTATAACCAAGAGGATACATCATAATCTTACTTTGGGAGTGTTGTGTTTTTTTTTAAATAAAATACAAATACCCTTTCTTCATCCCAAACCTACAAAATCAAAATCTGTACAAAGAGAGCCCAGTATCTGTAATATAACTAGGTCACCAGGTGATGGGAATACACACGCCTCACTCAGGCATTTGCTCATGCTGTTCCTTCTATCTGGAATGCTCTTTCTTCTCCACTCCCTTTCCCTATTTCTCTACATAGCTACCTCCTATCCATTTTTCAAGGCATAATGCAAATATCACCTTTTTTGAGAAGCCTTCCAGGATCTACACAAATTAAATGAATTGCTCTCTGGTGCCTGTTGCTGTAACCTTTTTGAAATTAATTGCTACTATCATTCTGTATCACTTTGAGTGCTCCTTGGGTTTTTTTTTTTTACATTTAAGTATTTTACACACTTTTTAAAGGTTACTGAGTTTTCCTTGTTTTTTGTGTGTGCGTGTGTGGTATTTCTTGAAAGAAAGCAAACTCTGCATTTCTTTCTACTCCAAGCACTTAGCACAGTTACTGGCATTGTGCTCAAGAAGTATGTGAGAAAGCAAAGAAGGGAAGAGAAGAGAAAGGAAAAAGGGAAAGATGGTGTAGCCTAGACTGGCTCTGGGGCCCAAGTGAAAGTATATAAAAAAAATTTTCCATCTTCCATTTCTCAGCGAAAATCCCCTGTTGCAGTCTATAGTTGGACTCTTGTAATGCACCTCATGGTGGAACATACTAAATTCTAACTAATCTTAAAATATCGATTTGGTACAGAAAAACAAATGAGTAGAGTGGGAGCTTTGCTTGTCTACAATGTTGAGTTTCTGCCCCAGAAATTACTGGTAGTCCCTGATAACGGTCCTGTAAAGACTGCCTGCTATTCTCCAGTTCTGTTCATGTTCTCTGAGTACAGAAGCAATAATACCATGGCAGCTTCTACCACAGGTTGACAGAACCTCAGTGAGCAAGTTGAAGGGTAATTTTTACACAGCTGCCTTTCTTAGAGGTCCTGGCGACAACTTCCTTTTCCTCAGCGTGAGCTGATGGCATAGTCACTTCCTATTCGGTCTCAACTGCCAGCTTTTTTTTTTTTCTGTTTTTAACTGCCACCTTTGACTAGAACTGTTTTCTCAAGAAGCCTACAAATTAAAGAACAAGTGGTCAATTCAATACATTTCAAAAAAAGTTAATTCCAAGGGGGAAAGTATCACCCAAATTGGTTGTCTAGCATCGTTACATGGTAACCCATGAATGGTTCGCCTGTGACTAAAATATGCACTCTGGAGAGTACAAAGAAGTTACCTGACTTCATTACAAAGAGCCTAGTCTCCCAAAGAATCTCTTCTAAGAAACTCCCCAGTCTCCTCATGTACCCTATAGCAATACAAAACACAATTATAGGATGAATGGTACAGCAAGCAGTGGTCTGGCATCATTCAGGAGACAGTAAGTGAAGGGTGGCAAACTTCTGAGGCCTTTCACCTTGGTCCAAGGCCTCTGATGATTAACAGTGAGACCGTGTTGATTTTAGGCAGGCAGCAAAACTGGAACCAGGAAGTTATTTCTTATCCTTCTATCTTTCGACTTCTATCTCTACATGTGAATAAAATTGTTCGGGCCACGTCTCCCTCTCAGTTTTGGAACCAATTGGTAAAGGCAAGAAGTGATGAGCTCAATTCTTTTCATATCTAAATGCAAATATTTCGAAGCGTATATGTAAAGAAATGTTCTAAGCAGGAAACCGCTTAAACAGCATCTGCTTCCACCCACCTCCTCTGTTGCTCTACTCCCCTCAGTAGCATCAGGAAGTAAAGCTAGCAAGAAAAGTCAGCTGAGCTATTACTACGGCAGAGTACTGTGTGAGCCCCCAAAAGTGCAAGGTTATTCAGGAGAATTAAGCAATTACACAGGTTAATTCCCCTTGACCAAGAATTGATTCAGTAAGTTTTTCATTGGGATGCTTTGCTGGAACAATAGCAAGGTTACAACATCTGCAAGAACTATTATTATTTTGTGGTTTCCAATTTGATACCCACAGAGAGTAAAGAGGGTTACGGTATCACGTAAACTTTTACAAAAAAAGAAAAAGAACCAGTGAATGGTATATTTCCAAATATTAATAGAGTCTAGTAGCTTACATCAAAATATTCCTATCACTGGATGGCGAGGTTCTAGAATTACCCAGATAATTTCCTGTAGTTTCAAATACTCAGATAATTGAAAGAAATTCAGATACTTGTATCAACTTCTCTTACACTTCAGACACATATGAACTTTATCCATTTTAATATAGTCATTAGTCTCAAAATGTGATAGTCCACAATGTGAAACCCTGCCTTTAAATTTGATAAAGTAGCATAAGAGATCAAATTTATCTCAATGAGGTAATATATTTGAAGGCTTCCAGGTATTGCCTTGTACATTATAACATGACCCATGATAAAATTTTTAAAACACAAATCATTAAATTTTTCCTAAGGTTACTTTCTGTTCAATAGTAGTTTTCATTAAGCAGTAGTCACTCGTTGGTGGCAGATGATCTATAGTTTATACAAAGGTAGCTTAAAAATACTGCTTTTTTTCCAGTACTCCCTTGATGTGGCCCAGTATCGTGTGGGATTGTTTGTTTGTTTTAACCCACCCACCACACTGAACTGAAATATTCAGGGAATAGGGATTCTTAGGTCTATTATCTGGTTAGTAACCCCTAATGCAAAGAGTATAGAGCATGGTGTTTCAAATGCAGGCACCATTGACATTTAGGGCTGGCTAATCCTGAGTTATAAGGGCAGTCCTGTGCATCAGACTATGGTTAGCAGCGTCTCTGACCTCTACCTGCTACCAGTAGCACCTTTCCCACCCCCTAATTTCTGACAACCAAAAACGTCTCCAAAGAAGCAAATTTTCCCCTGGTTGACAGCCATGGTCCTAATGCCTGACCCCATTATTGCCTGCATTAAAGTTTGGCCACTTTTGTCTATCTCCACTTTAGCTATGGGCCCAGTCCACTCAGTAAATATTTATAAACATAGGAAAAGTCAAATATTTAATATTGGGGGCATGACAAATGTCAAGAAACTGAGGCCACAGGTTGTTAATTTTAATTATTAACTTCTGTTGGGCTCAAGGACACAGTCTAACTTGGAATTCACTGACTTTGCTTAATATATAATTAAGCATATAATTAGTATATAATTTTACTTTATTTATATGGCTATTAAGTATTCATAGCCACTCAGATCACATCAATCAAGCATGTACCAAATCCGATCTCAGACACTATGTCACACCCTCTAGGGCTACTCAGAACGTAAGATATGGTATCTCCCTTCAAGCTGTGGGAACACACTGCAATATATTATTAGATTCTAGGCTGACATTTTGGAGTAAAAAATACTGAAGTGCCCTTTTGTGTGGGGGATAACAAAAGCATCCTTGAATTTCTTGTCATTTTGTTTAAATTAAGAAATAGACACAAGAAAAAGCATAAGCAAATTACAAGTAACTCCATGTAAAAACCCAAGAGGTTTCTATCAATAATAATAACAATAGTTTATTTAATAGCACAAAAGCTACAGAAAGGTAGAAAGTTCAGCAAGATCTCAAACTGCAGTGTTTTTAAGGAAATGTCTCAATAGTTCAGGTCTCAAAATGTAGCATTTAGTCTTCCACATGGTTACATAACTCTAGGACAAAATCATGTCAGGAAAAGTCACTTCTTAGATATGTTTACCTTATTTATTAAAATTATACAACTTGCCCTCTTAAGTAGTTGTGAAATTAAAGTAACAGAAAAGAATTTAGGAGACAGAAAAATGAAAGAGTTGAACCAGGCTATCAATAAAACACTATACCAACTAGCACTATATCAAACTCAGTGAAGAATCCATCCATTCATTCATTCAATGAATATCTGCTGAGGGTTTCCTGTGTGCCATACATTGTTCTAGGCTCTGAGGATACAGCAATGAACATAACCAACAAAAATCTTGCCCTCAAAAAGCTGACATTCTATCCAAGTAATTCTTATGTAAGAGAAGCAAATGAAATGCATGATATAAGAGAAAAGAACTACAATGTGAGTGCTGCTCCCACCAACATGCAATAGGAAGTCTGAAGGAAGGCTTGAAGCAATGCGAAAGAATCAGTGGGGGTGGGACATGAGATGAGACTCAAATGATGGAGCTTGATTCAGACCCTTGCTACTCAAGGTGTGGTCTAAGAATCAGCACTATCGTAGCACCCAGGGACGCGTTAGCAATGCAGAATCTTGGACCCACTCCAAGCTTGCTAAATCAAAATCTGCACTTTAAAAAGAATCCCAGGGAACTGCTATGGACACTGAGGTTTACATGGCACTGTAGGTTTCTGGTGAGGCTGGCATTAAGTGTGAACTGGGCTGGTGGGAAATACAGACTGGATTGAGGCCTATCCTTAGCTTGGAAGTACTGAGGGCCTGGAATTGAGGATATCCTTTATCATCTGAATGGATAAAGAAAATGTGCTGTGTATACATGCAAAGGAATATTATCTAGCTATAAGAAGAAGGAAATCCTGCCATTTGTGACAATGTGGATGGATTTGAGGGCGTTATGCTAAGTGAAATGTCAGACAGAGAAAGACAAATACTATATGACCTCACTTATATGGGGAATCTAAAAAAAATACCAAACTTACAGAAACAGAGGGTAGATTGGTGGTAGCCAGGGGAGGGTGATGGGGGAAACAGGTGAAGGTAGTCAAAGGGCTCAAATTTCCAGTTAGAAAATTGTTACATTCTGGGGATGTGTTGTATGGCATGGTGACTTATAGTTAACAATACTGTTTTGTATACTTGACAGTTGCTAAGAGAGCAGATCTTAAAAGTCAGAAGGACCTGAGTTTGAATTCCCAGCCCTCCCACTTCTTAATTATGTGACATTTGGGTCAAATTATTCAAGCTCACTGAGCCTTTTTTGCATTTCAGTAAAATGGAAGAAAAGTAATATGACCTCAGAGGGCCCTTGTAAAGATTCAGTAAGGTAACATATATACATATATATCACTTAGAGGTCCCTGACAGAAAGAAAATGGAACTCATTAACGATAGCTAAATATATTGATAACAATGATATGCTATCTTTTGAGCAGATTCAAAGGGAACAAGACAAACATTTCTCGTCTGCCAGAGCCCCAACACCATGGTGGGTACAGTCCTACAATAACCTGCAAGTTAGGGAACTCCATCCTCATTTTAAATTGGCACTTGTGGTTTCCCAAAGGTGCCTTCCTAATGAGATGACTGCAACTGCTATTATTTTTAACCTCGTTACTGTTAGGTTACTTTCTGAAGAGCCTGCCTCCCTGCTGGAGTGGAACTTTAAATGGGGTGGAGGCAGGGACTTGCGGAAACCACTGCCGTGTATGCTGAGTTCAATAATGACCCAATCTCATTTCCCAGGCCTCTATTTCCTCATTCATTTTTCTGCCGAGGTGCCATCTGTTTTCCAGCTCCCGTCTCTCTTACACGTGCTTGTGATGAGGAGAAGCCCCAGTCTGGTCGCCCTCCCCCACAACCCCCCAACTGGTAGCCCAAGAGGTAGGGGTAACCCCAGTTCTAGGACACCTGAAGCCTGACGGGGGGCGGGGAACCTGGAAAGAGGAGAGCGGCCACGGCCCCCGCCCAGCGGGGACACCGGACCGCAGGAGAGAGCGGGGGTCCGCCGACTCGGACTCGGCGGCTCTCTGCGCCCCCGCCCTCGACCACGTCGAGGACTCGAGAAGGAATTCCGACACCCGCCAAGTTTCAACTCAACCCTTCTCCGAGGCTGCGCCGCCTGTGCCCTCGCGCGCCTGCCTGCAACGTGGCCGCGTCCGGGACGCCCTCGGACCCCGCGGGTCACCGGACTCTTCCCTTCTCTCTCCAGGCCGGGTCGTGCTCCACGCCCCCCAGTCCCCGAGTTCTCCTCTCCGTGGGTCAGGAGAGCCTCCGTCTTCCCGGGCTCCCGGAGCCCCAGCCGAGCCCCTTCCCAGCGCGGAGCCCTAGCTCCCCTGACACCGCCCGGCGGCGGGGCGGGGGCAGGGCCAGCGGCGGAACCGCCCCCAACCGCCTCCCCGGCCCGGCGAGCGGGCGGGTGGCTGGGGCGCCTCCACCTCCTCTTCCTAAAGCGGCGAGGCGCAGCCGAGCGGCATCACTGGAGCCCAGGTCCCGGCCACTGCCACACACGGCGCCCGGCGCTCAGGAGCAACAGCAGCGGCAGCGGAGGCGGCGGCCAGAGCGGCGGGCGGGCGCCGGAAAGGTAGACTGAGTCCCGGGGAGCCTCGCGGCGGCCCGCCCACCTCCCGGCCCCGGGCCGCGCGCGCCCCCCGCCCCGTCAGCCCACTCGTGTGTGTCCTTCCAGGCCCCGGTCGAAGAGCCTGAGCGGGCCGCCGACCTACCCCCGGAGGAGGAGCCAGTCGGAGCCCGAGGCGCCGTCGCCGCCGCCGCGCGGAGCCGCTTTCGCCTTCATGGCCCACTCACCGGTGGCGGTCCAAGTGCCAGGGATGCAGGTGAGGACGCCCGGGCCGCCCCCGCCGGCCACGTGACTGCCCGGGAACCCGGGGCGCGCTCCGCGCTGGGCACACACACACACACTCTCACACACACACACACACACACACACACACACACACACACACACACGACACAAGTTGGGGCGGAGCAAGGCAAGGGGGTGTCGGTGGTGGCGGCTTTGAATTGGGCTCTTCCTGTGTGCGTAGAGCAAAGAGCGAGGTGACTTTTTCCCCCTTTTGGGGCTGCTGCTTCGGGGCCAAGTTGTGTCTCGCTCCCCTCACCGGGCCCAGCCCGCAGTGGGGTGTGAGAAACGCAGGGTCCTAAGTTAGAGCAGCGGAGGTGATGACGCTCCCGCCCCCGCCCCCGCCCCCTGCCTTTCCCACCGGAGGGCTGTGGCAGTGTGGTCGTTGCAAAGCTTTTTGTCCTGGACAAGATATTACGGCCTGGGACCCAACTTTTTACCTTTTACATCTTAACAGCTCTCCCCCCTTACATTTTCATTTTATTAAAGAAGAAACAAGCTATGTCCACAAACTTTCTACATTGTTAAGTTTTGAAATCGGTGCATTTCAAGCTATCTACTGTTATCCAAGTTGAGTAGCTTTTAAGCATTCACGTTTTATTTTTTTTATTCCTTTGCTAGACAGCCGAAACAACCACACTTATGAACAGGTAAAAGACTAGAAACACTTAAGCCTCATTATCTTCTAAAAATGTGAAAGCAAACGTTTTCTAAGTTCAGAAAAGATGTTTACTAAATAGCTTATGTTGCTAGTAGAAATCAAAGCGCCATGGGTTGGGGCCTCAACTTACTAAATAATGCATGGAATTCATCTTTTTAAAAAAAACAGTTGGTCATATTTGATGCATGATCACACGAAAAAAGTGATTTTTAAAATGCTTTCCCCCCTAAGGAATGTTTGTATCGGACATATATCTAACCTAGGACTCCTGTGTGTCCTAAGCACCAGGCCTTTCAGCTAAATATAGGACAAGTCTGGGTTGAGTCCCAGGAAATCGATGTGTAGTTAATAAAAAAAGAAAGAAAGGGAAGCAAAAGGGAAATGCGAGACATTAGGGCCTTTTAAAAGGTTAATCCATTCAAGCTTTACAAAATGCCTCAAACTTCCTTCTTCTCACGCCACCCCCTCCTTCCCCCCAGCCACTGCCCCTCACCCCGTTCATTCAGCTCTGCCTTTGATTAAATCCAGAGAATTAGTAGTTTGCCTTATCAACTACAGTTTTGCTCTGTCTGATGGGGAAGAAAGTGGGAAGACTTTCCCACCGTGCTCTCCTTTCCGTCGGAGAGTAGAGCAGTCCGCGTGTGAAGTTCGTCTCGGAGTGGCTCAGTACTCCTCGTTCCTTTGTGTGCACGCGCTGCGTGCGTGCGGGCGTGTGCAGAGTGAGCAGCTCCCGATCAAGTTTGATTTTGGGCAACCCTGCGTGCTGAGGAGAAAATGGTTTCTGGTCTTTATTTCATTTGTCTTGACTTTATTTGATTTATATGGTTTCTGGTCCTTATTTGACTTGTCTTTATTTGATTTACATGCTTTAGGAACTCCTGCCTGTTCAGTATTTCTTCTGGCTCCTTGCTTTGTTTCATTATCTGAGTTCCCTATCTTTTGAATTTTTAAATTTTTTTAAATCTTCATTAAGGTGGATTAGAATATGAGTCTCGTATTTTAAATGATAAATTATGCCTTTCACTTTATGCCTACCCGAAGTTGTGATGACTTGGGGAAGGGCAGTCATCTCATAATTAGCAAAGAAGAGAGGAATACTTGTCACTGTCTCTGAATGAAATGGTAAATTCTTACCTTCTTATTTCCATCCTCTCTGTAGATGTGGTTCTTAAGCATTTGGGTCAACAAAAAAGTTTTCCACAGTTAAAATTGTGGGGTATCCTAAAAACAAATTTGATGATTTGCCGCATGACTCTTGTGCCTAGACTACTGTGACTATTCTTTTGTTTAAAAGTAGTGAAGATGAGATGCAGGAATATATCATGAGCTTGTAAATTTTTCCTCGAGTTTTCTGCAAGAGTCAGGAGCAACTTTTAGATCTTCACAGTAGTGAGAAAACTTGAGTTAGCCATGTGTTCCTGAAATTAATGTATAGTATTTCCACAAATCAGGGTGAAGTGGTCAACCGGCCAGTAACTTTTTAACAGTTTATTTTAGGGAATTATGAAGATTGATGGAAAAATGATTTTTCCAGAAATAAAAACAAAATTACTTTATCCACAGTGTTTTTCTCCCCCTGAGGAGAGACGTGAAGTCGAACTACCTGTTCTATCACTTAAGATTTCCAGCATTCCTGGAAACAAAGAAATTTCTGTTGCCTCTAGTTTAAAATAGAAAAGAAACTTGGAGTGATGAAAGAAAACCCAGGATTTGGTTCAGTTAAAACCCTTCCTTATGAATTAGTTATTCAGACTCGTATTGTTGATATTTCTTAATATTGTGGTAATGAAATTTTTACCATATTACACCAAATGTGAAGGATATGAATTTTTTGATGCTTAATTTGTGCTTACTTTTGTAGTATATCACTAAAGGAGTTTTCCATACCAGAAGCTGAACTCTTGGAAAAATATTTAAAGCACAACTTAAACAAAATAAACCAATAAACCTGTTTCTTTCCACTCAAATATTTACTCTTTAATGATTTAAAACATGTTTTTTTCTTTGAAGTTCACAGTTGTAAATCATACTTAAGTTTAAGATATTTCCCCTTAGAAACTGCATGAGTATTTATGAAGACAAGTGTTCTAAATTGGGTATTAAATCTTTCATAAAGTGTGGGTGAGAGAATGAAGTGAAATGTTGAATTAGAGTACTAAGTGTTATTATGTTATGCCTCTTGTGAAAGAATTTTTTTAAATTTCCTGCTAAAGAATTTAAACATTAGCCTTCATGTATCTTTAAATATGATCAAGGTGGTACAGTTTTTAAATGGTTGTTCTTTGAGATCTGAGGTGGAAATGAAGGGTAAGGCTTAATGAACACGTTATTGAAGACGTTTATCCAAGAAGTGGAAGACTTTTCCTGGCGTTGGTAAACCTAGTTACTGGGTTCTGGGAAGAATACAGAAGTATACTACATAATGTCTGCCCTTAAAGATATTAAAATGTTGGGGAATTAAATCTAGTACATGAAACATGAAATAATGCAAAATCTATGATACTTACTCTGTAATAGAGGTTTTTGACTGGAAGAGTTGAAGTCTTGCCCCCAAAAGATTGTTAGGGTCCATATTTGAAGGGTATTTCCAAGCAGGGAAATACCCTGAGCAAGTGTGTGTATGCACACAATCTTGGTTCATGGGGTAAAAATCACTTGGCTTATGATGAGGAATTGCAATAGAGAAATAGAAGGGGGTAAGATTAGGAGACTTGATTGGGTCCAGATTGTGGCAGTTCTTGGATGCTGGGGAAGGGTTTGGCCTTCCCGACTATCCACTATTGCTAAGTAAGGAAGGCTTAATGAACAAAGTTATATATCGGACGAGAAATCTTAAGATTGGATGAATGGATGAAGTGGAGGATTGAGAGACTTCAGGTAGTTTGATCAACTGAGGCTACTTCAATGAGGCAGTCATACCTGTACAGATGCAATGGACCTTGCATTGACTGATTGCCTTCCATATGCCTTGTACTATGAGGTAGAAAATATAATTACTAGACTTAAAATTAGCCAGTTACAGAAGAAAGCATTGAAGCCATTGTGATGTCAAATATGGGGAACTAGGACAATTATGGTACATCCAAAAAAAGCTGGAAAGTTAGGGAGAAGAGCCACATCTGGTAGAATATTAATGATTTCTGTTGTTGGCTTGAGAAGTTTGAGGTAACAGCGGGATGACCAAAATGTAGAGCTGTATTGACTGTGGTGATGGTTTCAAAGGTGTATGTATATGTGCAAACACATCAAATTGTATACATTAAGTATGTACAATTTTTTGTATGTCAGCATGTCTCAGTAAAGCCAGTTTTAAAAATGTCCAGCGAATACTTGAAGATATAGATCTGGAGCTTTAGTCATTCATAAGACATTTACTGAGCATTTACTTTTGGCCGATTTCTTTACTTGAAACCAAAGGATGGGAGCCACGAAGGAGGGCGAGGACATGATGTCAGCATGTTGGAGTGAGGGCCCTCATGAGGCAGGAAGCTAAGGTGGAGGATTGGCTTGGAAGAAAAGGAATGGTGACTTAAGATGCATGCGGGGATGAGAAAATGCGTCAGGATCAGGAAGGAGTTAACTGGGGATGGGGGAGGAATTCTTTATTTAACTCTCATCATGAAACCTAAATTGGAGAAGGAATTCAGCTTGGTGTCAGAATCTAGTATGTAGATTCTTACCTTCCTTCCATCTTCTGAAGGGACTAATCAGGTTTGTAATTTGAGATAGAAAGAGGTAGAAAGCAGTGCTTGCACTAATACGTAAACCCAAACCTTTGTCCTGGTTGGTAGGTGATTGATACAGAGATGTTGAATATGTTACTGATGCTGGGAGAAGACCAGCTGAATCAGAATGATCAAAGACAGTTCTTAGCTGGGAGAGTTGGAGGTCGTTGCAAGGTGTGGGGTAAGCAGGCTAGGGGCTGAACAGTGAGTAAACAGGAATTGCTCATGGTAGGACATGTGCCTTGAACACTAGGAGGGTCTAAAAATGGCACAAGAGGACAAAGGTCCATCATGTACCTCCGTTGCCTGAGTCATAGCAAATAAGAGAATATAATTTAGCTGGTACCTAGAAACCATTGAATATTGTGATACTGTGTTTTTTTTTATTCTGCCTTTCGTTTATTCAGTGACCTTGAGCACATCATCTACAAAATGGGGAATAATAAAAGCTGTGTTTCCTTTGCCTCAATGAGATGTTATTAGAATGAATTAACTATCATCTATGGAGTATATTTTGAACTCCTTCATCAAAGGTGTTATGATGTATATGGGCAGTTCATTCTGCAAAACAATGCTAGGCTAATCACATGAAAACACTGTCATTATCTCTCCTCACTCCTGTTTGGAAACCTGTGTTTTCCTACTGAAATCCAGTCTCCCACCCCCAAACACCCACACAAATACTACGACCACCAGACCTGAAGTCTTCTGCTCAGCTTTGCAGACTTCCTGTTATCTGGCTCCTCTCTACAGATCTATACTTAGTTATTTCTACTCCCCAACAAGAAATCTGTTTTGTTCTACCATGCCAGTTACAATTCAGTAATCACTAAATGGCCAGACCCTACCTGATTTTCAAGGTCTCCATCTTACTTTCTCCATGAACTTTCTCTGAACATTCCAGACTACTGTAATCACTCCCATTTTCCAGCACCTATTATATCCCTTGTCAGCAGCAGACAGTCCAGTCCTTGGTTTATATACTGCCTTAGGTTTTTCCTAATTATATATGTTATACTTGTCTCTCAAACTAGGTTGTAAATTTCTTAAAGGCAGGGACCATCTATTTTACTTCTCTTTTACATTAGGTATGAATTCTGTGTAAAAGTGTTGGTTAGTGAGTACAGTACATATAGACTAGAAGTTTCTGACTTTTTCCATTCTGTTTTTGTAAATATGTTGTGTGATGCTTGAATTCTTTTAGATCGGGAAGGCTAATTTATGTGTGCACACTGAAGACATTTTCTACTTACTAAAATGCATTATACATGATCGGTCTAACAAAATATACTGGTAACTAATCAGCTGTCCACACACTGCAACTCTTATTCTCATCTTCCAAGACCTTTGACAGAAAGAGGAGCCCTGATTGCTCTCCTAGTAATTAACTAGGGCTGATTTCAGACAAATTTATGTCTTTGAGAAAAATAACCTCTTGTCCCTTGCCTGTGTCCCCCCCCCCAAATACAAACAAATAAATAAAACCTCTTTACTTCTCTGTCCCAGCTGTCATATTAGAAAGAATCTGATACATTTCACTGATAGTGAGGTGTCTTTGATTAATGGCTCACTGTGTGACTTCTCCCATGGATGTTGTCCCTCCCCCAAATCCCATATAATTCCAGCAGATCTTCTGAAACGCACATTCAGAGAAGCCAGGAGACCTGGGGCCAAGCAGATCCCATCCTTCTCCTCTGTTCCTGCTTGTCTCTCCCCGTCACCTCTCCCCAAGAATAGAGCTGTACCCCCTGTCAGCCTCTTCTGGACTCATTCCAGCATATCTGACAGTGACCCACTGAGCTTTCTTTTCCCTTCATTTATCATATGGTCATGGAGTAGAATGACCCACATCCTAAAATACCAGATTAGCCATTGGTACAACAGCTTTGGATATTCTAGCAAAATATGAACAAAACCGTGGTTCCCCCTTCCTGGGGACTAGAGTAAACAAAATTGTAGACAGCTTAGGTCTACAAGTTAAAAATATTCTAATTATCTTTTTTTTAAACGTCCCCTTTTTCCTTTGTGATCAAGTAATTTCATGAATGCACTGCTGAGGAGATCCAAGGCACTGTGTTTTTATCTTTTTCTCATGGAAAACATTTACAGAAAAAAACCTTTTCAATGTTTCGTAAGATCCTTGTAACAAGAGATAGTGTTCTTAGTGGTATTTTCCCCCTCTCCCCCTTTCACTTTTTTTTTTAAGTGAGGAAAAATCTGTAAAACCTTATCAATTTAAAATGCAAAGGACTGAAAAATTTGTTTATTACAGAACAATGGTGTGTGTAGCTGAAGAATAACAGTTGCTTTGAATCATGGAAATTGCTTACTGGATTTGAAATCCATACCACAGTAGATATGTTAGGGAATTTCTAAGCACACTAGTGAATTACTCTACCAGATTTCAGTAGAGTCTGGTAACACAATCCAAGGAGTGAATTTTTGGCAGGTGGAGGAAAGACTTCAAGGACATCTAGATGCATCCAGATTTTTCTTTGAAAATGCATTTTTGCGTAGCTCTGTGAGTGCCTTTTTACCCCCCTCCCCCAGCTTTCCATTAAACCATTGGCTTTGGGACATATCACTTTACAGTATGTTATATTAAGCTAGGATTTAACTGCTTGCTGCACTACAGTATAAATAACACAGCAGTGGGTGGCGGAGAAGGGATGGGCAACATAGATAATCAGGTGGGGCATAAGTTGGTTTTAATGCAAGAAAAGTTGGGGCAGCTGAGCCAGTAGAAACCATGAGGTCATAATTTCTTCCCAGAACCTAGTTCATCATGATTGTTGCCCCCTAGAGCTGGAAAAGTGTCTGGACCCCCTGGTCACAATTTCCTGCTGCCTGTCTTAACTTTAAGTAGAAGCATAAAAGAAACCAATCAGCAAAGCGAGCACATACACTACAAAGTATAGGGATAGAAAATAGAACTTTGACCTCTTGTGGTTAATGGGGTTATAGTCTGTGTGTCTAGCGGCCTCGGGGAAAGAAGTGTACTTCAACTGTGTGCTTTTTAAGTGCTTCTGACCCCATGAGAAGAAGAGTTAGCAAATTCATTATTTAGGGTCCTGTTTGTTTCTGTAGCCTTATCTCAGATCCTCTGAACTTTGCTCTGAGCCTTCTGATGTGCTCCTCTGTCAGTTAATGGTAACATAGTAGACTTCCCAAGTTGGATACTGGTGATCCAGGTTTAATGTTTTTACACGCTTAGTCTTCATGAAACACCAAGGGGTGATTTAAGCTGGAAAATTATTAGCCGCAAAGTTTGGAAGGCCTGTGTGATGTAGGACGTAGTGCTTGATGCCTATCTCTGAGACACACGAAGTGTAAAGAAGTCAAGAAGTTTATCCCGTAACTTAAAAGATTAGACATCTGCACATCTAAAGATCTAACAGTGCAGAGCAATAGTCAGTCATATAGTCATAGTGTTAGTTGCTCGGTCATGTCCCACTCTTTGTGACCCCATGGATTATAGCCTGCCAGGCTCCTCTGTCCTTGGAATTCTCCAGGCAGTAGTTATGAATCCCAAATGAGATAGAAATGGACATAGTAGCACTCCAAGGAATATCAAATTAAGGAAGGGAACTATCATTTCTATAGCGCCTTTATGCTAGGCACATGTGTTTTTGCCACTGCACTACATTGCTTCTAGGCAAAGCAGCCCTGAACAGACCCTTAAGGGAGAGTGGGAGACTGGCAGGAGAACAGGCCTAAAGGGGCACATACAAAGTTCCTTCTATAACAGAGGTTGCCATGAACTATGTCAAGACCAAGTCATGAAAGGCTTTGGATGCCAGAGGGCTTCCCTGGTTCAACTGGTAAAGAATCCACCTGCAGTGTGGGAGACCTTAGTTCGATCCCTGGGATGGGAAGATCCCCTGGAAAAGGGAAGGGCTACCCCACTCCAGTGTTCTGGCCTGGAGAATTCCATGGGGTCGCAGAAAATTGGACATGACTGAGCAACTTTCACTTTCTTTGCATGCCTGACTGAGCCAGTTATTTTTAACTCAATCTACAACAAGGTGTTCTTTTTTTGTTTTTAATCAAGAAAGTGAATTGAACAAGGCAGTGGTTTATTGTTTGGTTTTGGAAGATTAGGCTTGTAACCTAACAGGCTGGGTTGGAGAAAGGCTAGATATAATAAGTGGATATTGTAATAGCCCAGGCTTTAGTTGTTAAGGGTGTGATCTAGGGCAGTGATGGTCAAGCTTGAGCATGTAGCAGAACTACCTGGAGGCTTTTTAAAACACAGATTGCCAGGCCCCAGTTCCAGTGTTTCTGATTCAAGTAGGTCTGCAGTGGCCACGAGTTTGCATTTCTAATGAGATCCCAGCTGCTCTGCTGGTCTGGAGACCACTCTGAGTACCATTCAAGGAAGACTGCCAGACCTTGGTGATTGATTAGACATGGGAATGGGGAAAATGTGACAGTAAAGACTCAAAGATATGGCTGAGTTTGGGAGAAAATGGGTTTGTTTTTAAAACTGTTGAATTTGTAGCGCTGGCCACACAACCAAGCAGAAGCAAGTAGTAACAGGTTAGTTCAGGAATGAAGAGGATGATGCGAGTGCTACCTGGAGAGAGAGAGAGAGGACGAAATTGTGAGAAATCAAAAGAACATGATTTTCAGTCATCTTTCCAAGAAGCTGAACTCAATTTTGTATTAATTTTTATAGCTTCCAAAATCTCACTGTCGCCCATCACTTCCATGTCCCTTGATCCAGGTAGGTTTGACAGTTCAGTAAATGCTCTTACCTTCAAATGTAAGCACTTCTCTTAAGTACATGAAATCTATTTATGTTTATACTTGTCAAAATGCAAATTGGCTAAAGAGAAATAAAATGCCACTTTCCTAAATGCCAGTAAGTGGCACTATTTACCCCAAAGATAGACATTTAAAAAACTCTTTCCAATTTTTATACACCTCATCATCTTTTTTGTACAGAACTCCTTTCCCTCACTCTGTACTATCCACCCCTACCCCACCTCCCCCCCCCAAAAAAAAACCTGGAAATATTAACTCTGAGCTGCTATTATGTCAAAAATACCCATTCAGTCATCACATTCCAAAGCCAACTTGTGTTTACATATGGAAATTCTTGGAGGGGAGAGGAAGTTACTTCAGAATCATTAAGGAAATATCAAACCGCTTCCTAAACGGCCTTTCTGACTCCATCTTCTACCCTCTAAAATATTCTCTATACCTGTCAGATTAATCTGTTACTATCTGCCAACAGGTATCCTGCAGGAAAGCCTAGAGCTCAGTTTAAACAAAGGATTAAGTAAGTAAGTAAGTATTGCTCAGTCGTGCCCGACTCTTTGCGACCCCATGGACTGCAGCCCACCAGGCTCCTCTGTCCATGAGATTTTCCAGGCAAGGATACTGGAGTGGGTTGTCATTTCCTTCTCCAGGGGATCTTCCCAACCCAGGGATCGAACCCAGGTCTCCTGCACTGCAGGCAGATTCTTTACTGACTGAGCTACAGACAAAGGATTAGAGCTGAAAATAAGAGAAGCAAATAAGCCTATTTAATGAGTTTGCCAACACCAAACAATGTGAGCAAACTTGATCCCCGACTTCATTCACCAGCTTTGGACCTAAGTCAGTTTTCAATATCTAAAATGAACACACAACCAACCAAACCAAAATTATCCTTGAGAATCAAAGATTTGACACCAATGAGGATGTTCAAAAAAGTGTAGAAATGAGCCTTTAAACAAACACATTTTAGGTGATGTTTAGTTACCATTAAAATAAGTTCCTAGGGGCTCTCTCTCCCTTTAAGGAATATAATTTGTTTGAGTTTAAAATTCTAGGTGTACCTTATTCCTCACATCTCTTATGGGGTAGCTGTTTCTTTTCCAGGATACTTAATTGCTTTTGTGATCCATTTTTCATTACTCTGGATGGTAAATTATGTTTTTATTGGGAAAAATTTGTGGGGGCCGTGTGTATATGCACATGCAATGTATATCATATGTGGAGTATATTTTGTGTTTGAAAAATCTTCAAAATCTGTTCAAGAAAATAAGGTTCAACTTTGGCCAGTATTTAGTCATCTGTACCAATTTTAGACATAACTATTTAAAGTACAAAAGTGCATTATCAAAATAAAAATGAGTAAAAGGATGGTCACTAAGTTCAAGAAGCAGAAAATTATGATTTGGCAATGTCATGTAAGACAGTCTGCATATAAAAGAAATTCAGTAAAACTGATGTAAAATGTATGTACTCAGTAGAAATTACAGTATCCATGGAGTTGCTAAGTATTTTTATTATATAGAAACTATATAGAATTCTTTATCACCTTTAAAAAGATTTATAAAAATAATACATATGTCTATATGTACCTATGTCTACACACACAACAGGGTTACCAGGATTCTGCACATGTTTCAGTTTTATCATGACTAGTTCTTTTTGCTGTATTTAATATTTAAACTATTAATGTTCTTAAAGAAAATGGACTCACAGCGGTCTACTCCATACAGGAAACAGATCATGGTAAACAACTTTTAAAGAAATTTAGTACCAATGTTAATCTGTTTTAGTGAATTAGAATTGAATTGAACATTACGTAGGATGGTATTATCAAGATTCTCAATTCTCTGCTTAATTTCCCCTATAGAGTAGGCTTGCAAAGAATCATTGCATCAAAGGAACTGCTTCTGATAAATATAAATCTGTTTGCCTATTAGTAAAATCAGAGGCATGTGAGTAGTATACAAATAACTTCTGGTTAACAGGAACTTGTGATCTTTGTCTAAGCTCTTATTTTGAAGTTATAATTGTTATGGTACTTTACATTAGATTTTAGGGTGATAGGGAATGGAGGGGATAGGGCATTGAATTCTGTTTCAGTGACAAAATCTTGTATAGGAGAGCTGCTTTAAAAAAAAAAAAAACTATCTCTTCATGAAAATGGTGACTGTCACTGAAAGATCTTTTTTTTTGGTTCTCTGTCACAGGCTTTCCAAAGGGCACATAAAATGAAAACGTGGGATTTGACTAGTTAAATAATGAATCAATTTTGAGGTTTTAGCATAGGTGACACCTCCATCGTCGTCATTTTGGACTGTGATTTCTGGTAATAGCAAGTGAAAAAAACTATTACCGCTGTTGCTATGGATCTTCTATCTGCTGAGGTTCAGGCATCGTTTTGGAGGCTGCAGTGTAAACCCTGCTTAGGGAAGGTAGAATTTCATAATACCAGAGGATTACTGCTGCCTCATGAGCAAACAGAAAATGTAGGTGAGGGAAAAGGTGTTGGACTCTGGAAGAAGAGAAACAGTATTTCCTAGGAAGGGAAAAAGTAGTCTTTTGCTTTAAAGATTGAGAATTCTCTCTATATTTTTTAGAATGGGAAATTTCTCTACTTTCTGCAGAGAGGAGAAAAAGCTATCAGAAAAGGAAATTGGGGAGGTAATAGTAATTCATTTCTTTCTTGTTGCTTATGAGTTCTGTGATAAAAGTTACATTTACATAATTGATTTGTTATGGCAAGAAATGTAAAGAGTCTTTTGGTTGGGAGAGAGCTTGTGAAAGATCAGGGGAAAGAGCTGACATCATAGGGATGGTGGTTTCAGCTGCTTTTCTGTTTAAGATGTGCAATTTTGGTGACGTGCGTACTGGGCCAATAAATTGTTTCTAGACACTTGGAGTAATTTTGGGTGGCCTTTTCCCACCTCTGAAGGCAAAATGAATACTTTTCATTAACAAGGAAAAGTGCTAGCTTATCAGTGGATTCTGTTTGACTAATCTGGGCTGTTATTTGGGGGTGGGGGAGGGGAGGCTGAAGAGAAGAAACCTTTCTTTCCAATGACTGGAATTGATATTATTGTTACTTCTCCAGTGGGTTCTGACCTTAAGATTCTCCCTTAGGGAATGATTAAAACAGTTTTTGGGGGGAGCATTTCAAGGCTGTGTAGCATCTCAGATTTACTTTAAAATAAGTTTGCCTAATGACTTTTTAGCACCAGTTGATTTATGTCTTGGCTGAGAGAAGATTTCTAGAGAAGCATGTAGTCCATTACTTTTTTCTGAGAAGACTTATGGATACCAAATACTGCGTTATTGTTGCCTTTTAACTCTCCAGTAACTTAAAAGGTATAAATGTCTTCATACTTAAAAAACAAAACAAAAACATTCTATTCTGCCCAGAGATTGCAGGCCCCTCCCCACATTCAGGTTGGAGGCAGCTTTCCCTTGTCCATCCACGTGCCTGGGTGTTTGGGGAGATTCCATCTGTATGAATAGAAGCATTTTGATATGATTACTTCTGGGTGTTATTTTTTAATAGTGCATCGTACCGTCAGAGTGCAGGTATGTTCCTGATTGAAAGAGCAAGCACAGTTGTAGATGATTTTTTTAAAAACCCCTGTAGCTCAAAAGATGATCCATATATTGTGAAAGGATATTCTTATTTAATATGGCCACGTGATACCAGAGCTTGAGAATTTAATTCCTTTTTTCTAGTAGGACACTAAATTGTTTTCTAACTACTAGAATGAAGAGTATGGTATGTTCTGTTCCTTTATAGCATGAAATAATGCCTGCATGCATCTTCTCAAATGTAAAACTGTGAGCCTTGTGGATTCTGCTCAGGAGTCTGGACTAGGTTATTATTTATAAAAGATATGAGATCATGTATTCAATCCAAGCAAATTCTGAATTGGATGTAATTAATTTTCTACTGAGGCAACTAATGTGTAGTTACTTTTGTACTATGTGTAATTAAATTTGTAAGAGGTAGCGAGCGGGGCTATAATGTTTGACTTCTGTTTTGTACAAAACGAAGTTTCCTTGAAATTGTGGATTTTTCACTCTCCCTTGTAAATATTTTTGAATGCCTGTATTTTTAAAACAATAATAATGATCACTTTCTTCCAGTAGTGTTTTTAGAGTTTTGTTAATCTAATGCAACCTTTCTCCATTGGGACTGTCATTCTGAACCATAAAACAGAGACAATGATATGAGCGAATGTTTTCTCAATTCTTCCAAGAAGGACACAACTCGAACCTTCCTAGATGCACTAGAGAGGAGTTTATTTATTACACACAGTAGATTTGGTAGAGCACCAGTTGTAAACTATAGCCAAGGGCCAAATCCTGAGTGCAGTCTGTTTGTGTGTAGGCTGAAGGCTAAAAAAGATTCTTTTTTACATTTTAAAGAGTTCTTTAAAAAGAATATGTGACAGAGATCACAGACTGTACCTAGCCCACAAATTTTAAGATATTTACGACATGGTCCTTTATAGAAAAAGTTTGCCAAACCCTGTCTCAGGGCACGGAACCTCATTGAGAATTGCTGGAAGGAAGCAATTTATAGTACTTTCTCTGGGATTAGGGATACAGTAAGATATTAGGAAAGTTTCTCTTTGTTGACGTAACTGACTTGTATATTGGTCCCATTACTATAATGCTTAAGTCAAGGAAGGACTCCAGATCATAGTAAATAGGGAGATGTGTTCTTGTTTTCTAGACAAAAATTATATTTAATAGTTGAATGATGTGGAAAGTTGTGTTGGAAACAATAATGAATAATAAATTATGTATGTGTATATACAAATATATTTTAGTGTTTTTCTTAGTTTCTACAAGAAATACAAGTGAATTTTAAAGGACTATAAGAGAAGGCATTGATTGCTTTTATCACTATTTTAAATTAAGGGGCTATATCTATTAGAGAAGGAAAGTGAATAGAGAGTGTTAAGTGTCAGATATAATCACATTTGTTTCCTCCTTGTACTGAATAAGTGTCTTCACCCTACAATTAACATCTCAGGTACCTTGTCAGTAGTAAGAAGAATAGTACTTAATCAAAAATGCATTCAAATTATTAGATCATAGCATATGAAATAATCAGGCTGCCCCAAATGCCACTTAACTACTTGATTTAGTGGGGGAGGTGCCATCAGCCATAAAACATATATTGGTAAATCACAAAATTACTAAGGGAGAAAAAGACCAGCAGGCATTCTTTGTAATTCGCTGCTGATTTCCTTTATCCCCGTATTCAGTTAGTCGTGAAGTTCTAAGCAGTGTTTTTTTCTTGGAAAATGTCAGACATCATCCCTTCTTTTATCAAGCCATCCTGGCCTCTTGTCACTAAGTACACTTGAGGCAGTGTGCAGACATAATGGAACTACCTGAAACACAGACTTTATTTTTTAACTCATCTGCTGAATGCGTTCTGTAGCTCACTGCTAACCTGCTCAGAAATTCCCAGGATGGGTGAGTCAAACGAGGCTGCTGGGATGATCAGGAACAACTTTACTGGGTGGCTGAGCTTGCTTTAAGACTGGATGGCAAGAAGGGAAAGAAAGGAAGGAAATGAAATTAGACAAGACAAGAAAAGACAAAGGAACTTCTAAGGTTGTGTTTTTCAAAATCTTTTATGTGTCCTTTTGGGGTGGGCGGTGAAGATTTGTTTGGTGAATGGTACTTTATCTCTGGTTAGGGCTGTAAAATGATAGGGTACAAGTCAGCTCAAGTTGTAGATCACAGATCTTTTCGGGTAGCGTACTGTTCAAAGCATTTTAATTACTTTGAATTGCTCATCAAGCTTATTTTGGCTATGGCAATTCAAAAACTAATTAAAGAACGTTGCCATTTGTCTCCATCCTGAGGTTACTTGTTTATCATTGCCCTCCCCACCCCATCCCCAGCTAGAAAACTCTCATTATAAAGTAATAAAGACAAGTATTTTATAAAGATCACTTTCAGTTCTAAAATCCTGTGATCCTCTAAAGTTCCTAAAAAGATCACATAGTGTATTTTTTTGGAGGAAAAAAAATCTGATTTTGTACATGTATGCATATTTCATACATGTATTCAGACTTCGTACTGGATGCTGATTATCTTTGTTGGAGAATTACAGTTTTGTTGATTGCAAAATGAACAGGACCATATGTTTCAACTAATAAAATATATTATCCTTGCTGTAGTGGTATGGAGAATATGTAAACAGCCTTATATTTGTAGTAATATTTCTTAAAAATTAAAAAATTCAACTCATATTAGTAGATATCTCATGATTTCAGTAGCATTTACCCCTTTATTTGAAAATTATTTTTTCTAATATTGTGCTTTGGTAACATGAATAGATTTCAGTAACGTCAGCACAGATCAATGGGGATTAAAAACTGACTGGTGAATCTGTACCTTTAGGGGTAGGGATTAGAACATTCACAAATGCTGTTGACAGTGGGGCAGGATAGAGGTTGGGTTGAGAAACTTTAGTTCAGGGAAAGCTGCTTAACTTTGAGAAGATACTAATTTATAACAAAAAGAAGATGAGTTCTCTAAGCTGAAATTCTTTGGGAAAATGGAAATATGGCAACATGTAGGGCTTTATTTTTTTTGTTTTTTCCAAATAAGCTGGTACTTCCTATACAGAGGAAAGGGAATAATGATAATAAAATCATCATCAGTGAGGATATTGAAATCTAGCCCCTGTTTTGTTAATGTAACAAATTTGGTGATGCAAGCTGATTTCTTATATATGTTGAGTGTATCATGGTGCGAGGCACAGGGCTCACTTTTATGCTCATTTATGGTAGTTTGGGCTTCTCCAGTGGCTCAGACGGTAAAGAATCTGCCTGCAGTGTAGGAGAAAGTGAAAGTATTAGTCACTCAGTCATGTCCAACTCTTTGCAATCCCATGGACTGTAGCCCACCAGGCTCCTCTGTCCATGGAATTCTCCAGGGAAGAATACTGGAGTGGGTTGCCATGCTTCCACCAGGGGATCTTCCTGATCCAGGGATTGAACCTGTATCTCCTGCATTGCACACAAATTCTTTACCCTCTGAGCCCCCAGGGAGCAATGCAGGAGACCCGGGTTCAGTCCCTGGATTGGGACGATCCCCTGGAGAAGGGAATGGCTACATACTCCAGTATTCTTGCATGGAGAATTTCCATGGACAGAAGGGCTTGGCAGGCTAACAGTCCATGGACTGCAAAGAGTCAGACATGACTGAGTGAATGTCACTTTTTTCTTAGCTTAGGTTTTCAGGTATAACTGTTACACCCACACATCCAAATTTACTTGGTTTTGAGTGTATTCCTATTTATTAATACACTGCTACAATTATTTTAAAGAAGTAGATGGGACATAAAAAACAATAAACATTATTCTTTTAGCCATGCACCCACCCCCCCACACACACACATAAACACACACCATGATATTTTTCACTTTGGGGAAATGAAAAGTGGGAAATGAATTGTTGAAAACCTGGAGACCATTCTTTTAGAGTATTCTATAATCTCCTCTCTGGTCCATTCATAGGGTTTGACAAGATTAAAATTGTTTGCTCTTGACACCAGCATGCCATTGGTATCATTTTCTTGGGATCAAAGAATGTTAAAGCCAGTAGGACCCAAGAGATAAATTTCCTTAGCCCTAAGATTCCGCTGGGTAACTCCTTGCAAATACTATTTGATTAAATTCGTTCAAAGTATAGGTTTGATTAAAGAGAGAAATGTTGGAGGGAAATTATACTGCAGCCACTTTCTCATTAAGAATGAAAAGGTAAGTCTATGTAAAATTACACTTTTTCAATCAGTGTTAATTTTCTAAAAGAACTCATGGTATTAATAATTTAGTGCTGTGCTTACAAGCTTCAAACCTATTGATTTTAATTGGAGTTCTGCATCAAGAAGGAAGATAGACAGTGAGCAAATCAATTTTATTTTAATCCATTGCATTTTAATAAGTGTGTTGAAGATTCACCGTAACATTATCCATGGTAGTTCGATATTTGCTCTAAGGGGCCTCTACCTTAGATTCTATCCCAAAGTGTCTATTTCTGAAAGTGCTAGAATGACATCCTTTAATTTTGCCTCCAGTGTGGATAGCATAAAATGAGGCTCTCAGTGTTCATCATGTTAAAGTGCCCTGTGCGGATTTGATTAAATAATGCCCTGTTTTATCATTTATATATTAGCAGAATCTTTGTCTTCTTTTCACTGTATGGCCTGGTCCCCCTTTCCAAGTGAATATTTTATAGTTAGAGCTTGTTATCAATCCCAGACCATATTTATATAACATACTGTCTATTCAGTAATAATCTCTTTAGTTTTAATCTTAATGCTTATGGTTAAACCTGATCCTTGACTGAATTGTGCATTTCTTTCTATATGTGTTCAGCCCAACTAAATTAAAAGCAGTGTTCAGCAGAATGAGACACAGACTGTGGCTCTTTGAGGCCTCTAATCTTTACATTAATGTATGGTATCATGTGAGACTCTCCAGGACAGACAGTAGTCCTGTGACTCCGTTTGATAGTGATTACAGATGTGCTTCCAGAATCAGATTTGCATATGCCACTGGTATGCATCCTTTTGTGTATGGTTCCTGACAACTTTCCTTTGAGTACAGTTCCATATTATTTTAAGAATTGCTTTTTTTGCTACCCAAAGAGCTCCCCAGTAGAAAGGAAAAAACTCAAAAGTTGTAACTTTGCAAAGTTTTTGTCGTGTCAGTCACATGTGGGAATGGGAATTGACTTAAAATCTCGTACCTGCTTTAACATCCTTCAGTTGAGTAAATGTAATCTTCTTGTGCTAAAAGTCAGAAATCAAATACAAATGGGAGGATAACTCCCTGCCAAAGATTTCATCTTAGGAGGGCCCCCAGGTAAGCACCCTGAAAACATCCAAGAGCTTCAGTATACAAAATACTCTTCTGGATGCTGTGACGGCACCTGGTGCTTAGTGAGACGGAGCCCTGTCCTTCATGTGCTCACTCGTTAGAAACTAGAAAGGTCATGGCAACGAAGGAGAATGCAAAGATGATGAAATGCTGCTGTAACGGCGGCTGAAGCCAAGGGCTGTGGGAGGGCGGACAGTGAGACAATTGATTCGGTTTGGGTGATCAGATTCCCCTGGAGAGTTTGGAATGTAGTTTGCTCTTTGTTTGTTTGTTTGTTTTAATTTAGAGATTCAGATATCCAGAGGAGAGGTTAGGGTATTGTTGACTGTGAAAATGGCATGGCTCAAAGGCTCAAATGTTAGAAAGTATTAATAGAATTGTTCCCCTTTGGGGATTTACTTTTGCTGGATGTTCTAATTCTGTGTATGGGCAGATATAAATAATTTCATTAGTTTCTGTATGCTTCTTTACTTTCTGAATAAACTTACAATGAAAAGAGAGGAAGACTAATATAACCTTAGGTCCTGTATGAGCTGAACTCCTGGTTCCCCTTCACTTCCTTGGAGCAGTCACACCGCTAGTCAGCACCGCTAAGTCACACCGCTAGTCAGCACCGCTAGTCAGCACCGCTAGTCACACCGCTAGTCACACCGCTAGTCAGCACCGCTAGTCACACCGCTAGTCAGCACCGCTAGTCACACCGCTGGTCACACCGCTAGTCAGCACCGCTAGTCACACCGCTAGTCAGCACCGCTAAGTCACACCGCTAGTCAGCACCGCTAGTCAGCACCGCTAGTCACACCGCTAGTCACACCGCTAGTCAGCACCGCTAGTCACACCGCTAGTCAGCACCGCTAGTCACACCGCTGGTCACACCGCTAGTCAGCACCGCTAGTCACACCGCTAGTCAGCACCGCTAGTCACACCGCTAGTCACACCGCTAAGTCACACCGCTAGTCAGCACCGCTAGTCACACCGCTAGTCAGCACCGCTAGTCACACCGCTAGTCAGCACCGCTAAGTCACACCGCTAGTCACACCGCTAGTCAGCACCGCTAAGTCACACCGCTAGTCACACCGCTAGTCAGCACCACTAAGTCACACCGCTAGTCACACCGCTAGTCAGCACTGCTAGTGTGAGGGGGTGGGAGGTCAGTCTGGAGAGCAGTTCACTCTGCTACTCTTTGTCCATCCATCCTTGGCTTCTGAGCCTGCTTCATTATAGTATCAGAGCGTTGGAATTTGAATGCAGCCTACTAGTAATTCTGAATTTCCTACTGCCACAATGGGATAGTTTATACTTTTCAGTTGAGTATATTACTGTAGAATTGGCCATGTGGCCAATGCTAGTTCATCCCTTACTTTAATGATTGCTTCAAAAGTAGAGTTGGGAGACTTTCCAGGTGGTTCAGTGGTAAAGAATCTGCCTGCTAATACAGGGGACGTGGGTTTGATCCCTGGTCGGGGAACTAAAACTCCACATACCAGGGGGCAACTAAGCCTGTATGCCACACCTACACAGCTCGCGCTCTAGAGCCCATATGCCGCAGCTACTGAAGCCCACGTGCCTAGAGCCCATGCTCCATAACAAGAGAAGCCACTGCAGTGGGAAGCCCAAGCACCACAACTAGAGAGTAGCCTCTGCTCTCTGCAACTAGAGAAAGCCTTCACACAGCAATGAAGACCCAGCACGGCAGAGAATAAATAAATAGTAAATAAATAAAATTTAAATTTTTTTAAAAAAAATTTAGAGTTGGGAGCTGTAAGTGATAGAAGAGGGGAACAAAGGGATTTGGCTTCTACAACGTCACTAATTTAGTGTCAGAACAGTAGGGACTTACCAATCACTGGGCCCACCTCTCTCTCATTATACAGATGGTGAAGCTGACATTTAATTGCCGATTTCTTGTAATTTCTGGGGTAAGCACAATTATGCCAATTTTGCCTGACCTCTCTGCTCTTTACCTCTGTAATACTTCTAAGAAACCAGATCTTTTTTCCCCTTAGAATGGCTGTAACATCAGAGAGAAATGAGCTAAATGATGCAGTGGAATCTGCATCCAGCATTTATTATGATGACAGCCTTGACTTTTGGTTATTGAAAGAAGAATGTGATTGTTTGCAGGATGTTTCCTTCCCTTTACCTATGGATGTAGTTAAAGATTTAGGGAACTTCCACTCCCACAGAGCTAGTAAAAAAGACAAGATTAATTATTTCCTTTAATTTAAGAGATCTTAGATCCAAAGATGATTTACCTGGCTGAACAAAATAATCTGACATTTCCACTCTCAATTAAAATAATAAGAATTTAAAGGTCTGGGAAATGGAGCTAATAAATGTGCTGCTTGTTATGACTTTGTTTCTTACTTGAGGATTTATAAGATGGGAGAAGTTATAATTAAATTTCTTCTCCTTCTTTCTGTAGTTCAGTTTTCTTAAGAAAAATGTGGCATGTGGTAAAGTGACAATAGAATCAAAGAAATGTTTCATTCTTCTTTACTCAATATAAATTAAACTGTCTTACAAACAGATGTAAAGAACTGCATTCTTCAAATCCCAAAATGTGTCCCGCTTTCTTCATTGTTCTTTTCCTCTGATCTGAGCTTGGGTGAAAAGAATGCAAGTTAGGAGGCAGAGGAAGCTCTTCTCTTATCCTCTCTTGAGTAGGAGGAATTAAGATGAAGGAATATTGTCAATTATGCTTTTGTTCTTAAAGATGAAGTAGACTCAGAATTATTAATCAGAAGAAACTCCTCAAACTGCTATGTTATTCATACAGTTGTGTCAAAATCTTTTGTAATAATTTTAACAAAGTTATCCTTTACTAAAATATTTGCATTCCAAGTATTTTCACTAATGAGGTACACTTAAAAGTAAAACAATAAAATAAAGGGAAGATGAAAAAGTACTTATAAATTTAACTTTATTTTTGCCTTATGAACATATTTTTCTTGTTGCTGTGCACAGTATGGCTGAAAGTTTAAATTGTTGCCTTAAGAGTACAAAATAATACTGTGTGAGACTTTTTGACTTTGTGCTTTGCTATTAAGACCAGGACTGCCTTGTTGCTACCTCATCCATCTCAAAACTGCCTTTTAAGTGGGTGACTAAAGACAGGAACTCAACTGTGAGTATATAAAATGTGGTCTGATGACCACAAGGAAGCCCAGGGTTGTTTTAACTATATCGCTGACTACAGTTCAATTGTCATTATATATACATAAAATTGAACAATTTTACTTCTAGTTTATGTTGCAAAAGCAGGTTATAATTACCTTTGAAAGATGTGAATATTCCATAAAAATAGGTTAACTAAAAACATTCTCCCTTATGCACTTCGTATTTTGAGCTCTCACAACTATGGAAATACAAACTCAAATGACTGACCACCTCAAGAGATTTGACTTCAAGCCCAATTCTTCATGTTCAATTTGAAACAATACAGACATACTTAATTTTTTTTATCTTAGTTCTTATTCTGTTATATGCAAAATGTAGTGAAGCTAAATATTTTACTTCAGAAATATAAATCACAGAGGTCTCAAGAATTCCATAAAATTTTATCAGGTACTTGTAATATGAACCTGAGATAAGATAGAGAAGTACTCTGCTAACATCACATTCTTCAGAAATTAAGAAAAATTTATGAGGAACTTGTTTTATTCTTCTCATTATTAAAATAATCTGAGTACTCACATGGTCATTTGAACAATTCTATGCCTGTATAAAGCCTAGCACAAAAGTATTGTCTTTATTCTTAGATAATTTCATCAATTTGAGGGTCTCACACACTGAACAGAGCTGAAAAACATAGTGCTAATGGTTACTGAAGTCTACAATAAATCACTGATAAAGCTGGAATTGGAGTTGTTGGCTTCCAGACATTGGGTCCTCTGGGAATCATGGTATGGCATACCTTCGCTACCTTGCCTCCCACACTTTAAAGGCTAGTTACTGACTTGGAAAAAAAATGGGCCAGAAAGTCAAGATTACATATGAGACACATCTCTGAAAGATTGTAATATGAACTGTTTGGTAATTGTGCATATATACAGAGATCAATCAGTTGCACAGTGGTTCAGACCTTTTAAGAAGTCTTGTCTCAAAGAATAGGAAAGTTCTATTTTAAGATTTTCAAATTCTTTTAAGATTAAAATGTTTTTTTTCAAATTCTTTGAATGTAGGGAAATTACTATGCAGATATTGGATAGTTGTGTGATCTGTGCATGATGGAAAAAAAAATTGGTTTTATAGCCAAAGAATAGAGTTTAGGTTACAAATTAATCCAAGCTGTAGTGAAAGAACCTTATACTTAAGAATCAGGGGACTTGACTTCAAGTTTGAGCTTTGCCACTAGTTAATTGCCTTATGTCATTGAACAATATATAACCTCACTAGACTACAGTTTTTCTCCCCGTAAAAATACATTTTGGATCACTCTAAATTCCTTTTATCTTGCTAAATTCCTTCCTTGCCAAATTCCTGTTCATCCCAGAGATTCTATAATTCTTTTAATTCCAGGATTTGTTTCCTTTTTTAACCTCTCCCTATGTCTACCATTGTGACTTCCCAGGTGGTGCTAGTGATAAAGAACCCATCTGCCAATGCAGGAGACATAAGAGACTCGGGTTCAATCCCTGGGTTGGGAAGATCCCCTGGAGAAGGAAATGCAACCCACTCCAGTATTCTTGCCTGGAAAATCCCATGGACAGAGGAGCCTGGTGGGCTACAGTCCGTGGGGTTGCAAAGAGTCGGACAGACTGAAAGCGACTTAACACAGTGCATGTCTACCATCATTTTGACATAAATGGCCTTAAATTTCATGTCTTCTGTTTGGTGGTATTAACCTAGGACACAGAAGGCATAAAATAATTGCTTGTTGCTGATAGTGGTGATAAGGAGTTGCATTAAATGACCATTTCCTTCCAGCTCTAAAAGCCCGTGACTGTTATAGTTCTATCCAAAGAGAAGTCTATTGTGCTTAGATCATTATAGCACTTAAAACAAATGATGTCCTTTTTTTTTCTGGCAATATCTTTTTTATTTAAAAAAATTTTATAGAAGTATCATTGATTAACAATTTTATGCCAATTTCTGCTGTATAACAAAGTAACCCTGTCATACATATACATACATTCTTTATTTGTATTCTTTTCTGTTATAATTTATCACAAAATATTGAATGTATTGAATAGTTCCATGTGCTATACATTAGGAATTTATTGTTTATCCATTTTAAATGCAACTGAAAGTTTTTAAATGTGGTCAAAATAAACAAATTCTTGTTTAGGAAGCATACAACAAACTTTTGAAGCAGCGTTCATAGGGCAATTGAAAAATCTTAACATCATAATAATAAAACAAATTGAATTTGAGGCTTTTGGAACCCCTAGAGAAAGACTTAGATTTCTGTGCATTCTGTATTGTTAAACGACATGTAATAGTATAGATGTGAAAGTAATCTTGAAAAATATTTCCTCTTTAGCTTAGGAGAACTAATCTGAGCAATTCAAAGAGTGTATCTCCAGTTTTTAGTACATTGTTAATGTTTTTAGTTACTCTTTGTGATTCACTGCCCATTCCTTCTGGTTGTTACCACTCCAGAAGTTGAAGAGAGTAAGAGATACTCCTTTCTAAGCCTGGATAGCGTTAGCACATTCTTTGCATAATTTCCTGTGTACCCCTCCTCATTAGTGAGTCACCGGCAAGCCTACACACAGATCTTTCTTTGTAAAGTGCAAGAAGTATCTTATAGCCAAGAATACTCATAGTATGGATTTTACTAAGGTTGGGAGGCAAGTGCAAAGCATAGTTTGAGGTCAGCCTTGCTTACTTCTTGGTTTCTGAAGGTTCATTCACCTGAACTCAACCCTTCCTGGTCAAATCTTCGGAGAAATGTATCTTCATTTTCCTAAATCTGTTATGTTTTCACTTTCAGTTCCAGACTGGAGTGCTCACGTAGCTACATCAGATTTAAAGAAACTAGATTCTTCAGCTGTGGTTCTTACCCACCTTTGGCTTTCCAGATCTTCATACTTCTAGAGCTCCAAGACAAATTTTAATTCTGCCTGCAGTTTTCTTGTTCCTTCTAATCACCTAATGTCCCCTGATGGTGTTCAGGGCACAGTAACCCCAAAATATAGCACCTTGACATGTTGAATATTTTAACTTGAAGGACTTGCAGAAAGACTCCCCCTCCCCTGCTGCCTTAAAGATGGGGAGAGGTCCTCTCCCCATACCCAGATGGAAGGGGCATCTTTATCTCCAAAGACAATGGGATGCCAAAAAGCATCAGAACAAACAGGTGTTACTAAGTTTCCCACAGTTTGTTGTGTTGAGCACATACCCTTTGCCCAATCACTCTTTCCATGATGCTCCACTCTCCACTCTTCATCAAACTTAGCATAAAACCGCACAAGTTTAGCCATTTCTTTCAATCTTTTAACCTCCTCATGGAGGTTAAAACTTATAAAATTACATTCATTTCTTCTGTTTATCTGTCTTGGTTTAATTTTTAAAGCTAGCCAGAGACCCTACCAGGACTGAGAGAAAATGTTTTTTTTTTTTGCCCCTGCACCCCACTGCACAGTTTGTACCCATTTTCTATAAGCTACCTAGAGCTAAACTTTTACTCTTTGTCAGTGTTGACTGTTGGTTCAAAACAGTCATCAATTAAATCTTATTATGTATCCTACTATTACATAGACTGTACTGGGTACAAATTGTTCAGGAATACATAAGGAATATGGGATATGTTGCATGTGTTTTGCTGAATATTACATTTATAGTCTTATTTGAAGTGTCCTTCCTTAGAAGAAGTATAACAGACTCAGTTTTTAAAATATAGGTATGTATATATAAATACCAAAGATCTCTTGGTTTTATTTTAAGCTCCAAGTTGTCCACTTTTAGTGTGCAGAGTTAGAAGAGCGCTATATGCTTGCCTGGGAAAAATAGGGGAAATGAGTTCCCTATAATGAAGGATACCATTTTCAGATCTGTTTGCTCAGTGGTTCCTGGATGCTCATTTTAAGATTGGTGGCAAAATAACTACATAGGTAATAGTTTGGAGTGGTTTTTTAAAAAAATACTGATTCCTGGGCCCCAGTCTCAGAGATTCTGAATCAGTAATTTGAGGATGAGGCCTGTGTATCTGCATTTTAAAAGTTTTACTCATGATTCTAATGTGTAGCGAGGACTGGAGATCACTTATCAAGACTTTAAGAGAGTTCTTCCAGCCCTCTTAATTCTGTGATTTAAGTATGTAAGAAGCCTTTCATTTGCCCCTGACTTGCCTGTTTTTCTTTACTTAAATTATAGTTAATTACAATAGTATATTAGATTCAGATATACAACATGGTGACCCACTATTTTTATAGACTGTACCCCATTTAAAGTTAATACAAGATAATGGCTATAATTCCCTGCACTATACAATATATCTTTGTTGCTTATACATAGTAGTTTGTACTTATTAATCCCCTAGACTTATCTTGCCTGTCCCAAAGTAGTTTGTACTTATTAACCCCCTAGCCTTATCTTGCCTGTCCCAAGCCCATCTCCTCACTGTTTGTTCTCTATATCTTTGAGTCTGTTTCTGTTTTGTTATATATATTGATTTGTTTTGTATTTTATATTTCACATATAAGTGATAATATACTATTTATCTTTCTCTGACTTATTTCACTAAGCATATACCTTCAGGTTCATCCATGTTGTTGCAAATGGAAAAGCTTCACTCTTTGATGGCCAAGTAATATTCCATAGTATACATATACCACTTCTTCTTTATCCATTTATCTATTGATGGATACTTGGGTTGTTTCCATATTTTGGCTATTTTAAATAAAGCTGCTGTGAACTATGGGGTACACATACCTTTTTTCAATTGATGTCTTCATTATCTTTGGATATATACTCAAGAGTGGGATTGCTGGATCATATGGTAGTTCTATTTTTAGTTTTTTGAAGGAACCTCCATACTATTTCCATAGTGGCTGCACCAGTTTACATTCCCATCAACATTGTACAAGGGTTCCATTTTCTCAATATCCTGCCCAACATTTGTTATTTGTGGGTTTTTTGACGGTAGCCATTCTGACAGGTGTGAGGTAATATCTCATTGTAGTTTTGATTTGCATTTCCCTGATGATTAGTGATGTTGAACATCTTTTCATGTACCTGTTGGCCATCTGTATGTCTTCTTTGGAAAAATGTCTATTCAGGTCCTCTGCCCATTTTTAAATTAAATTGTTTGCTTTTTTTACATTGAGTTGATGAGCTGTTGATATATTTTGGATACCAACCGCTTATCAGGTATATCATTTACAGGTATTTTCTCCCACTTAGTAGATCACCTTTTCGTTTTGTCAGTGGTTTCCTTTGCTGGGCTAAAGCTTTTAAATTTAATTATGTCATGTTTATTTATTTTTTGCTTTTATTGTCTTTGCCCAAGGAGACAGATCTAAAAAAACTATTGCTACATTTGTGTCAAAGAGTTATCTGCTATATTTTCTTCTGTGAGTTTTATGGTTTCCAGTCTTATATTTAGGTATTTAATCCATTTTGAGTTTCTTTTTGTATATGGTGTGAGAAAATGTTCTAATTTCATTCTTTTTTAAAATTTATTTATTTTTTAAGAGAAGGGTAATTGCTTTACAGAATTCTGTTGTTTTCTGTCAAACCTCAACATGAATCAGCCATAGGTATACATATATTCCTTCCCTTTTGAACCTCCCTCCCATCTCCCTCCCCACCTCACCCCTCTAGGTTAATACAGAACCCCTATTTGAGTTTCTTGAGACATACAGCAAATTCCCATTGGCTGTCTATTTTACATATTGTAAATTTCCATGTTACTCTCTCCATGCATCTCACCCTCTCCTCCCCTCTCCCCATGTCCATAAGTCTATTTCTATGTCTGTTTCTCCATTGCTGCCCTGCAAATAAATTCTTCAGTACCATTTTTCTGGGCTTCCCTAATAGCTCAGTTGGTAAAGAATCCACCTGCAATGCAGGAGACCCCGGTTCGATTCCTGGGTTGGGAAGATCCACTGGAGAAGGGATAGGCTACCCACTCTAGTATTCTTGGGCTTCCCTTGTGGCTCAGCTGGTAAAGAATCCGCCTGCAATGCGGGAGACCTGGGTTCGATCCCTGGGTTGGGAAGATCCCTGGAGAAGGGAAAAGCTACCCACTCCAGTATTCTGGCCTGGAGAATTCCATGGACTGTATAGTCCGTGGAGTCGCAAAGAGTCAGACGTGACTGAGTGACTTTCACTTTCACTGTTTTTCTAGATTCCATATATATGCGTTAGTATATGATATTTATCTTTCTCTTTCTGACTTACTTCATTCTGTGTAATAGGCTCTAGGTTCATCCACCTCATTAGAACTGACTCAAATGCATTCCTTTTTATGGCTGAGTAATATTCCATTGTGTATATGTACCATAACTTCTTTATCCATTCATCTGTCAATGGGCATCTAGGTTGCTTCCATGTTCTAGCTATTGTAAATAGTGCTGCAATGAACAATGGGATACATGTGTCTTTTTCAATTTTGGTTTCCTCAGGGTATATGCCTAGGAGTGGGATTGCTGGGTCATATGGTGGTTTTATTCCTAGTTTTTTAAGGAATCTCCATACCATCTTCCATAGTGGCTGTATCAATTTACATTCCCACCAACAGTGCAAGAGTGTTCCCTTTTCTCCACACCCTCTCTAGCATTTATTGTTTGTAGACTTTTTAATGATGGCCATTCTGACTGGTGTGAGGTGATATCTCACTGTAGTTTTGATTTGCATTTCTCTAATAATGAGCGATGTTGAGCATCTTTTCATGTGTTTGTTAGCCATCTGTATGTCTTCTTTGGAGAAATGTCTGTTTAGGTCTTTTTCCCACTTTTTGATTGGGTTGTTTGTTTTTCTGGTATTGAGTTGTATGAGCTGCTTGTATATTTTGGAAATTAATCCTTTGTCAGTTGTTTCATTTGCTATTATTTTCTCCCATTCTGAGGGTTGTCTTTTCATCTCACTTATAGTTTTCTTTGCTGTGCAAAAGCTTTCAAGTTTAATCAGGTCCCACTTGTTTACTTTTGTTTTTATTTCCATTAC
Source organism: Odocoileus virginianus (assembly GCF_023699985.2). Taxonomy (NCBI): domain Eukaryota; kingdom Metazoa; phylum Chordata; class Mammalia; order Artiodactyla; family Cervidae; genus Odocoileus; species Odocoileus virginianus. The sequence continues at coordinate 7,248,113 of NW_027224264.1, forward strand.
ACTAGGAGGTGGGTCATAGAGGATTTGATTTGTGTCATCAAAATGCTCAGCCTATGTTTTCCTCTAATAAGAGTTTTATAATTTCTGGTCTTACATTTAGGTCTTTAATCCATTTTGAGTTTATCTTTGTGTATGGTGTTAGGAAGTGTTCTAATTTCATTCTTTTACATGTAGCTGTCCAGTTTTCCCAGCACCATTTATTGAAGAGGCTGTCTTTGCCCATTGTATATTCTTGCCTCCTTTGTCAAAAATAAGGTACCCATAGGTGCATGGGTTTATTTCTGGGCTTTCTATCTTGTTCCATTGGTCTGTATTTCTGTTTTGTGCCAGTACCATACTGTCTTGATGACTGTAGCTTTGTAGTATAATCTGAAGTCAGGAAGGTTGATTCCTCCAGCTCCATTCTTCTTTCTCAAGACTGCTTTGGCTATTCAGGGTCTTTTGTGTTTCCATATGAATTGTGAAATTTTTTCTTCTAGTTCTGTGAAAAGTGCCAAAAGATTTAATGGGGATCCCACTAAATCTGTAGATTGCATTTGGTAGTATAGTCATTTTCACAGTATTGATTCTTCCTACCCAGGAACATGGAATATCTCTCCATCTGTTTATGTCATCTTTGATTTCTTTCATCAGTGTCTTATAATTTTCTGTGTACAGTTCTTTTGTCTCCTTAGGTAAGTTTATTCCTAGATATTTAATTCTTTTTGTTGCAGTGGTGAATGGGATTGATTCCTTAATTTCTCTTTCTGATTTTTCATTGTTAGTGTATAGAAATGCAAGTGATTTCTGTGTATTGATTTTGTATCCTGCAACTTTGCTAAATTCACTGATTAGCTCTAGTAATTTTCTGATAGTATCTTTAGGGTTTTCTATGTACAGTATCATGTCATCTGCAAACAGTGAGAGCTTTACTTCTTCTTTTCTGATCTGGATTCCTTTTATTTATTTTTCTTCTCTGATTGCTGTAGCTAGGACTTCCAAAACTATGTTGAGTAATAGTGGTGACAAGTGGACACCCTTGTCTTGTTCCTGATCTTAGGAGGAATGCTTTCTGTTTTTCACCTTGAGAATAATGTTTGCTGTAGGCTTATCATATATGGCTTTTACTATGTTGAGGTAGGTTCCTTCTATGCCCATTTTTTGAAGAGTTTTAATAATAAATGGGTGCTGAATTTTGTCAAAGACTTTTTTCTGCATCTATTGAGATTATCATATGGTTTTTATCTTTCAATTTGTTAATATAGTATATCACATTGATTTCCGTTTATTGAAGAATCCTTGCATTCCTGGGATAAACCCAACTTGTATCATGGTGCATGAGCTTTTTAATGTGTTGTTGAATTCTGTTTGCTAAAATTTTGTTGATGATTTTTGCATCTATGTTTATCAGTGATATTGGCCTGTAGTTTTCTTTTTTTGTGTTGTCTTTGTCTGGTTTTGGTATCAGGGTGATGGTGGCCTCGTAGAATGAGTTTGGAAGTGTTCCTTCCTCTGCAGTTTTTTGAAAGAGTTTTAGAAGGATAGGCATTAGCTCTTCTCTAAATGTTTGATAGAATTCTCCTGTGAAGTCATCTGGTCCTGGGCTTTTGTTTTTTGGGAGATTTTTTATTACAGCTTCAATTTCAGTGCTTGTAACTGGGTTGTTCATAATTTCTATTTCTTCCTGGTTCAATCTTGGAAGATTGAACTTTTCTAAGAATCTGTCCATTTCTTCCAGGTTATCCATTTTATTGCCATATAGTTGTTCATAATAGTCTTTATAATCCTTTGTATTTCTGCATTGTCTGTTGTAACCTCTCCTTTTTCATTTCTAATTTTGTTGATTTGATTCTTCTCTCTTTTTTTCTTGATGAGTCTGGCTAAAGGTTTGTCAATTTTGTTTATTTCTCAAAGAACCAGCTTTTAGTTTTATTAATCTTTACTATTGTTTCTTTCATTTCTTTTTCATTTATTTCTGCTCAGATCTTTATGATTTCTTTCCTTCTACTAATTTTGGTTTTTTTTTTTTGTTCTTCTTTTTCCAGTTGTTTTAGGTGTAAAGTTAGGTTGTTATTTGATGTTTTTCTTGTTTCTTGAAGTAGGATTGTATTGCTATAAACTTCCCTCTTAGAACTGCTTTTGCTGCATCCCATAGGTTTTGAGTTGTCATGTTTTCATTGTCATTTGTTTCTAGAAATTTTTTGATTTCCCTTTTGATTTCTTCAGTAACCTGTTGGTTATTTAGAAATGTATTGTTTAATTTCCATGTGCTTTTGTTTCTTACAGTTTTTTTCTTGTAATTGATATCTAGTCTCATAGTGTTGTGGTCAGAGAAGATGCTTGATATGATTTCAATTTTCTTAAATTTACTGAGGTTTGATTTGTGACCCAAGATGTGGTCTATCCTGGAGAATGTTCCATGTGCACTTGAGAAGAAGGTGTATTCTTCTGCATTTGGATGGAATGTCCTGAAGATATCAATGAGATCCATCTCATCTAATGTATCATTTAAGACTTGTGTTTCCTTATTAATTTTCTGTTTTGATGATCTGTCCATTGGTGTGAGTGGGGTGTTAAAGTCTCCTACTATTACTGTATTACTGTCAATTTCTCCTTTTATGTCTGATAGTGTTTGTCTTATGTATTGAGGTGCTCCTATGTTGGGTGCATGTATATTTACAATTGTTATGTCTTCTTCTTGGATTGATTCCTTGATCATTATGTAGTATCCTTCCTTATCTCTTGTAATATTCTTTATTTTAAGGTCTATTTTTTCTGATATGAGGATTGCTACTCCAGATTTCTTTTGCTTCCCATTTGCATGGAATATATTTTTCCATGCTCTCACTTTCAGTCTGTATGTGTCTTAAGGTCTGAAGTGGGTTTCTTATAGATGGCATATATATATATGGGTCTTGTTTTTGTATCCATTCAGCCAGTCTGTGTCTTTTGGTTCAGCATTTAATCCATTTACATTTAAAGTAATTATTGATATATATGTTCCTATTGCCATTTTCTTAATTGTTTGGGATTTGATTTTGTAGATCTTTTTCTTCTCTTGTATTTCTTGACTGTATAAGTCCCTTTAACATTTGTTGTAAAGCTGGTTTGGTGGTACTGAATTCTCTTAACTTTTGCTTGTCTGAAAAGCTTTTGATTTCTCCATCAATTTTGAATGAGATCCTTGCTGGGTACAGTAATCTTGGTTGTAGATTTTTCCCTTTCATTACTTTAAATGTATCCTGCCATTCCCTTCTGGCCTGTAGAGTTTCTGCTGAAAGATCAGCTGTTAAACGTATGGGCTTTCCCTTGTATGTTACTTGTTGCTTTTCCCTTGCTGCTTTTAATATTTTTTTCTTTGTGTTTAGTCTTTGTTAGTTTGATTAGTATGTGTCTTGGCGTGTTTCTCCTTGGGTTTATCCTGTATGGGACTCTTTGTGCCTCTTGGACTTGATTGACTATTTTCTTTTCCATGTTGGGGAAATTTTCAACTATAATCTCTTCAAAAATTTTCTCATACCCTTTCTTTTTCTCTTCTTCTTCTGGGACCCCTATAATTCGAATGTTGGTGTGTTTGATATTGTCCCAGAGGTCTCTGAGAACTATCCTCAGTTCTTTTCATTCTTTTTACTTTATTCTGCTCTTCAGAAGTTATTTCCACCATTTTATCTTCCAGCTCACTGATTTGTTCTTCTGCTTCAGATATTCTGCTATTGATTCCTTCTAGAGTATTTTTAATTTCAGTAATTGTGTTGTTTGTCTCTGTATGTTTATTCTTTAATTCTTCTAGGTCTTTGTTAATTGATTCTTGCATTTTCTCCATTTTGTTTTCAAGGTTTTTGATCATCTTTACTATCATTATTCTGAATTCTTTTTCAGGTAGTTTGCCTATTTCCTCTTCATTTATTTGGACTTCTGTGTTTCTAGTTTGTTCCTTCATTTGTGCAGTATTTCTCTGCCTTTTCATTATTTTTTTAACTTATTGTGTTTGAGGTCTCCTTTTCCCAGGCTTCAAGGTTGAATTCTTTCCTTTTGGTTTCTGCCCTCCTAAGATTGGTGCAGTGGTTTGTGTAAGCTTCATATAGGGTGAGATTTGTGCTGAGTTTTCTTTTGTTCTTTCCTCTGATGGGCAAACCTGAGTGAAGTGGTAATCCTGTCTTCTGATGATTGGGTTTATATTTTTGTTTTCTTTGTTGTTTGGATGAGGCATCCTGCTACTGGTACTACTGGTGGTTGCTACTGGTGGTGCTACTGGAGGGTGCTACTGGTGGTTAGGTGATGCCAGGTCTTGTATTCAGTGGTTTCCTTTGTGTGAGTTCTCACTATTTGATACTCCCTAGGGTTAGTTCTCTGGTAGTCTAGGGTCTTGGAGTCAGTGCTCCCACTCCAAAGGCTCAGGGCTTGATCTCTGGTCAGGAACAAAGATTCCACAAGTGGTTTGTTATGGCATTAAGTGAGATTAAAACAAATACCCAAAAATGAGAAACTAAAGACAAACCCCAGACAAATGGCAGTTACAAGATCAGGCAAATAATAATTAAAATAACAGAATATACACATATACACCCATAAGCAAAATCAAAACAGTCCAACAAAAATAAAGTACAATAGATTGACCCAGTGAACAAAGGAAACCAAAAATTATATCTACCAGTTAAGAACAAAACTAACTAAAGCACAAACTGGAAAACAAAACTAAAGCAAGGTGCCAAGTGGGGAATAAAGCAATGAAAACAAAACTAACAAATATGTTGAGAGGAAAGGAAAGAAAGAAAGAATAGATATGCAAAGTTAAATAGAGGTAGATAAAGAAGATTTATATACATTAAATATTAACTAGAAGGGGAAAAGAACAATAGGGAAAGCAAAGAAAGGAATAAATGTAAAAAAAATAATAGGTTTAAAAAAGTTAAAAATTAATATTAAAAAAAGAGAAGAAAAGAGGCAGAGGTTTGTAACAACAATAAAGAGTGTGATTTTAAAAAAGCTCAAAAGCTTAGTTAGATTTCATAGTGCCAATAAAATCAACAACTACAACAGAGGGGGAAAAAGGGGAGAAAAAAATCCAAAAGAATCTACAGAACAAGTCAAAACATAAGAATAATAAATGTTTTTCTTGAGTCACTGCTGTCAGAGTCCTTTCCCTCGCTGGGAGTCACAGTCCACCTCACCTCCCTAGGATGCCCTCCAACACTGTGCTGGTCTCTGGACCTGCTGTGGGGGCAGCTCAGATTCTAATCTGGTCCTACTCCTGTGTGTTCTTGCCTCCAATGTCCACAGCTATCAGAACTAGTGCGTTTTCTTTTGTGGGAGCTCTCAGTGTCCTTTTATATATTCCATAGACACAGAGTCTGCCTAGTTGATCATGTGGATTTAATCTGCAGCTTGTACAGCTGGTGGGAAGGTTTTGGATCTTCTTCCTTAGTCACACTGCCCCTGGGTTTCAATCATGGTTTTATTTCCACCTCTGCATGTGGGTCGTCCACTGGGGTTTGCTCCTGAGGCTGCCCTGGAGGACTTGGGTTTGCCCCAGTGAGGGCCAGGCGCGGAGGTGGTACAGTTGGTTGGATCACAGGGGTTCTGGCAGCACCAGGTACTCAGGGGAGTTGGCAGCTAGGGCAGCAGGAAATATAGTGCTCTAGAAGGGTATGGCAACCAGTATTGGCCAATATGCTCCAGTATTCTTGCCTGGAGAAGCCCCCTGACAGAGAAGCCTGGCAGGCCACAGTCCACAGGGTCACAAAAAGTTGGACACGACCGAAGTGACCCTGCGTGCATAGATGCAAGACTTTTTCCCTGTGGGAGCTCTTCCCCAGTGACGGATGAGTGTGAACGTGGCTCAGCTGCTGGGCTTGTGGGGACCCTGGGGGCACCACGTGTGGAGGGACACAGACCGCCTCAGCTGCAGGAGTTACGGCCCTATCAGAGCCTTTTTGTGAGCTTCTGGTAGCTGGCGTCTGAAGGCCTCTTTGGCTAGTCTTTCTCCATAGCTCTGCCCGTTCAGGCACTTAGAGGGCTCCCTTGCCTGGGGTCCTTCTCTGTTGTTTGGCACGTCAGGCACATAGAGGGGCCCCCCTGGCTGGGGTCCTACTCTGTAGATCAGTGCATCAGTCACTTAAAGGGGCACCCTGGCTGGGGTCCTGCTCTGTAGTTCAGTGCATCAGGTATACTTGATGGGCCAGCCTCTCTATTGTTCAGCTGCGGATGCTGGCGTGTGGGGGAGAGAGGCTATGGTGATGGCTCCACCCCCTACATGTGACTCAGCAGTATCGCCTTGCTTCCATGGCTGCCTAGCTTTCCTCCACAGGCATTTCCCACCACAGTCTCCTCCCTCACATCCCCTCGATCCGTCTCTCCACAGTCAACAGCAGCCCTCACCCTGGGATTGCTCCACAGTCCTAAACTCCAGCTCCCAGCTGCTGCGCCTTCTAGGGGACCTGCGTCCCTGTCCAGGGTATGTATGGCTGCGGCAAGGACTGTCTGATTCTCATTCCATTTAGGCTGCCACAGATCAGCTGTTTCACTCTCAGCCTTAAGTGTTTCTCCTCTGACTCAGACAATTGCCCCACTGTGGGGATTGGACCCCTGCTTCAGTTCCCCACCCACCGAGGGCAGGTCCAGTCCTACTAACACTCCTGTTTTCCCCCTAGTTCCTTCATCCTACCAAGTTTTTGCATGGTTCTATATATTCTTTTCCACTGGTCAGTACTCCTGTCTGCTCTCAGCTGGTGTTCTGCATGCACTTCTGTGTCTGAAGGTGTATTCCTGATGTATCTGTGGAGAGAGATGTACTCCATGTCCACCTACTTCTCTGCCATCTTGTTCTCCTAATTTCACTGTTTTACATGTGACTGTCCAATTTTCCCAGCACCACTTATTGAAGGGACTGTCTTTTCTTCATTGTATATTTTTGCCTCTTTTGGCATAGATTCAGTCAGTCAGTCAGTTCAGTTGCTCAGTCGTGTCCAACTCTTTGTGACCCCATGAATTGCAGCACGCCAGGCCTCCCTGTCCATCACCAACTCCCGGAGTTTACTCAAACTCATGTCCATCGAGTCAGTGATGCCATCAAACCATCTCATCCTCTGTCATCCCCTTCTCCTCCTGCCCCCAATCCCTGCCAGCATCAGGGTCTTTTCCAATGAGTCAACTCTTTGCATGAGGTGGCCAAAGTATGGAGTTTCAGCTTCAGCATCAGTCCTTCCAGTGAACACCCAGGACTGATCTCCTTCAGTATGGACTGGTTGGATCTCCTTGCAGTCCAAGGGACTCTCAAGAGTTTTCTCCAACACCACAGTTCAAAAGCATCAATTCTTTAGCGCTCAGCTTTCTTCACAGTCCAACTCTCACATCCATACATGACCACTGGAAAAACCATAGCCTTGACTAGACAGACCTTTGTTGGCAAAGTAATGTCTCTGCTTTTTAATATGCTGTCTAGGTTGGTCATAACTTTCCTTCCAAGGAGTAAGCGTCTTTTAATTTCATGGCTGCAGTCACCATCTGCAGTGATTTTGGAGCCCCCAAAAATAAAGTCTGACACTGTTTCCACTGTTTTCCCATCTATTTCATATGAAGTGATGGAACCAGATGCCATGATCTTAGTTTTCTGAATGTTGAGCTTGAAGCCAACTTTTTCACTCTCCTCTTTCACTTTCATCAAGAGGCTTTTTAGTTCCTCTTCACTTTCTGCCATAAGGGTGGTGTCATCTGCATATCTGAGGTTATTGATATTTCTCCTGGAAATCTTGATTCCAGCTTGTGCTTCTTCCAGCCCAGCATTTCTCATGACATACTCTGCATATAAGTTAAATAAGCAGGGGGACAATATACATACTTGAGTACTTGACATACTCCTTTTCCTATTTGGAATCAGTCTGTTGTTCCATGTCCAGTTCTAACTGTTGCTTCCTGACCTACATATAGGTTTCTCAAGAGGCAGGTCAGGTGGTCTGGTATTCCCATCTCTTTCAGAATTTTCCAGTTTATTGTGATCCACACAGTCAAAGGCTTTGGCATAGTCAATAAAGCAGAAGTAGATGTTTTTCTGGAACTCTCTTGCTTTTTCAATGATCCAGCAGATGTTGGCAATTTGATCTCTGGTTCCTCTCTGCCTTTTCTAAAACCAGCTTGAACATCTGGAAGTTCATGGTTCACGTATTGCTGAAGCCTGGCTTGGAGAATTTTGAGCATTACTTTACTAGCGTGTGAGATGAGTGCAATTGTGCAGTAGTTTGAGCATTCTTTGGCATTGCCTTTCTTTGGGATTGGAATGAAAACTGACCTTTGGCCTAGACTAATTGACCATAAATGGGGAAGCCTATTTCTGAGCCCTCTATTCTGTTCATTGACCTGTGTGTCTGTTTTTGTGCCAGTACCAAACTGGTTTGATTACTATAGACTTGTAGTAGTTTGAAGTCAGGTAGCATACCTCCAGCTTTGTTTTTATTTCTCAAGATTGCCTTGGCTATTCAGGGTCTTTCATGGTTCCACATAAAGCTTACAATTATTTGTTCTAGTTCTATAAAAAGTCGTGGATATTTTTATAGGGATTGTAGTAAATCTGTAGATTGCTTTTGGTGATATAGACATTTTTAATAATATCAATTCTTCCAACCCATGAACATGAGTGATAACTTTCCATTTGTTTGTATCATCTTCAGTTTCCTTCAGTGTTTTATAGTTTTCAGAGTATAGACGTTTCACTTCCTTGGTTAAATTTATTCTGGGATATTTTATTCTTTTTGCTCCAATTTTAAATGATATTTTAAATTTTCTTTTTTGATAGTTCATTAGTAGTGTAATGTAATTATGACAGATTTACATTGTTGTACAGCAGAAATGAAGACAATGTTGTAAAGCAATTTTCAACCAATTAAAAAATAAAATTAGCTTAAAAATGAAAACAACAGATTTCTGTACATAATCGTGTATCCTGTAACTTTACTGTGTTATTTATTCTCTTTTTTTGGTGGAGACTTTAGGGTTTTCCATATATAGTATCATGTCATTTGCAAATAGTAACAGTTTTACTTCTTCCTTTCCAATTTGGATGCCTTTTATTTCTTTTTCTTATTTGATTGCTGTGGCTAGGACTTCCAATATTATGTTAAATAGAAGTGGTGAGAGTGAATATCCTAGATAGTTGTATGGCATCACCAACTTGATGGACATGAGTTTGAGCAAGCTCCAGGAGTTGCTAATGGACAGGGAAGCCAGGTATGTATGCTGCAGTCTATGGGGTTGCAAAGAGTCGGACATGACTGAGCGACTGAACTGAATTGATTCCCAATTTTGGAGGAAAAATTTTGAACCTTTTATCATTGAGTATGATTTTAGCCATAAGCTTGTCATAAATAACCCTTATTATGTTGATATGTGTTCCCTCTGTATCACCTTTGATGAGAGTTTTTATCATAAATGGATGTTGAACTTTGTCAAAAGCTTTTTCTGCATCTGTTGATCATGTGATTTTTATCATTCCTACTGTTAATGTGGTATATTAAGTGATTGATTTGTGACTGTTGAACCAATCTTGCATCCCTGGAATAAATCCTACTTGATCGTGGTGTATGAAGTTTGCTAATATTTTGTTGAGAATTTTTGTGTCTATATTCATCAAAGATATTGGCCTGTAATTTTATTTTCTTGCAGTATATTTGTCTGGTTTTGCTATCACAGTAGTGGAGACCTTACAGAATGAATTTAGGAGTGTTCCATTCTCTACAGTTTTTTGGAATAGTTTGAAGACAGGCATTAGCTCTTCTTTATATGTTTGGTTGAATTCCCCTGTGAAGCCATGCAGTCCTGGATTGTTTTTTGCTGGAAATTTTTATTATTATTATTATTACAAATTCAGTTTCATTAGTGGTGATCAGGCTGTTAATTATCTATTTCTTCTTAATTCAGTCTTTGCAGGTTGCATGTTTCTAAAAATTTGTCCATTTCTTCTAGGTATCCAATTTATTGGCATATAATTGTTTGTAGTACTCTGTTTAAGTTTTTTTTTTTTTGTATCTTTGTGATATTGCTTGTAATTTCTCCTCTTTCATTTCTTATTTGTTCTTTTGGGTCCTCTTTCTTCTTGGTGAGCCTATTTAGAGGTTTTCAGTTTTGTTTATGCTTTCAAAAAACAAGTCCTGGTTTCATTGATTTTTTTCTATTGTTCTTTAGTCTCTATTTCTTCTCTGATCTTTATTATTTCCTTCCTTCTGGTGACTCTCAGCTTTGTTCTTTTTCTGTTTCTTTAGACAGTAGGTTACTCTGTTTGAGATGTTTTTCTTGAGGGAAGCCTGTATCACTGTAAACTTCCCTCTTAGACCTGCATTTGCTGCTTCCCATAGATTTTTGAAAGTTGCGTTTCCATTTTCATTTGTCTTGAAGTATTTTCTGATTTCCTTTTTGATTTCTTCATTGATCCATTGGTCTTTTAATAGTGTATTGTTTAGTCTCCACCTGTTTGTGCTTTTCCCATTTTTCTTTTGTAGTTCATTCCTAGTTTTATACCATTGTAATTGGAAAAAAATGCTTAATGCAGTTTCTATTCTCTTAAATTTGTTGAGAGACTTGTTTTGTGGCCTTGTGATCTATCCTGGAGAATGTTTCCTGTACACTTGAAAAGTATGTGTTTTCTGCTGTCTGGGGATGGCATGTCCTATAAGTCAATACCTATTAAATCCAACTTGTCTGTTGTGTCATTTAAGACTATTGTTGCCTTATTGATTTTTTGTCTGGATGATATGTTCATTGATGTAAGTGCAATGTCAAAATTTCCCTACTATTGTTGTATTACTATCAGTTTCTCCTTTTAAGTCTGTTAATATTTGCTTTATATATTTAGGTTCTCCTCTATTGGGTACATATATCTAAATGAATATAATATCTTCTTGTATTGATCTATTTATCATTATATAATGCCCTTCTTTATCTTTTGTTATAGGCTTTGTTTTAAAGTCTATTTGTCTGATGTGAGTATTGCTATCCTTCCTTTCTTGTCGTTTCCGTTTGCAAGAAATATCTTTTTCTACCCTCTACTTTCAATCTGTGTGTGTCTTTAGCTCTGAAGTGAGTCTCTTGTAGAGCATATGTATGGGTCTCGTTATCTTATCCAGTCAGCTACTCTTTATCTTTTTTTTTACTGGAGTCTAGTTGATTTGCCATGTTGTGTTAGTTTCTGCTGTATGGCAAAGTGAATTAGTTATGTATAAATAAATACCCGCTCTAGATTTTTTCCCCATATAGGTCCTTACAGAGTATTGAGAAGAGTTCCCTGTGCTATTCAGTAGGCACCCTATTTGATTGGAGCATTTATTCTGTTGGCATTTAAAGTAATTATTTATAGGTATGTTGTTATTCTGTTTTATTACTTCTTTTCCAGTTGTTTTGGTGGTTATCTGTTCATTTCTTCTGTTTCTTCCCTTGTTGATTGATGATTTTCTTTAGTGGTATGGTCCTTTCTTTTTAGTTTTTTTTTATCTGGGGTAGATTTTTGATAGGTGGTTACCATCAGGTTCCTATATGTTGACCTATTACTATACCTACTTGTTTTAAACTGGTAGTCATATAAGGTCAACCGCATTCTAAAATACCTACATTTTTAAGCTTCAATTCTGCCGGGGCTTCTCCCGCCTTTTTTTTTTCGCGGCGGGAGAAGTAGATTGAAGCCAGTTCTCCTACGCTCAATGGCCATCACCACCCCACTGGGGGCAGAGTTGGTGCTCAAGGTACTGGAGCAGAAGCCCTGAGGATGAGGTCCTAGCTGATTCCGTTTCCAGTGTGTGCGTCCCCCCTGGCAGTGGCGCCTCTGCCCTAGTGGGGAGCAGCAGTGGAACAACGGGGGCTAGCAGAGGCCTGCAGGACAGGCCAGGGTAAGTGCCGAGACCGTCCTCGCAAGCTCGTCAGAGCCCCAGGCAATTTTCAGGCTGTTTCCTGGCGTGCATGCTGGTGATGGCTTCCTTCTCCCTGTTCAGAGGCAGGGATGTGCCCAAGGCAGCTTCCTTCTGTCTAAGAGGGCGGCGGCAGCCTTGGCAGCAGTGCATTGCGCTGGAGCGAGAGGAGCTGGGGCGGGCACCCGGCCAGGCCGGGGAACAGGCTGTGGCAGTTGTGGGAAACAAGCCAGCAGCCCAGGCAGTTTTCAGTCTGTTTCCTCTGCCTTGTTCCCTGAGAGTAAGCAAGTGTGTGCATGTGCTTCACGAGCAGAGTGTTGGTTTCTTGCAGCCCTCTGGTAAGTCCCAGTGGCTTTCAAACCAGCTAAGGGGATTGTCTTCCCAGAGTCATGCCCAACATGTGTCTTTAACCCATCATTCCCCAGGGAGGATCCCTGAGACTGTGAAATCCCCCTCCTCTTGTGTGTCCCTTACTCTAGGCGCTTGTCCTGGCCAGATTGCCTTTCCTCCCTTCCTACCCAACTCTGTGCATTCTTTGTTTGTAACCTTGGTTGTAGAAGAGCCATAAAGGTTCCAGGTTGTGTTCAACAAGAGTTGTTTCACGTGCAGATGTCTTTCGATGTGTTCGTGGAAGAAGGTGAACTCAGCATCCTCATGCTCTGCCATCTTGATCTCCCACCCATCTGCCCCTGACTTTCCATGAGAGACAAGATGATCATCCTCCATTTTTTCCCTTTGGACTTTCTAAGAATATTTCCATAGTAAAAGGTTGTTGTTATCATTGTTGTTTTAGTGGTGATCATATCCTCTGTCTAAGACTTCAATTTGCAACAATGTACCTATAGCTGGAGAGTTCAACTCCAAGCAAAGGACTGGTGATGAAGGTCAGGGAATAACGAGAATGTCCTGAGGTGGGTCTCTGAGGTGTTCCATTTTCACAGACCCATTTTTGTGCAGCATGTATAAATCACCTACCATTAGTTGTGAGTAAATGTGACATGAATTTAGCCATTCATCCTTTTTGCTGTTGCAGAACTTAGAGCTTCTTCCTGGGCTATGGCTTTGAGAAGGCAATGCAAACACAGATATTGCAATAAATGCAGTAGAGATAGATTTAAACATTTTAATATTCTTAAAAGAATATTTGATTTGGGTTGAGAGGGAGCTGACTTGATTTTCTTAGAGGCTCTAAAGAAGAGTGAATGTGAATGATTGGGCAAACCAGCCCATCTTTATAAGGTGGTTTTAAAATTACATTGCTTGCAGTGTTTACCATTTATTTACTTGACTTTTGCCCTTGCATGAAAAGCCGGAAAGAAATATGTCTTAATAAAGACTTAGGATACTTTGGTTTAAGAAGCTGGTGATGTGGTGAATGGGGAATTAGAACTTGGGTATTGTCTATTCCAGATTTAGGAAGTCAGGGAGGTCAGGTTATAACTAGTGAAAACTTGTTTTCAAGATTTCCTTCACTCTGAAAGTTGGGGTTTTGTATGAGAAAACCCCCAAACAATAATATTTTAGTCCCCCAATGAAAGATTGGGAAATGCAAATGTTGTATAAATGATAGATCTTTCTCTTTTTCCAACTTTGTATTCCTTGATTTAAATTCTTAAATTACACTGATGAATTAGGATTCACTTCAGAGCATGTTTAAAATTCAAAATGTGACTTGATTTTTAAATCTTTGATTTACATACTTTCAGGAACCCATTTATTATAGAAAGCAAGAACAGCTGTGTTCTCCCTCGGGGTGGTTGTTTCAGTCAAATCCTTTTAAAACATGAATTAGGAAGATTAGGATTTAATCTTTGTTTCTTCCAAGAACAAAAAAAAATCTCATTATGCAGTTAATATACCTTGTAGTCCAGAATGTGTTATCAGAAAGTACATATTGTCTACTTTGTAACCAATGGTATATTTATAACTTTTAGAGTATTTTGTAGTTACATCAGAAAACCTGAAAGATTTGCTCTTTTTATTTTTCCAAATTCACTGAATTTAGGAAACTGTAAGGTGATGAACCTATCACTGAGCTATTTGGTGAGTATTTTTGCCACAAGCTACTAGAAAGAAAAGAAACATTACCAAAAGTAGGAAGAAGTAACTTGTGGGTTAGCTATTATGTGATAGTAATCACATTGTCTTGGTAAGAAATTAAGCACCAAGTTAATCAGTGATGATGGTACTCAAGTTTTGTAGAAGATATTATAACAAAATGTTGGCATTAAAGAAACTTTTGCACTTTACAGAAGTATAAACTATTTTTTAAAGCCCATATGGGCAGCCGAAGATGTATTTATCCCATGTGAGTACTGGAGATGGGTGGAAATAACAAGTAGCTTGCCGTACCAAAGAGACTGTGGCATACATGGAAAGTTGTTTTTTAAAAATGTAAAAAGTCCAACCAAGGAGAATGGGGAAGCTTATAAATTAAGCAGGTCATGTGTAAACTGTCTTTTAGGCAGGTTGAAAAGAGAAAAATTGGTGAAATTCTTTAAAATCAGTCATATGTAAATCCATGGCTGATTGATGTCAATGTATGGCAAAAACCACAACAATATTGTAAAGTAATTAGCCTCCAACTAATAAAAATAAATGAAAAAATAAATAAAATAAAATCAGTCATAAGTTTTTAAGTTACTCAAAAGCAGGCAGTTTACTGGGTCTATTTGGTGATGATGGTACAATGAACTTGAGAGAAAAATAATGTTAATGATCTATTTGTCTAATAAAAAAGATATTAGGGGAATATGCTAATAACTATAATTTGCCTCCTGAAATTGATGACCAGGTTAAATTGTAATAAATGAACAGATAATCTAGGTGCAATTAACAAATTAAATATAGACAAGTTAGAACTATATTACATTCTTCTATATTTTGAAGGAACTCAAAGTAAAGTTTTAGATGTAGACTAATAAGGCAGTTAAGTATAAATTAGATTGACATGTATACACTGCTATTATATTTAAAATAAAATGCCCTTCCATGAAAAAGTAAAGTTACTTAGTAACATGCCCTTTGGTTTGGAAGTAAGGTTTGAAAATCCTTTTTTCTACTTGATCAGCAGTATATATTCAGCAATATGAATTTAAGGAAGGTTAAGGGTTATCCTGTGGGAGTCAAATTTGAAATAAAAATTGTACACTATTAGATAAAGGATATTTCTGAGTCAAGGAAGGACAGTGAAGTTATAAAATCTAAGTCTCACCAATACATTTGTTAACCGAAAAAGTTATGCTTGATTCAGATTTTGCTGTAGCAAAATATTGACTTATTCTGAAATTTTACTTTCAGCCATTGATGAGAGCATTACATACAGATGAAAGTTGAAAGTGTCAGTTGCTCAGTCATATATCCTACTCTATACAACCCCATGGACTATAGCCCACCAGGCTTCTCTGTCCATGGGATGTTCCAGGCAAGAATACTGAAGTAGGTAGCCATTCCCTTCTCCAGGGGATCTGCCTGACCCAGGAATTAAACCCAGACCTTCTGCGTTGCAGGCAGATTCTTTACCATCTGAGCCACACATACAGATAGGATCCCAAATAAAGAAGAAGAAGAAAAAAAAAGACTTCTTGGGTCTTTTGTGTTCTGTGCTGTTTACAGGGTGGTTTTCAAGTACAGGTGCTGTGATTGGGTTGTCCAAGTCGGAGAGTTTAAAGGTAATATTTTGCCGGTGGAATGTAAGAATTTTAATGACGCACCTACCTACAGTAGGTTAGGTATTCTCTCACTATCACTACCATTGCACTAATGTGCAAATTGTGTATAGTCAGCTGCTTTATTCTAAAAAGAGTCTGGCCCTTTGGCATGCACCAGAGACAACATTTGCTGTATGAGATTGTTTCTGATAGCAGGATCAGCTAAGCCCATTTAATGTGGGTGATCCAATAGAATATGGACTAGCTGACCGTTTGGGTTACAGTTGTTCTAACAAAGCACATGTGGAGAGTCAAGGGAATTTGTATGCTTTCTTTTAGAGAGATGTGGTATTGTCTTACGTGATTTATTTTCCTTCATTTAAAACCTCGATACAAAATGTTTGTGTTCTTCCCTTTCTTCTCTCCCTGCCCCCTCAGAATAATATAGCCGATCCAGAAGAGCTCTTCACGAAATTAGAACGTATTGGAAAAGGCTCCTTTGGAGAAGTTTTCAAAGGAATTGATAACCGTACCCAGCAAGTGGTTGCTATTAAAATCATAGACCTCGAGGAAGCCGAAGATGAAATTGAAGACATTCAGCAAGAAATAACGGTTTTGAGTCAGTGTGACAGCTCATATGTAACGAAATACTATGGATCATATTTAAAGGTAATGTGTGCACTGGATCATTTAGGTCATAAGGTACTTTCATTATGAGTATTTTTTAAAATTCTGTTTTTTGAAAGGCAATGTCTTAAATTAGAATTTGGCAGCCTTCAGGCGAAATCCAGCTCCATTAGTAGGGCCAAAATAGATTTAGATTTAGCAGCTGTATCCTGAATGCATCCAATACTCAGCTGTACCATTTTTCCACACCTGAACTTTTGGGTTGATGGAAGAGCAGAAAGGCAGCTGAGCCTTGACACATAACCTTTGTCAGGAAAGAGCTTTCTTCCTGGACTTTCACACATTATTCTTAATGGCCCGGTCTGTCTCAACCTCAGAAATGATGGCATATGTATTGTAAGTATGTCACTTGTTCCCTTGAGTTATGGTGGTTATTTACACATCTCTCCCTCCCTCTAGATTGTGAGCTTCTTGATGTCAGGGAGTTTAGTTCAACCTGTCATGGTTTTCACATCACATAGCACAGGGCATGGTACATCTTAAGCACATGATAAGTATTTATTGAAATGTAATTAAAAAGAAGAGTATCTAACCCCACCACCAAAAAAAGTTGGATTTTTAGTTTCCAGGATTATACAGTTAACAGACACCTAAAGTTCCAGCAGATGGAGGTATTCCTGCATCACAGAAAACTCTTTGGTGGCTATGACCTAAGAGTTCTTGGGTTCCAGAGTTAAGAGTCAAGATTTGTGTCTATTGAAATATAAACAATAAATAATTAGAAAAATCTAGCTTAGATTAGAGTTTAAATTATTTTAAAATTTAAAAATGTATCCCCATATTGATATTTTTCAAAGGAAGGCAGTATTAGTTAAATCTTTGATTTTCAGGGCTTACAAGAGGGAAGGGTTTTTTTTGTTTATTTGCTTGTCTATCTCTAGGCCAGAAGGATGTGGTTTTTTTTTTTTAATTTATTTTTATTAGTTGCAGGCTGATTACTTTACAGTATTGTAGTGGTTTTTGCCATACACTGACATGAATCAGCCATGGATTTACATATGTTCCCCATCCCTGATCCCCCCTCCCACCTCCCTCCCCACCCCATCCCTCTGGGTCTTCCCAGTGCACCAGCCCTGAGCACTTGTCTCATGCATCCAACCTGGACTGGCGATCTGTTTCACACGTGATAATATACATGTTTCAATGCCAATTCTCTCAGAAGGGTGTGTTTATAACCCATTAGGCTGTTGGCCTGCACAAAAGTTAATGCTAAAAAAAAGAACAAAAGTTAATGCTGTTTTTTTATCCTTTTACGTTCTGCTGATCAAATATATCCTGGGATTCTTAGTATTAATTAGTATATTAGGATATATTAGTATTAATATTAATGAGTATTAGTTAATACTCATATAGATATTCATTATTAATTTCCCTGGCTTTTTATAGAGCCTGTTTTTTTTTTGTTTTTGGCCAAGCTGTGTGGCTTGCAGGATTGTACCCCAGCCCCTGTCAGTCGAAGTGCAGAGTCCTAACCACTGAACTGCCAGGGAATTCCCAACAGAGGCTAATTTAGTCTAAGAGTATGTAAATTAGGTGACTGTGGAATTAACACATAGTAGAATGAATCACTAAATAGCAAGTCACTGTGTGTCACACTACTAGGTTATAGAGATGTAAAAGTGAACAGCTCCTGCCTTCAAGAGCTTACAATCCCATTTTGCACTACAGTGGTGTAGATTTTGTGATTGAATGCATACAAGGTACAAGGTACCATTTGCATAAATAAGCAAATGGTCACTTCTATCATTTTTTTCTCATTATGGTATGAAGGAAAGACTTACAGGAGGAAGTAATACTGCTAGTAACTCATATCCTATATGCTTTGGAGTGTTAGCCATTACTCTGTTTTACTGTATACATAATTACTTGATTCTTTGCGGTGTACTTTGCTTTCACATTCTTTCCTAAAAAGCTTATTTAGCAGGTCAGATTCCTCTTTTCAGTATCCTATGGGTGCCCTTCAGTCTCAGTAGTTTTAGGTCCCCCTTCTAATTCCCGTGGTTGTAGGCAGCCCAGGAAATTTGGTGGTGGTGGTGATGGTGTGTGCACGCGCACGCTCATTCTGGTTTACTCTTTCTGGATTGAATCCTTATAATTCCAGATCCACTCTGGAGCAAATCTGAACACTTGCTATTTTTAGGCATCTGTACCAGATAAACTACTTTTGGTAACTGACTCAAAATATTAAGTAAGCCCTATTTAAAACGTGTACTGACACGGTATTGACTTTTACTGGTTGCTTTTGCTGTGCGGTGCGGTGCTTACTCAGTCAATCGTGTCTGACTGTTTGCTTCCCCATGGATTATAGCCCACCAGACTCCTCTGTCCATGGGATTTTCCAGGCAAGAATACTGGAATGAGTTGCCATGCCTTCTCCAGGGGATCTTTCCAACCCAGAAATCGAACCTGGGTCTCCTGCATTGCAGGCGGATTTTTACCAGCTGAGCTACCAGGGAAGCCCTATTGGTTGCTTACAACCTTTATTTGTATTCAATACTCCCATGGAAAATGAATTGTAATTCTGTTTGCATTATTTATTCCTAATATTTCACATTTTAAAAAATTTCCCTCATGGTATACACATAACAGTCATCCCCCAAATACTTAATCTTTTAACAAATATAATTGATAGTTTGTTTTCTCCAAATCTTGATTGCAGAATATTTTTAGGCCAGTTGAGGATACAGAACTCTTATCCAAGATGTCTTCTTAAAGAATTAAACTGCATTATTTTTCTCTCTTTAACCGACCATTAAAGTACATTATGAGAAAGACTACTTTGAAGAACATGTTACTTCATGATAAAATTGTAGAAATTCAGATGGCTGATATTGACTATTTGTATCTGGATTATTTGTACACACACACACACATACACGCGTACTGTCTCAATATGGGCATGCGTATATACGTAGAGAGAAAAAGAAATATAATTTTATAACTCTTTAATACTGCATATTTAAATTACTTTCTTAAATCAACCCCTTGTTTATTTTCCATTTATATTAAAACATAGTGTGACTTTTCAGGCTTCCTTTTTTTAACTAAAATCGCATCAAATATAAAAGGGTTTGGCTTGGTGCAGTCAGTGTAACTCAAGGCTACATCCTCTAAGGACCATCAGAGATCTGCATCATCAATTGACTTCTGTTCTTATGGTGGCCCATCCTTGCATTTCAGATAACATAGGGGATTTTGTGGGTCAAGCTAGTTGAGTAAAGTAGTATATTGAGTTCTTCTCAGGTTGTCCTAATACAGGATATAACCAGGACCTCACTGTAAGCTGGAGGAAAAGTTATTGCATTTGAGAGAAAATTATATGCTCTCTGAAACTGTATATAGTTGTAGTGCTTTTCTTGAGACTTGCAAAAATGTACTGGGTATTCATTTTGACTGAGCTCACTGTATAACTTTGTTTTTAAAAACAAGAGTAAAAACCAGATAAACACATCAGTATGACCACAGTATTTTCCTTTAATTTTAGTTCAGTGCAGATTTTCTTGACAGACAAAGTTAGTCTTTATGAAGAGTGCTAAAATAAGCAAACCCTTCCCTTCTGATCTCATAATATTGGAAGAATCTTTTATAATCTTTAAATATTTTTCTAGTTCGATGTAAATCTTAAAATGAAGGTCACTCAGGCATTGAGTAAAATTTGAATCATGCCTTTATGTGCTGCCGAAAATTGCTTTTAGATTTCTGTTTATGTTGAGGATATATGCCCCCCTCCATATACCACAACTCCTGATATTTATTTTTTAAAAAAGAATTGAGTGATTGAAGTAAAACATTCCAGAATAGGATCTGTGCAGCTTTTTCATTATTTTTCCTGAGACTTTTGTGTGTGCTTATTTCCAATGTATGGTGAATATTTCTAGAATATTTCTGGAATTTTCTAAATTAAGTTTTTTGTGCAAGTTGAAGGAAATTGAGAGGGAAATATTTCCTCCTTTTTCAGTGTTTTTTTTTTCTCTCAAAATAAGAATTGCTTTAAATTTCCTATAATACACCTATAAGAAGCCTCATATTAGATTGCAGCAGATATTTATTTATTGGATACCTCCTCTGTGTCTTCCTCTCACTCTGCATGTTCACCCTTGTATGTCTCATCTACTTTATTCTGACAGTTTTTAAATTCCTGTCTCTGGTTTCAGCCTCTCTCCTTAGCTCCAGATAGGTGGATCTTACTTCCCTCAAATCTCCCACTTATCTGTGAGTAGGTTTATCAAGTACACTAACCCCCAAACTGGGGAGTAGCATTTAAAATGGGTCTTGAATATGGGATATGAGAATATAATCAATCTGATTTCGGTATTGACCATCTGGTGATGTCCATGTGTAGAGTCTTCTCTTGTGTTGTTGGAAGAGGGTGTTTGCTATGACCAGTGTGTTCTCTTGGCAAAACTCTATTAGCCTTTGCCCTGCTTCATTCTGTACTCCAAGGCCAAATTTGCCTGTTACTCCAGGTATTTCTTGACTTCCTACTTTTGCATTCCAATTCCCTATAATGAAAAGGACATCTTTTTTGGGTGTTAGTTCTAGAAGGTCTTGTAGGTCTTCATAGAACTGTTCAGCTTCTTCAGCATTACTGGTCAGGGCATAGACTTGGATTACTGTGATACTGAATGGTTTGCCTTGGAAATGAACAGAGATTATTCTGTTGCTTTTGAGATTGCATCCAAAGCACTTCATTTTGGACTCTTTTTGTTGACTATGATGGCTACTCCATTTCTTCTAAGGGATTCTTGCCCACAGTAGTAGATGTAATGGTCTTCTGAGTTAAATTCACCCATTCCAGTCCATTTTAGTTCACTGATTCCTAAAATGTTGACATTCACTCTTGCCATCTCCTGTTTGACCACTTCCAATTTACCTTGATTCATGGACCTAACATTCCAGGTTCCTATGCAATATTGTTCTTTACAGCATCGGACTTTACTTCCATCACCAGTCACATCCACAGCTGGGCATTGTTTTTGCTTTGGCTCCGTCTCTTCATTCTTTCTGGAGTTATTTCTCCACTGATCTCCAGTAGCATATTGGGCACCTACCGACCTGGGGAGTTCATCTTTCAGTGTCCTATCTTTTTGCCTTTTCATACTGTTCATGGGGTTCTCAAGGCAAGAATACTGAAGTGATTTGCCATTCCCATCTCACATGCTAGCAAAGTAATGCTCAAAATTGCCTCTCCAAGCCAGGCTTCAACAGTATGTGAACCATGAACTTCCAGATGTTCAAGCTGGTTTTAGAAAAGGCAGAGGAACCAGAGATCAAATTGCCAACATCTGTTGGATCATCAAAAAGTGAGAGAGTTCCAGAAAAACATCTACTTCTGCTTTATTAACTATGCCAAAGCCTTTGACTGTGTGGATCACAACAAACTCTGGAAAATTCTTAAAGAGATGGGAATACCAGACCACTTGACCTGCTTCCTGAGAAATCTGTATGCAGGTCAAGAAGCAACACTTAGAACTGGACATGAAACAACAGACTGGTTCCAAACTGGGAAAGGAGTATGTCAAGACTATATTGTCACCCTGCTTATTTAACTTATATGCAGAGTACATCATGAGAAATGCTGGGCTGGATGAAGCACAAGCTGGAATCAAGATTGCCAGGAGAAATATCAATAACCTCAGATATGCAGATGACACCACCTTATGGCAGAAAGCAAAGAACTAAAGAGCCTCTTGATGAAAGTGAAAGAGGAGAGTGAAAAAGTTGGCTTAAAACTCAACATTCAGAAAATGAAGATCATGGCATCTGGTCCCATCACTTCATGGCAAATAGATGAGGAAACAATGGAAACAGTGACAGACTATTTTTTTGGGCTCCAAAATCACTGCAGATGGTGATTACAGCCATGAAATTAAAAGATGCTTGCTCCTTGGAAGAAAAGTTATGACTAACCTAGACAGCATATTAAAAAGCAGAGACATTACTTTTCCAACAAAGGTCCATCTAGTCAAAGCTTTGGTTTTTCCAGTAGTCACATATGGATGTGAGAGTTGGACTATAAAGAAAGCTGAGTGCAGAAGAATTGATGCTTTTGAACTGTGGTGTTGGAGAAGACTCTTGAGAGTCCCTTGGACAACAAGGAGATCGCATAAATCTATCCTAAAGGAAATCAGTCCTGAATATTCATTGGAAGGACTGATGCTGAAGCTGAAACTCCAATACTTTGGTCCACCTGATGCAAAGAACTGATTCATTGGAAAAGACCCTGATGCTGGGAAAGATTGAAGGCGGGAGGAGAAGGGGATGACAGAGGATGAGATGGTTGGATGGCATCACCGACTCAATGGACATGAGTTTGAGTAGGCTCTGGGAGTTGGTGATGGACAGGGAAGCCTGGCGTGCTGCAGTCCATGGAGTTGCAAAGAGTCGGACATGACTGAGCAACTGAACTGAACTGGGATATGAGACTAGGGTATAGACAAGGCATTCTTGACTGGAAAAAAATTATTCTCAGGTGGTTAAGTTCTGGCACGGTGATCTCTACTATTCCTTGCAGTTCTATAAAATTTTATGTTCTGTCTCTTTTTTTTTACTGTAGTAGAATATGCATCACAAAAGCAATCATTTTAACCCTTTTAAATGTACAGTTCTGTGGCATTTCATAAACTCAAGTGACTGTGCAGCCATCTCTACCATTCATCTCCAGAATGCTTTCACCTTCCTCAACCGAAACTCTGTACCCGTTAATCTGTAACTCCCCATTCTCTCCTCACCATAGTCCTTGGTAACCATCATTCTAATTTCTGTCTTTGGTTTCCCTACCCTAGACTCGTCAGATCAGTGGGCTCATACAACATTTGCCCAGTGGTGACTTGTTTATCTTACTTGCATATGCTGGTTTATGTGGTCAGTGTTCTATTTGGCTATTTGCTTCATAGACCAACCTGCTTAATTCAACATATACTTGATCTATGTTCATGTATATGAACTTGATCTATGATCTCTTATCTTGAAAATACATATCATGGGTATTTTACATGTTCTTTTCTTTTAAATTTTTGTTTTTCTGTGAACAAATGAATCCCAAGGTCCACAGTAGCATTTCTGCCCCCTTTGGCCAAATGTCTGCTTTAGTGGCACACAGTGGGCTCAAAGGTCACATGGGGTGATGGAGTTGATACGCCAGATACCAGTGATTTGTTAAAACTAGACTCCAACTTCTCCCTGGTAAACAGTATAACTCTGAAGTACTTACTCTTTAGGTTTTCCACAATTTGAAACAGAGAGCCATTTCCTGACCCCTAATTTACCACCCATGTTGATGCAGGACTTTACACTTACTCTTTCCAACCCATTGCTAAAATGTGTGGGTCGTTTTATAATTAGAAAAGTGGCATTTTCCCTGCAGGGTCTTCCTATGCTTAAATGTGCCGGATATATGGTTATGGTTTAGAGCCACTTGCCTCTTTTGGATTTGTAAACCACTATGTAGATATCATCTTAGGCTTTTAAATTATTTAAGAATAGACCAAATATTTGCATTCTCAAACGCAAATATTTTTTACCAGAAATCAAAGGTAATAGTTGTAGTTCCCCAAAAGAATACAAACACAAGATCTGGGATTTTTGGTCGGGTTTGGTTTGTGATTGGTGTTTTCATTAAGACCCACTGTGGACAAGGAACGAGTAAGAGCCTGTGTGGATTAAGCATCTGTGAGTAGGCAGGAGCCCCGCCAGCTTGCCATTCCAGCTTGCCATCCCAGTCGCACTTTGCTTCAGTTCCTCTGCCTGCCTCACAGTTGTCTGAATGTCCAGACATATAACCGTCCTCCAGCGACACTTGTCTGCAGAAGTGATGGTCAGAAGGAAGCACCCAGGAAACCTATCAGACAGCTCTGGTTCCCTGCCTGTTTCGGAAGAGTCCTAGTTCCACCAAATAGCTCGCTTGCAAAGAGGAAGCATTTTCAGACCTGGAAGTTGCTTAGTCATAACGTTAATGACATTTTTAAGCTTTCTATGAATACTTTTTAGTGACGAACAGACAGTTGCTAAGTTTCTGTTTTCAGTTGGTACCAAAAAAAAAAAAAAAGCCACACATTGTTTTTAATTTGGAAAACAGGTGCTCTCATTCGTGCAGAACTGCAAAACAGATAAACATGTTTTGTAAGATCTTTTAATTTTTCTTTGAAATGTCACGTGCATGGAAAGCATTCTGAATTCATGAAGTAGAATATAGTACTTATTAGAAACAAACTGTGGCAAAAGACAAGCTTCTGAGGCTGTATGGCATTGTGAGGAACAGCTCACAGTTCTCATGTTCTGAGTGTCTAATTTCTGTACTGGAACTCTTCTGCCCTCTCACTGTTATGGGGATTTATTTTCTCTCGTTCCTACTATAGATGCCACTCTCTCTCCTAAGCTCAAGCTGGCTTGTTGTGACAGGAGAGAGCGGGTGTCAAGATGGGTGGAGGGCATTGTTCCTCTCTCTCTTGGACATCCTGTCAGCATCTTAATTTAACTGAACCTTCCCTCCTCAGTCCCTAACTCTTGGCCCCAGCCTATTTCCCCCACTACAGTGTCCCCTAAACACCCATCATCATTTTACTGGAGTCCATTCTCTGCCATCATAAAGCCCCAGCCTCACAGAGACACTTGGAAATTTTGAATGGAACTCCTACTTCCCAAGGATTTTAGAGTTTCAGGACTACCAGCAATAGCTTGAGAATCTTTATCCTGCAGCTGGGACTGTAAAGGTGAGAAATGTGTTCCCGGAATCCCAGCATGAAGCACGACGCTGAATCCATTTTCCCCCTAGAAACATTGTTATGGTATAAAAAGGAGTTTCTCTAGTGTTCTTTCAGGTATACTCTGGCTACCTTTGTGTTAAATTGTCTTTTGGAGGGGACTGCTCTAGGAAACAGGAGAAGGCAATGGCACCCCACTCCAGTACTCTTGCCTGGAAAATCCCATGGACGGAGGAGCCTGGTGGGCTGCAGTCCATGGGGTCACTAAGAGTCAGACACGACTGAGCGACTTCACTTTCACTTTTCACTTTCATGCATTGGAGAAGGAAATGGCAACCCACTCCAGTGTTCTTGCCTGGAGAATCCCAGGGACGGGGGAGCCTGGTGGGCTGCCGTCTCTGGGGTCACACAGAGTCAGACACGACTGACGTGATTTAGCAGCAGCAGCGGCAGCTCCAGGAACCTAGGCATTATTTTTATGGCAAAATGCTTGCTTTCCAAATCCCAAACATGTTTCTTAAAAAAATGGACTTTTAGAATACAATCCATTCACAGCTTGGCTATTTGCCAGTATAATAAAACCAACCATTATGCTTCCAGTCAATTCTGTGGTCCTAAAAATTTAGAGAATACCACTCATGAAATGTATGGAGAGAGGGAGATGTCTCCAGTATTTCAAACTGTAGCTGAAAGAAAATTTTCCAAATTTTGTCTGATACAGCTGAATACTGTGTGTGTACACACCTGTTTTGTAATTCAAATATCTGTGTTCTCTCTATGAGCTCCATTTCCTCTTGTACAACTTACAGTGAAGTTAATTCTACCTGGATTAATCATCATGCTTTTCAAGCTACACATTCCTTCTCTTATCCATTTACCTTGGGGGAGAGGGGTTACAGTGTTCTTACTAGTTTCTACATTTGTACAAAAAAGTGCCCATTAATCATGGCTGATAAAAGTTGTAAAGTAGATTAAAACAGAAACCAAAAGCCAAAATAAGGTACAGTATCCAGTGTCCTCAAACTCTCAAATCACATGGGAAGCACTCAGAAGCCCCATTCAAAATTTCTACAAGTCTCCATTTACCTCCTCATTAATTTCCTTTCAGTATCATCATTCAAATAATAATTTAAAGCTATGGTTTTTTCCTAACTTTTATTAAAGTTGCTAATAGTTCAACAATAAGCAACAATAATGTGTCATTCATAGTATTTAGCTATCATACATTCAACAGGTTTCAGGGAGAGTCAAGATGTAGGACTTGATATTCTTTGGAAAAATACATTGAGTTCCAAGCAACTAATTTTAAACCTACATTTTAGAACTAGTACATTAGTATGTCAGAGTGAACATTTATGCTAGTATGTTATTTGTCTCAAGTTTATAATTATTAAACTACTTCATGGTTTTCACAGGGTTCAAAATTATGGATAATAATGGAATACCTGGGTGGCGGTTCAGCGCTGGATCTTGTAAGTATCTTTAAACAATTACACACACACATCCATACTTTCACTTTTTTAATTGGAGTGAGCATTGGCTTTGGGGCAAGCTAGGTGGTTGTTTAGTTAATATGTTCACTCTATCTTCAGGACTGCTACTCTTAACGTAGATCCAGCTGTATTGCAGGTTCTGCACATTGCTGGCATTCTTAAAGTATATAAGAAATGCAAACAGCTTAATAAAACTCCCCCCAAATGAGGAATGAGTGTGTGAGAGTTGCCATCAGTTTCATGTTTTTCTTTACATGCTTATCCCTGAGAAGACTGAATGTCCTTAGATTGTTGAAGAGATATCATCCAGATAACTGTTTCTAAATGTGGTTCTTGGGTTTTGACCAAGAAGCCCTACAGACCCAGATCTCTGCAGAGTTCTCTCTGCCTCTCTATAGGTGACTTGGAAATGTGATGGCATTTTTCTCACAATGACTTGGAAATGCCACAGCCATTTTAGCAGACCAGGCTGCTAAAATCCTGCAGTGTGAGGGAAAAGTTCTAATCAATGAAGATGTGTTTGTGCACAAAATGTTATTGAGAAACACTGGTTGTTTTCCCCCACATGGTGTGATTCTATCAGTGTTGTCCCTCCCCCTTTACATTTTATTACCCCACGTGGTGTGATTCTATCAGTGTTGTCCCTCCCCCTTTACATTTTATTAATATGACATTGTATTTAAAATGCAATATGAATGACTAGAGACAACTTTGTGTAATAGAATGACTGCTGGGCTGGCCTATGGGAGTTTGAGTTTCTAGGGCTGCCTCTGTTTATGACTAAGTCTGTGACTGTAAGCCAGACACATAAATTCCTTGGGCTTTGACATCCTATAAAACAAAGAAGTTGCACTAAGTTTTCTTCCATCTTTAATATTATATGACTTTTATATAATGTCCTCTGCCTTTGAAATTGGAGTCTGCTGTTTCTAAAAATAAAATGTTTTGATGATTAAGATCACCGAGTAATGTTTTAATTCTTATTTTTTTAAAAGTAGAGATGAATTTTTCTGACTGATCAAATATTTTTTAAAGACTTTAATATTGACTGCCAGTATGTCCAAAGTTTCAAATAATCCTATGAACAGAAATGACCATAAGCGATTTTTCTTTCCTTTAGACAGCACCATATTTAAACCATTCAAAAGAAATGGTAATTAAACTTGATGGAGAGCCTTATCTTCTAGGAATTCATCTCAGCTTAATCAGTTGCTGAGTTAGGCCATCCTTCTTTATGTCTAATCTAATTCTTACATCCTAAAGCTCCATTTCATTTTTTTTTTCTTTCTCGCTCCTGTCTAGTGAGAGAACATAACTGGTGTTTCTTTGGCTAATAGTCCTTCATGCATATGGAGTCAGGTCTCATTCTCGCTATTAAATGATCTCAACTCTATTTGTCTTGTCATGTAGTTTGATTAAACAATAGTTTATTCATTCATTAGTTCCACAAGAAGCCTGACAATTGCTCTAGGAGCCTCCTCCTACTTTTTAAATATTAAGAGTCATTTCCAAATTTATCACAGTTACCTTAACTGGCCCCCCAAAATGTTTACCATGTCACTTCCCTGTTTTGTAGGCATTGGCAAGATAAGTGCACTGCCTTCATCAGAATCTCTGATAGCAACGGGAAGCATTGGACAATGGCCCAGCCCTACCTAATACAATCTGTATCCCCCAAGAGTAGTTGGGGCAATTTTATGAAACCTCTGAATGAAGTGATTGTGAGATCTTAATCTCATTCTAAGCTCTGCCTAAGTCAAAAAATAACAATTAGCATAAATTCAATGAACTTAAGATGTTCTTGGCTGTGTAGTGGCTAAAAATCAAGAGACCTAGATCCTATTCCCAGTTCTGCCATTGACTAGCTGGCTAATATTGGGCAGACTATTTAACCTGTGCCTCAAATGTTCAAATAAGAAATCAGATGAGTAATCTCTCTAGTTTTCTTTTTCTAGCCTTAACACTTAATACTATTGTGATTTAATTATAAACCTCATTGACTTGACTTTGTAGGGAGAGCAAATGATGAGAATGTACTAGTCTTCATTTAGGAGAATGCTATTGTTTGGAGGAATCTAAGAAAGGATCAGGATTAGAGGAGGGCACTGCTACCAGGGACAAGAGAAATTAAAAGGAATGCTGGGCAAAAAGTGTTCATCCCATTAAACTGGTGCCTGACTAGTGTAGTATGATTATGACCAGTAATTAAGTTCAACACTATATAGTATATGGACTTTCCCCAAAGGCTTAGCTGGTAAAGAACCAGCCTGCCAATATAGAAGATACAAGAGATACAAGTTCAATCCCTGAGTCAGGAAGATTCCCTGGTGAAGAAATAGCAACCTACTCCAGTATTCTTGCCTGGAGAATCAATCCCATGGACAGAGGAGTCTGGCAGGCTGCAGTCCATGGGGTTGCAAAGAATAAGACACGCCTTAGCAACTGAAAACAACAATATATACCTCAAGATTCCCTCCCATTCTTAAAAAAAAACTAGTTGTGTGTGAACAGACTTTGAGCATACTGTACATTATTTTATTGAATTGATTAAACCTTACTTGCTTCCAATAAAAATTGAAGTGGCTTACAACAAAAACATATATAATAAGGTTAAGAGAATAAAACATGAGCACCAGGGGAAAAAGTTGGAAACAATATGCTAACTGTAAGAGAAAGCATAGCAAAACATGCTGCATTAGGGACTGGCTGGAAGTCAAAGGAGCGTGGGAGAACACCCCCAAGCCTGCAGATGTCCCTCTCTTGAATATCCTCAGTGACAACAAAGGCAAATCAGACAACACCAGCACCCTGCCCTGGGGTAGACGTGTTAGCTATTAGAGACATGGTAACGCCTTCAGTCTTTGGAGAGAAGCTCCATTGTGCGCTCCAAGGACAGTGGACCAAGATCTTGGCATCATCTCTCCCAAGGCTGCATTGGAAATTTTTAAAAAGCAACCTTTATTCCATCTATTTACTTTCCTTCTCTTTCCAGCTCCCTTTTTTCTCCTTTTCTGATCATTATCATCATGGCTAAGGAAACATTATAACCACAAGGTTTGGGATAGTTTTCTGTCTGACATGAACAAGAAAAACCCAACTCTGCCACCACCCTACTCCCATTTCCCTGCCACGGAAATGCCCTTCCCATCCTCCTCCAGTACCCAGTTAAGTGAGAGTGCATTTAATTTTAAACTGGACCTAAGTATACCAGATAAGCTAATGTGTCTGTAGGACCACTTTTCCATTTGTTTTTACTTAAGTATATTTTTAAAATTCTATATTATTCAGACCACTTTTAGAAATCCTTCAGAATGATAGCTAGTACCTTTTATATGGACCTTGCCCTATTTTCTAAATGACTGAGAATATACCTCCTCTGGCCCTGTCAACATTATAATCAGTGATACTAAAGTACTAGTCTTAAGTAGTATTACTTGACATTTATCTTTAAGTTGTTTGGTAGTACCTCAGAATTTCATTACCAGCAATCAATAAAATAATATGCCATTTTCACCTTTAATCACTGGTGTTTAAATAGATACTTTGGGGTGGAAGTTGATACATTTGAAAGTAAATAGATAATGTTACCTAGGAAAGGCACCTACTGAACTATAAACATCCCTAAAGTATACTATATATCCAGGGCATAGTTAATATTAAATAGTGAGACCGAAGTATGGGTTCTATTTTAAGCTGTTAAATTTCAACATGAAAGTGCCCTTTATTCAGAATAAATATGGCATTCATGAAAGATGAAATACAGAAGGTGCCAAAGAGCTGTGAATCCCTCCCAGTGTGAGGCAGAGTGGGCAATATTTGATTTTCACCACCTCTTCCCTCCTTCCAGCAAACAGAACTCGACCTCAGCTCTGACTTTAGATTCCCACCCTTTCCTGTAATAACATTATACAGTCCACTGTTTGTGCTTTATGAGGTACCAGAATTTTAAAATAACCATTTATTTTAAAGAGAGATTTTCAGATATTCCATTACAAATTCTCCTGAAACTTAATCATTGCTTTCCTTGTGTTGCAGTTGAAACCACTGGCTTTAGTACAGGGATGGGGGAAGAAAGGGAAATGTGTTCCGTTTATTTGAAAAACTGTATCCCTCCATGATTTGAATTTCTTTTTACAATGAAAGTTTGAATAGTTTAATTATTATATTCCTAGCTAAAACTTAAATCTGAGTCTCCAGAAAGCCTCTGTGCTTTACAGTGTTTTTGAAATATGTAAATGTTAAGAACTGTGCTACAGCTGACCCATATGATCAGATTGGGTTGCTGCAGAAATCTTATGGACCATCTGATCTAGAACTCAGTTCAGTGTAAATATTTAATGTTTTAAACAGCAAATGCCAAAATTTAAGTAGTTGATATATTTTTCCTATCTGTCATTACTTAAGCATGTTCCTTAGATCTTTAATGTAAATATTTAAGAACCTCAAGATTTGAAGCTAATATATAGTTATATTATCTCTCAAGATTAAATCTAATCATTAAAATCTAATAATTGCAAACCCTTTTAGCCCTTTGACTTAACTCTCTTCACCCTTAAGAATTTTCTCATTGTTTAAATACTGGCTTAATAAATAGAACTGCTTCATTATATGTAAGCAATATATATTTCAAAGATAATGTTATCTTTATTTCAAAGATAATGTTAAGTTTGAACTTTATTGTTCCAAACTTTTACATGTGTATGTGTGTGTGTGTTTTCCCCCTAAGCTGCGAGCTGGTCCATTTGATGAGTTCCAGATCGCTACCATGCTAAAGGAAATTTTGAAAGGTCTGGACTACCTGCATTCTGAAAAGAAAATTCACCGAGACATAAAAGGTATACAGAAGTCTAATATGAACCTGAGAAAAATAGATGCATTCTGAGGAAGCTGAGGGTTTTGTTTGTTTGTTTCCTTTTCCCTCCTAGCTGCCAACGTCTTGCTCTCAGAGCAAGGAGATGTGAAACTTGCTGACTTTGGAGTGGCTGGCCAGCTGACGGATACACAAATTAAAAGAAATACCTTTGTGGGAACACCATTTTGGATGGCTCCTGAAGTTATCCAGCAGTCAGCTTATGACTCAAAAGTGAAGTGTTACCTATAAACTATTTTGTTTTTAATATTCTTTTACATAGCATCCTATTCTATTTAATAAACTGGCGTAATTCTTCTTCCTCTTAAGAGTATTTCTAAAACTAGAGTCATGTCAAGTTTTGCTGCTAAATCATAAGTTCCCTAGATGCTGGTAATACTGAATATTTGGATCTTCTTCCCTTCAATGACCTTCCATCCTACTTGGAATACAATCCAAAGTCCTTACTGTCACATACATGGCTCTCTGCTGTCTGGCCCTTGTCTACCTCTGCCTCATCTCCTACCACTCTCCTCCATTTTCTACCCATGTCAGCCACAGTGGCCTCTTTACTGGTCCGTAAAAACAGCAAATCCCCTCTGGCCTCAGGACCTTTGCACTTGCCTCTCCCTCTAACTGGAATAACTTTCCTCTCAATCAGGTCTCTGCTTAAACATTACTGACACAGAATAGTCTTCCCTCGCCATCCCATGTAAATTTGCAGCCCTTTTACCTTATCATTCATTTTTCCATTATCCTGATTTTGTGTTTTCTTCACAGAACTTAATACCATCTGATATCCTATTGTTTATTCATTTATCTTTTTCTTCTACTAGAACATAAGCCTCTTGAGAGCAGGAATTTTTGTCTGGTTTAGTCACCATCTGAATTCTCGGTGCTTGGAATGCAGTGCCTGGCACAAAGTAGGGAATTTGATAATTTTCTAAAAAATGAATTCTATCAAAAATTTATTAACACATTTCTTGAGACATTTTAATATTGTATGACCATTAGACTCCACAAGTTACTTTGTGGCAGAATGTTAGAATGGAATTTCAAGGTAATTATTCTTTCCTCCTTACCTTAGGCTGACATTTGGTCACTGGGAATTACTGCTATTGAACTAGCCAAGGGAGAGCCACCTAACTCCGACATGCATCCAATGAGAGTTCTGTTTCTTATTCCAAAAAACAATCCTCCAACTCTTGTCGGAGACTTTACTAAATCCTTTAAGGAGTTTATTGATGCTTGCCTGAACAAAGATCCATCATTTGT
The DNA here is from genome assembly GCF_023699985.2 of Odocoileus virginianus. Classification (NCBI taxonomy): domain Eukaryota; kingdom Metazoa; phylum Chordata; class Mammalia; order Artiodactyla; family Cervidae; genus Odocoileus; species Odocoileus virginianus. The sequence continues at coordinate 7,280,633 of NW_027224264.1, forward strand.
GAGTATATGTGCTATGACCGTTGTTTTCTGTGATCAGATATACATAGAGCCAATGTGGTTTGTTCAACAGTAAGGAATACAATGCCTGTGGAAACTGTCTACAGACCATCCAGGAACCTGACTGTCCCATCGGTGGTGTTAATGTTTTTCAGTTGTTGACAAGATCTGTAGTTCCTTCTCTCCTTCCTCTGCCTCTTCTCTTTTTGCTATGTTCCCTAGCACCTTCCTCATTCTGTTGATCGTTTCCTATTTCAAGGGGAAATAAAGTTCATTTTCTAGGATGTCATTAAGAAAGTATAACTATGTACAATGATTTTTATTCAACTGTTTTCATTTTTCATGAAAAGTTGTTGGTGTTTCACGATTTTTTATTTAATGTTCAGAAATTCCAACATGAAGTTGTATACTTTTCCTGAAGTCTAGTGAGCTCCGTTCATTGAGTTGGCAAATTTGATTACAGTTGTTTTTTTGTTTTTAAAATAAAGCTGCCTGATAACTGTGAGAAACTAGAAATACACAAGAACTATCTCAATTGGATGTAACTATCGTAGGTTGCTAATGAATATTAATAAAATATTAGGGAGGAAATATCCCCCACAACACACGGTATTTTTATTTAGATGCAATATGAATTAATGTGTGATGGAGAAGGAATTAATGTGGGGGTCATATGATGCGTGCAGATAATAAGAAAGTTATAGCCTTGCTAGTTTTCATCCTTTTTTTTTCCCAATTTACAGTAAAGATAATAAAAGTGTTTTAAAGCACGATTTTGTTTTAAAATTTTTACTTAATTATCCAAGTCCTGTCATGTGTTTCTCTGCTTTGAAGGAAGCCTTGCCTGCCTGTCTGCTGGTACCTAAGCCACCTTTTGCCCACTGGATTTTAGCAAATTGATACCAAAGTAGTGAATTTAATTTGGTTGCCTTGAGCCACTTCGGAAACAGAATTAGCTATTATCCTATGGCATTTTAGTTATCTTCATATCTATAGACAGACTTTTATACCTTTCAGTTTAATAATTGATAATGATTTCATATCACTCTTTGCAATCATAAAAAGCCTAGAAATATTGGTGCATCCTTCCTTTTTTGTTCCTTAGCGTCCTACAGCTAAAGAACTTCTGAAACATAAATTCATTGTAAAAAATTCAAAGAAGACTTCTTATCTGACTGAACTGATAGATCGATTTAAGAGATGGAAGGCAGAAGGACACAGCGATGATGAATCTGATTCTGACGGATCTGATTCGTATGTACCAATTGTTTACTTTTTATGTAGATAGCCCATTTCAATATTTCATATCTTTTATTGTGAGCTGATATGCTTTCTCTCACATAAAATATAAACCTTATTCTAAAATGTGACTTTAGAAATTGTGAAAATCTTTTAAAATCATGGTCTATGAAGTACAATGAATTTGGAAACATGTTTTTTTTTTCCTCCTCAGAAGTGAATTTCTTTAGTTTTAAATGGTCTCAGTCTAACCCCTAGTGGATACTTGAGTATATTACAAAATTTTGGAACAAGATTGCATTTAAGGTGTTTTATTAGCTTGCCCAAAGTGATAAAGAGCAATGTCTTCTCATACTTTGCTGGGAACCTGCAAAACCCCTCTTGAAAACTAACATTTCTCACCTCCTGGCCATGTACCAAACTGTGATCAGACTGGTACATTGAAATATTCATTTATATCTGAATTGTACCCCCTAAAAAGTTGCATTATTTTTTAACTGCAGCATTTATACTAACATGTGAGCTTCTAACTCCTTAACTTAATTTAGACTACAGAGTCTGTAGGCTACACCAGAATTTACTCCTCTGCTAGCTGAATTGACACAAAGGCAACACCAAATCTCTTCAGATAATATCTGCATTTATGAGAAATTGTCCAACTTCTGAAAGGTCTAAAAAGTACCAGGGTAGTTGTCTTTGCTCGGTTCTAGTGGTTGTTGGCCTTTGCTGCCCATTAGTCACTCATAGAGCCTTTAAAAATGTAAATTAACTATCTCCAATATAAAATAAGATGGAAAAGAAAAAAACACAAGCCACACTACAGGAGATCTTGATCTAGTCAGTGGGAAGGGATTGGGCCAGGGCTTTATATATAGCAAGAGACCTTCACATGTGATTCTGATATACACTTAGAGCTGGGTACCATTGCTGCTCTTTGGCAGAAAGCAGTGTGTATTTGAGACTGAGATCAAATGATTTTTTATACATTGGGACAATTATCCATTCAGAACCTGTCTGCACTGATTTGGTATTTTCCCCAAGCTGTATCATTTGGGAACTTATAGAAATATCTTTGGCAATCTCTGTAGGGAGTCCAGCAGCAGGGAAAATAATACTCATCCTGAATGGAGCTTTACCACTGTGCGAAAGAAGCCTGATCCTAAGAAACTGCAGAATGGGGCCGTATGTATACTGAGATGATCACGTCCTTTTGGGAGACTTGTTCGAACTTTAAAATGCGACAGTGTGATGGCCAGAAATTGTTAGAATTTAATACCCCTAAATGCTTGCCTACCTCACTGTGGTCCACAGTATGTTTCATTTGCCATTCATTTCAAACTAATTAAGAAAAGGTCATAGAAGTCATTTAAGTGACCATTGGTATGTTTTAAAATAGAATTGTGCATATCAATTGTAATCCTAGAAGTTAGAGGCCTCTGGACAATGGATGGGAATGAGTGATGAGAAGAAAGTATGGAGACTTGCCTTGTATTGGGTCTTTTTTGGGGAGGACTCCAATGAATGCACATGAGTGATTATTTTAATTTCATGTATATAATCTATAATATTTGTTCAAAGGAGCAAGATCTTGTACAAACCCTGAGCTGTTTGTCTATGATAATCACACCTGCATTTGCTGAAGTAAGTACAGATTCATCAGCTTTGGCTATCTATTTTAAGAAGTTTAGTAATTTTAAATGTTATAGCTATTGACCTTTCTCAGCTTAAACAGCAGGATGAGAATAATGCAAGCAGGAATCAGGCAATCGAAGAACTGGAGAAAAGTATTGCCGTGGCCGAAGCTGCCTGTCCTGGCATTACAGATAAAATGGTGAAGAAATTAATTGAAAAATTTCAAAAGTAAGCTTGAAATGTCATTTTTAAAAAACGATTTTGACATTTTCTATTGGATGTTCATTTATGATGTGATAATATGATTACCTACTTATTTTGGTTATTCCTAACAAAGTCAATTCTTAATAGTCATATAATTGAAAACTGTTTTGTTTGCTGCCCATCTGAAATATTAGCTTTTGAAATTATCTGCACACATTACAAGGTAGTTTTCCACTGAATGAAATGGCCTGGTTGTTTTTCTCCTTTTTTTTTTTTTAAGTAGGAGTATAAACAAAAGGTGAGGGGGCATATTCTTATTTGGACCCTTGTAAATACCATTTAGGAATGCTTTCATTCTTGCCGCTATTCTTATCACAGTGCTATTCACAGTTTCAGTGCTATAGTTCATTAAGTTTAACCCCCATAGGAAAAGTTAAGGAAAGGATTTTAGGTAGAGAAACTCAAATGAAGATTCTGAAAAGTTCTTATGGTTGATTTCAGTTTCTATACTGTCTCTTGAACTGTTGCTTTAACTTTGTTCACACTCAGTAAAGTTCTTACATTTAATTGTTCAATTCCCTTTTAAAATGCATATACAAACACAACTTCTTAGCTCAAGTAGGTTATAAAGCAATACTAATCTTAGCCTTAATCCCATTATATGGCTTCTCAGTGTATCTTTATATTTCTTTGTATTTGTGATGCTGCTGGGATCAAGTTGGAACAAACTATACGGCTGTAAAACATACTCTCCTAGATCTTTTTAGCTGATAAAGCCTATTTATATTCATCAACTAAAACCCCTCTTAAAATCCCTTAGTTTTTCTTAAATTAATTTATTTATTTTAATTGGAGGCTAATTAAAATCCCTTAATTTTTAATGACAACCTCCCTTCTCTTTTCCAATTTGCAAACAGATCAATTGGAAGTTGTAAAATCGGACACAGAAGGGATTTTTTTTTTAACTTCCTTATATTTTAGCATCTGTATGATGAGACCCAATACAGTTTTGTCTGCTGAATCACTTCCTTCACTGGAGAGTTCATACAGATATAAGATAGACACATGCATACTTATACATCATTTAAATGTTTCCTAATTTTATAGGTGTTCAACAGATGAATCCCCCTAAGAAACTTCTCGTTATTGGCTTCTATTTCATATGGACCCAGAGAAACCCACCAAAGCTACTTCAAGCTTAACAATGCTTAACTCATGAGCTCCATGTGCCTTTTGGATCTTTGCAACATTGAAGATTTGGAAGAAGCTATTCAACTATTTTGTGATGGTGTTTATTATTTTCTATTTTAAAGAGATTATTTTGTAAGGAGTAACTTTTAATACTATAGTTTCACCTGTATTCTAGTAAATGTTGAGACAGTTTTGCTTTTAGGTATCATTATTACTTAAGTTACTAGGACGAATACGTTTCATCTTTTGATCTTTAGTTAACTGTACACTCATGAAACATACAGGTTGTTCAAAGTCATCGTAAATATTCAACTTTTATAATCATCAAGCTTCAAAAAGCTTTTTTTTTTTTAAACACAGCATATTCTAAAAATGACTGTTGGTGGGGAAGCAGAAACAAGTCATACATTCTTAAAACAGAAGTTTTTGATAAGCTCTTCGAAATGAAACCTGGAAAAGTATTGATGTTTCTACGAAGTGGGTATGATATTCCAGGCAGCTCAATAATGATTACATTTGAGAGCCCTGCGTCTGTAGTGTTTAAAGGCAACATGTAGCAACAGAGGTACCTCTTGTGTGCAGTATTTACTTTCTCTTATAGAAGAGATGGTTGATCCTTATTTAACATGCTTGGGAAGTTAAAGCAATACCAATTAACCAAGGATGGATTTTTGGTAATACTGGAAGAATAAGGATTCATTGAAAAAATCAACTCAAATCGCATATTATATGAGTGAATTTGGGGAGCTTAAAAGAAGCTGATTATCATGTGATTATAAATACCTGGTCAATAGGTATGAATATAATTTACACCAGCATATTTTTGTCATGGTCTTAAAATGTCCTATAAACTATTTATACATTTTTGTTCTTCATAACTATCCAATACATAAGCATCATTTTTTCATTTTTGATAGGGTATTTAAATAAGCATTTTCTAATTCATATGAAAATAATCATAGTACCGGATGATTTCTGTCCATACAAAGGTAATTTAGATTGTACAGTTAATTTCCAGTTATATTTATGGTACTGTTACGTGGGTAATACCCTTTTCTTATAAGCCCAGTATATACATTATGCCTGCCTAAGTTCTGAAGTGGGGCTGTATTTCAGTAGTTGTAGAATTATTAATTAGTTTTGATAGTTTATGTTTTATTGTTTGAGTCTGCACAATTTGGGTTTTGCACAAAAGTCATTTTAATAAAGCTCAATAATTGCCAAATATTAGAAGATGTTCTTCAAGTGAAGAATAAGTTTTTAGTCAAAGTGGCCATTACCTCCTCCTCTTTTGTAATAATACAGACACTTGAATAAGTTGTTGTTGTGTCATATGCCAAGAAAATGTTTTCATTGGTGCCTATACTGTAATAATTACTTTTAACACATTGTATTTTGAAGTAATAGTTCAGTGAAAATTTTCACCTGCTAACTAACTGAAACTCAATCACAGTTTATAATTTGTAGAGGCCTGGTAATAATTTTGCAACTCATATCATGTATTAAATGAATATTTTTATAAAAGTAAAATCAACAAATTTTTAAATTGATTATTTGAAACTTTCAGCACAGCTGCATTATGAATAGAAAATCGTATTGCTTATTCATTTTAGTTATTAGTCCTGTAAACTGTTTGTGGGTAAGCATACTTCAGTGTTTTAGAGGGATTTAAAAATAAATATTTAAATTTCATGGTCCTTAATGTTTGTTTTTTTGAGGGGTATGGTATTTTAATTGTTTCAAATTATTTCTTCTTTCTCCTTTCATTTATTGTTGGAACTTTAACATCAGAGTTTCCATTGGAAACTAGAAGATATTCTTTACAATTTTATTATGCATTTATTATAGCTCCAATGGACTATAATCTGAATATCTGATTTCTGTCCTGCTTGAATATCTGTCATGATTTCTGCCTCCTGTCCTGACAAAATTATTAATAGAGTCCTCTTTTACTCAACAATGTCCTTATTAGGTTAGACAGTAAATTTTATGGTCACCCTAATATAGTTTTATTAGGAAATCTTATACAGATTTGAACCCTGTATTTCTCTGGGGGAAACAAATTGTGCAAAGATTTCTGGAAATTGAGACGAGAAACAACATATGATCATAAAGGAGTTTGGGTTTTTCCTATAGAAAAGGTCAGAGATGAACTTAATGTAGCTTTGAGTATCTATATGATTAATACATAAGTGATTGGGCTTCAAATATTCTTATTATGAAATAGCTATTGTAGACTTGTGAGTTATTGAATTTGGTTCCAGGAGCAGGAAGGAAAGTGCTGGAATGTTGAAAAGCAGTAGAGTGAGGTTTATTAAAAGGGATTTTTCTGGTGTAAGGACTAGGAGAGTAAGAAAACTATTCCATCTACCTTTTATCCATTCAGTCCTATATAAAAATAACTTGCTTATATAATTGCATCATTTCTTTGATGTCACTACCTAACATTATCTTGTAAATATGTTGCATTTACCATTAAAACAAAAAAAAAGAAGATAAAGTTCTCAAATAGAATGCTATACCTTCCAAGGGGGAATAATAGAGAAATCCCGAATGGGTCAAGAATAGAATTTTGGTTCATTAACTCAGTGTGGAGTATTATCCTTTTTCTTTTAAACCCCATTTCTTCCACTTCTCCATCCCTGACTATACATTTTCACCTGCTTCCCTCCTTTTCCTTGTTCTCTAACTGTTCCTTCCCTTAATTATAGGCTAGAGCCAATCACTTCTGAAATTGATTAAAACCAAAGGAAGTTCATACTTACAACTTGTTTTTTAAGTAAATGGGTTTCCATCACTCTTTATTAAAATGCTATTCATCTCATTTCCTTGCCTACATGCATGCAACAAGATATGGGAAAAAAATAAATTCTTGCAGAAGAAATTAGATTAACAGACCAACATGTTAACTTTTATCTTTCACTACATATTATAGCTAGTTAAGAATAGAGAATAAGTCAAACATCATATTGTCCTCATCAGCAGATGCCTGGTTTTAGAAACTGATCAGTTCATGAATTTCCAAGGTTTAGAATTCTGCCAAGTCCTAGATAAACTATAAACTTGTATTCTGTTGAAAGGATCTATGTTCCTTCTGTTCCTGAAGTACAAGAGGGCCATGCTCCCCCTAGTATATGTTATAAAAATTGACATCTTTTAACATAAAACAGAACCATTCTTACTGGGCCCCACACAAATAATGAGGACTGAAACCTTTAGTTGCGGTATTGTTTAAGAACAGAATGATCAACACAGCCACAGTCTGTTATCACTAAATTATATCAGAAGCCAATTTTGTATGCCAGTCCATACTGTTAACTGTTATTGTTCTTCGGTGTTGAGGAACCTGACCTTCATTTATAATGTCTCTATGGGGAAATGTATAATAGAGATGACAAATACCCACCTCACTCTGCCTCAGGGCTGGTGAGAAAAGGGCATGTTCCAGAATGATTCAGAGGGAATAGAAGAGAGGCTTGAGGAACGAGGCAGTAGCTGGATCTTTCATAAGCTAGGTGCCCAAGCTTAGAAGATTCCCTTAATACTAGTGAACAGTAACAAAGAAAATGTTTTTTGCAGAAAGTGCCTTATGTTTCACCTAAGTGAGTAACATGGAACTGGTCTGGACATGTTCATAGGGTTCACATTTTAGGCTAAAAAGTAATTACATGGTTTTTGCAAAGTCCTATCTTCAGTAGTTGATGTGTCAAAAGAAACATCTTCATCTTCTTCATCTAGCTGTAGACTACCAGAAGACAAGCGAATTCTGGCCATGGGTGACCTTATTCCTTTGTCATATAAAGAGTAGTAGTCTGGTTTAAGAATCTCTGACTCAGAGTCACTGGATTCACTAGGCACATACCTTTCTGTAGCTCCCTGATCCATTAAAACTGTTGGAAACTCCTGCTCTGCAAACATATATGTAAACAGGTCAGCTTTACGACTGAGAGCAGGACAAGGCCCTAAGGGTCTAAATTCTGACCCAAAAGGAAATCGGATCGTTTTCATGTCTGACTGGCTCTGGGAACGTTTAGGGGTTGGCTCTTGAATGTTATATGCAAATGCATCTCCTATAGTTGGATCTTGCTCTTCTGGGTCTACATTCACATTGCTCCTACCAGTAGTCCTGGCCATAGCTTCTTGGAGTTCTTGAAAGTCTTGCTGAAAGCTCTTCATTCTGATGTTCCTTGGGCTTCTTTTGGCTGACTTCACTGCAGTAGACTGTAGACAGCTGTCTGGTCCTTCCCTTTCCTCTGCCATGATTGGAGACCGTCTGGGCACCTGGGGTGGTCTGTCCACATAAAAGAAGACTTGGGGAGGCATAATATCAACCTGCTGACCAGTACAAGGAATATAGGGCACATCTGTGTAAGTAAGCTGCCTTGCTGGACTCACTTTGCTTGTAAGGCCAGAAGATGTGCTCATGGGATTGTCAGCAAACTTAGAGCTTGTTTGGAAGGAGCTTAGAGGACTCCTTTCCTCAAAGTAGTCTCTGGGATCAGTGTCAGGATCAGGGTCAGTGGTAAAGACTGGGTCTGTATAAATAAAAGGGAAAGAGGAACTGCTTTGGGACTGCTGTAATGATATGGGATCTGCCTCTGGTTTGGAATGCTCCAGCTCAGCTGCAAACGTCACCTCCACTGCGGAGTTTCTCCTCCTGCTATCCAGCACAGGCTCAGAGGCGTGCACTCCATTCACAGCTCTGCAGTACCCACTGCCGTAGCCTAGTCTCAGATCTTCCACCTTGAGAGAAAGGACAGGCGGGTGAAAGAAGGAAAGAGTCATTTGGTTGGGGCGGGGACAGGGATCTAAATCAGCCTTTGACTTTGCAAAGGTAGTTTTTCACAAAGTCATTTCAACCCATGTTCTCTGCCAGGGTTGATAAATACATACATAAAAGGTTCTAACTTGGACCGCATCCCAATATATGTGCTGCAAAATAGATGCAACATTACTCTTTCTCAACACCATCACACTCCCAGCCTCCACATTCTCTATCTACTTGAGCCCCAGCATTGTACTTCAAGCAGTATGGCTGAGTAGCTATATTCTCCAGCCAGGAGTTCTGCCTTTTGGTCTTGGCTTGGCTCTGTCTTTACTTGCTTTGTGACCTCAAGTAAGTCTCCTAACCTCCCTGTTCCAGCCTCCTCCCTCCCTTCTGTAAAACGGTGGGGAGGAGGGCTGTGAATGGCAGGAGACGATTAAACATTTGATGGACCTTCCAGCATTATAACTCTGTGATGCCTTTCAGATAAAAACTGCCTCTGACTTGAATGAAGACAGAGTTTATGAGACCTCTAATTAGATTTTTTTTTTTTAGGGAGAGCAAAAGAAAAATGAACATAGTTCATACTATAAAACTCAAATGAAGCCATCATTTCACAGTTCCAAGAGAATAGCACTTTGTTCTTAAATTAACAAAATTACATAGCAAAAGTACTTTAAAATCTTAACCCAAGATCTCATAGCTTCCTCTAAGCCTTAAGATTTTCATAGGTAAAAAGGCAAAGCTTTTAGTTTCAAAAATACAAAGCCATAGAAATTCATTTGGATCTGCATTTTGCAAGATGTTAGCAATACAGGTTGCAATATGAAGTTGTACCAGATCTTGTCAGTCCATACAGTACACACAGCAGTGTACCCAACAGTCTTCTATTGGCTGGAGATATTTAGCTCACAGACCCCAGGAAGTTAGCCTATTTGATCACAGTAACCTTTTTACATACTGGGAGATTCTGGCACAGTAAATTCTTGGAAGCATTTGAAATGTGGATGCATTACACTTACGTAAAGAAGAAGAAATTTTCAAAAACCTTACTTGTTTTGACACATCAGAGAGGAGGTCTGGGGAGGACCTGCACTGTCGTTCATGGTACTGGGATGGGTAATGTTTCCTGAAATCCCCAAACAGAGAAGGAACTGAAATAGTCTTCATATGAATACAGGACCCCTCTAACACTCTAAATTCAACTGAAAAAATTATCATCACAGAGAGAAACAAAACCAGGTTACCTTTCAAATGGCAAGCTCTTCAACCTCCCTTTTTTTCCATATTCCAAAAGTTGCCTTTGGGTTCTTCCACTGTGAGAAAAATGAGATAAACTAGTTTATGAATGCTCTTCATAAGCCAGTAGGCTACGAAAACTCAAAAGCATCATTTATTGTTGAAACCAAAAGAGTCTGGATGAGTGACATATGTCATGAATCTCTGACCTCGTTACTGTGCTGCGCTTAGCAGCTCAGTCATGTGTGATTCTTTGCGACCCCATGGACTGTAGCGTGCCAGACCAGCATGTGATTAATACTCATTTATCCGAGAATCGGGCAGAGCAACCTCAACTACTCAGAAGCCAGAAAATTTTTAAAAGCGTCTGAACAGGCCTATTTAACAGGTACAAACTCTGGCCTTGAAAACTAATATACTTTCCTTTAAAGGCCTTTCCCCTTCCTCCAAATTTACACGTAGTTGCTATTGAGGCTATGTGTCTGGTTTCCCTACCCATGACAGGAGAAAAACACCTAACTAAACAGTAGAAGAAAGTTGCTCCAGTCAGACATACACTAACAAAGAAAACCAGCTGACTGCTGGGAGAAACACAAGAACCAAAAAAGACATCATGAACATAATAAAACCCCCAAAGTCAGGGCCATTTATCACTCTGGTGCAGGCTCTGACATGCTACCCCGGCCCTGAGGTCGCTGCTGTATCGCAGCTGCTGGCTGAGGATTATAAGCACTGTTGATAATAACTCAGGTCATTAAGAAAAGGGCGAAACATGCTTCGTAGCATCTGTTTAAGAAGACAGCGATTTGTAGAATACATTTTGGAACGATTCCATAAAAATATATACGTTGTAAAAATCCCACTTTTTACTGAGGCAGGCTTCTACTACTTGAAAAATCCTTTACGGGAAGCATTGAATTAGAACTCTTAGTAAGAGTTTGAAAGTGTCTTTCAAAGAATTCCTAGGCTGGTGGGTTCAAGTAAAAACAAGTTCTTATTTCAATCTCACTTCCTTTTCTCCAGGGTGTTAACATGTAGTATGGAGCCTCTACTACTATATTGTCCAACTTCTCTAATCCCTTAGGCCCTACAGGGCTTTCTCACCCTAGCTTTTGCCTAACCATAACCAAAAGGATGTTGTTGAACTAGCCCTCCCATGGCTAGCATGTAAGTTGCACATAAGGAAAACAATCGGTTCATCACTACATTTTCTCCACAGTATATGCCCCTCTATCCTTGCAGAAATTCTAATCTAACCCCTTAAGTGGGGTGCACTCCTCCCCTTGCCTCTCTGTTAGAAAATATTGGCTTAATGAGTTACCCAGAGAATGACCAGTTAAGGATATCATCCTTTATGTGATTGAAATGGATTCTTTATTGCTTCTAGAATTCAAGCTGTTCCTACTGCCTTCCCTGTTACTGAAAAGAAGTTGTGTGTTTAGTTTGCTTATGTGCAACATTTAATTACCTGTAGCGGAAACTGGAACCCTTGCTGCAGAGCAGGGTTTTGGGCTTTGATTTGGGCTCTTCAGAAAGTCTGAAGAAAGCGTGGTACTCCACACAGGTTTTCCAGAAAGCCTTGCAGGCATCTCGGCTGGCCATGGTGAACTCCAAAGTATCTTTGCACAGCACCTGTATAAACCAATTTCCATCAAGCAAAACATCCTTCAAGAATATCAAAGACCTTCAAATCCCAACGCCTGCCAAACTGTTGGTCCAGGGTCCACATCCAGCTTCTGATTTTCCACTTGGCTCCCTTTAGGCTTCACACCTACTGAAATCAAATGATTGGCAACCTTCCGAGGAACAGACAGGGCCACTGCTCAAAAACAGAGCCTTCTCTATGAAGCAAGCCTTACTCTGCACACCCTCCTCACCTCACACCCCCTTTTGCCCCCTCTTCTCTGCCAGGAACATTTTATGAAGTTGTAAATTAGGTTAAAATGAACATCAAAGGGCACCCTTTCAAGGTGACAAGAAGTTATAAATGACCAACAGGAAAGGGGGAGGGAGGAGATTTTTCTTACAAATGGTAGGCTTTATAGGATGACTGCATATACACGAGTCTTTGTAACATACCAGCTAGAAACATTTCTCCCTCTTTATGCTGCCTTGTTCTATGATGCTCTGTGATGCTCATTTAGCATCTCCTAGTCTGTTGCAGAGGAGCTTGGTCTTACAGACCTAAAGTACAAGTTTGCCCCATCCCCTGACTTACTATATATCCCCAATACACTTTGCTCCTCCCCTTCTCCCATTCCTCTCCAGGTCTCTGGATACAGCCCTGGGATTCTCCACAAGCTTCACACTAGATTCAGTCTTCTGAACTGCTCACATGAATATTTTTATCCAAGGCTAAGATCCGGAGCATGACTTATCTTTAGGTCAAAAAAGTAGCCAATACATATCTTCCATTTCCTTTATAGTCACAAAAATTCTTTCTAGCCCCTTTGTCTCACCCTGTACAATGCAGCCTTGCCCAATAATTGCTTCTTTGGCTTAATATATACCCAATCCCCACATCCTGCTTTGGGAAAGAGTAGGTGTTCAGTTATTTGGCACATAGTAGGTGTTCTTTTTTTTTTTTTTTGCTTTAGGAAAGATGAAAATATAAAATCAAGCAAATAACTTTGAATGAATATGGACACAGTCTTAGATCTGGGCACCCTCATTTGACTTATCAAATCCCTGAAAAAATGATGTCAAAGAGGCTTGTCTTTCATCCCAGCCACCCCATTTTCCTATCGCTTTACTCATTCTGCACTGCCAATAGGATTTCTTAGTGTTTTGCCTTTAGTGAAAATCTGACCAAAGCTCTGGTTTATTTATATAGAGGCAAAAGAGGAAGCACATCACCGGTTGGGGCCAGCCAGCTTTCACCACTCACAATCCAACCATTTGCAGAAACAACCAAGAAATCTCAAGTGAGTAGAAAGTAAAAGAATTTATTCAAAAGCTACTTACCAAGATGTTGGCATGAAGTTTGATGAGAAAATGCTTTCTCTTAAAACTCAATTTTCGGATTTTAGCCCAGTTGAAAGTATTGATCTTTGTATTTCCCTATAAAGAAACACATGGCAGATTTCAGGATGAATATCAGCACAGGCTGGTTTGTAAGACAATGTGAACCTGTTGGAAAATGCATCACATGAACAGGGCTATCCTTGATCTATCTCTTGTATAGATTGATCCAGTTGTATTAGGTAGAAGCTATGGCCAGAGAAGGCATTCTAGGTGGGACACAAACCTGCTCTGAAATGCAAGTAAAAAGGGTAAGGTTTCTAACCAGAATAGGGAGCTCACAGAAAAAACTACTTTGGCAACTAAGGTCTGTCTAGTCAAAGCTATGGTTTTTCCAGTAGTCATGTATGGATGTAAGAGTTGGACTATAAAGAAACTGAGCGCTGAAGAATTGATGCTTTTGAACTGTGGTGTTGGAGAAGACTCTTGAGAGTCCCTTGGATGGCAAGGAGATCCAACCAGTCCATCCTAAAGGAAATCAACCCTGAATATTCATTGGAAGGACTGATGCTGAAGCTGAAGCTCCAGTACTTTGGCCACCTGATGCGAAGAGCCAACTCATTGGAAAAGACCCTGATGCCTGGGAAAGATTGAAGGCAGGAGGAGAAGGGGATGACAGAGGATGAGATGGTTGGATGGCATCACTGACTCAATGGACATGAGTTTGAGTAAGCTCTGGGAGTTGGTGATGGACAGGGAAGCCTGGTGTGCTATAGTCCATGGGGTCACAAAAAGTCAGACACGACTGAGGGACTGAACTGAGCTGAGGGGTTCCCTGCTTTTAAAAAGTTTGCTTTTATTACACGAAAAACCCACATTATTACCTGTTTTCACTGACTGAAAGAAATCCAAAGAGGAATTTTGCTCTTACAAAAAAAAAAAAAAAGGCAAAAATAAAAATCAGCATTTGTTTTGCATCAAGGTGTTATAAAGTAGTGCACATTTCAAGAAGTAAGAGTGGCATCTCTATGCTCCTTCCCCAGGAACTACACTCCACTCGGCAGCTCAGCATCCAGTCAGTACTTTATCTCGATTTATCTTGTGCATCCGTTAGGAAGGTGTGTCCTCAGGTTAATGCTTCTTCACTTTACACCATGTCAGCTAGGAAAGCTTTCATAGGAACGCTCTACCTTCAAAGCAGGGGAAACCTGCATTTCAATAGCTTCTCATTGGAAAAGACCCTAATGCTGGGAAAGATTGAAGGCAGGAGGAGAAGGGGACGACAGAGGATGAGATGTTGGATGGCATCACCGACTCGATGGACATGAGTTTGAGCAGGCTCCAGGAGTTGGTGATGGACAGGGAAGCCTGGCGTGCCTGCAGTCCATGTGGTCACAAAGAGTCAGACACGACTGAATGACTGAACTGAACTGAATAGCTTCTCTAATATCACTCCTTCCTGTATGTCCAGATTGAACTGCTTTAAAAAATCCCATTTATCCTGCCACCTCATTTACTCCAAGACCTTCAATAGCTCCTCACTCACGGCCTGCATCAACTCGAAACTCTTTTGGCTGGATCTTCTTGCCCTTATACTGACTATAACTTTGATCCCATTACTCCCAGAAAGCACCTTTCCATCCAACTGTACCTTTCCCACTGCCCCCATGGGTCTCCTCACTCTCCTACCAGAATGACTTCCCCATGGCAAGCCTTGCCAGCTCTGGTAGCACCTCGTCTAGGATATTCTATATCACTGTCACAACCCACACACATTTCCAACTCCTCTGAATTCCTTTAGCTCTCCTGGACTATCCGAACAGATTAACTCTTTGGGTTTTTATTCACATGGTCCAAAATCAAAGGAGGTACAACAATATATATATTGAGAAGTCTCACTCCCACCAGTGTCACTCCTATCTCTGTCCCCATCTAATCTTTCTCTACAGGTAACCACATTATTCTGTTGTGTGTATTACTTGTGCAACTAAAGTAAATATGATAGATTAGCTTTTGATTATTTATTGTCTGCTATTGACCATTATTTCTCTGGTCTTTCAAAATAAATTGTGACTATCTATCTTAATGACAGGAGCCATGTGTCATGCTTAATGTTAGCTTCTTAATTATGTCATCCTTTATCCTTTTCACCACAGTTCAGGTGGCTCAGATGGTAAAGCGTCTGCCTGCAATGCAGGAGACCTGGGTTCGATCCCTGGGTTGGAAAGATCCCCTGGAGAAGGAAATGGCAACCCACTCCAATATTCTTGCCTGGAAAATTCCATGGACAGAGGAGCCTGGTGGGCTACAGTCCATGGGGTCACAAAGAGTCGGACACGACTGAGCGACTTTGCTTTATCCTTTTCAGGGCCTTTGCCCATGTGCCCTTTCCCTGGAACACCCTCCTCCATCTGCCAACCTATCTCTTTAGTCTTGCTTAAATGTTAAGTCCCTTTCGCACGTGTTACCATATCATCCTGTGTTTCTTCTAGCACAAAGCATATCACATTTTTTATAATTACTTGCTTAACTGTCTTCCTCCTACTGGAATTTAAGTTCTATGAAGTCAGGATCATTCCTATTTACCTCTGTAGCTCTAGTGCCTGGCACAGAGTGAATATACAATAAATATAGTGATAGAAAGATGAATGGATTCCTTCCCAACTATAAATATACTCAAACTCATTGAATTGTACCATTAAAACAGATGAATTTCATGGTATGCAAATTACAGCTCAATGAAACTGTTTTTAAAGAAAATAATACAATAATACATATAGAAGGCACTCAGTACATGACTATTCTTTGACTAGATTTCATGGAGGACAAAATAGACCATCTGTATTGTTCCCAACTGTCCACAGAAGTAGTCACACTGAAAGAGATCACAACCAACATGATGATCTTGCTCCCCTCCCCTCACCCACTTCTCTCATGCAACAGGAAAGAGCAAGAATCAGGATCAGCAAGAATGATCCATGTATATGTAAAACTGAATCACTTTGCTGTATACTTGAAACTAACACAACACTGTTGATCAACCACACTTCAACATTAAATAAAAAGCTGAGATAGTTATTACAGGATCGTGGTTATATTTCCCTGAGCTGTATAATATATCCTTGTTGCTTATCTTTTAAAAAAATGAATCAGCATTAGCATGGGCTGGGTAAAAATTCCCTCCTGGGTGAACAGATATGCCTGTGGTCCATTGGGTCTTCTGGCCATCAATGTGAGTCTCAGGCTGTAAAGTTTACAACCAAATAAATTAAAAAGTGAAGATTTTCGTAGCCAAGTCTGTACCTGACCTGCTCTGTGACTTATTTCAGTGCTATAATTCGGTCCTGGAGGACAGTGGGTCTGAAGCCATCCCTTGCTTTCTCACAAGGGGGTTCACTCCCAAACCTGTCCAGGCATCTGCCTATCATTCTGAAGGTTCTTAAACTTTAACTTTGGATCTGAATTCATTGAATACTCACAGATATAGAAGTCTAAACAGAATGAAAAACTGTTGAAAATAGCCTCTGGCCCCATTCCTCGGCATGAGGATTAATGATGATGGAGGACCAGAGAGTTCTGAGTTGGTTTCTAACCTGGCAAACAGAATCCTGGGGAAAGGATGAGTCTGTTAACAGTAAAGATTTCTTGCAGGGTTGGGCGCTAATGCCCTACTTGTTAGCACCGGGCACCTCCAACTTAACTAGTAACTGAGTGGGAAACTCTTTGGGCTGTTTCTGGCAGATTTGGACAGGCTGAATGCACTTTATGTCACAAGCTGGGCTTTTAGGATGCCAAAATCTGTATTCTTGGTTAGGGTCTAAAAGTTCTGAAGAGCCTCTTGACTTCATCTCTCCACCATGCTGGCTTGATCTAACATGTGAGCTTCTGAGAAAACAGTCAGTTCTAGGTTGCAAAAGGAAAACATTGCATCAAGGGGAGGGAGCTTACCTCAAACTCTTCCAAGCACTGCCTCCCTTTCTGGCTGGTGGGAAAATTCAGGGGAGGGGTCACCTTGAGAATGGACACTCAAGTCTGAGCCAAGATAACCCCCAAAGCTGAGGACTTGAAAGGAAAGGAGCTGTTACCCGTAACACCAGTACACCCATGTGAGTAACAGCCAGCTGGATCTGCATCCCTTCACCATCGCTGGCGGGGTGTGGCCTGATGCCATACATGTCCAGCTTCCTCGCTATGTCCAGTAGCAGAATGTCAGACTCAGCTGGGCTCCTGCCACTGCAAGGGGAAAGAATTTATGAGCAAGAATGACACCTCCACCCCGAGAGTTCCAAGAGGAACTCAACGTTTTCTTGAGCCTGTGGTGTTAGAGAAGACTCTTGAGAGTCCCTTGGACGGCAAGGAGACCCAACCAGTCCATCCTAAAGGAGATCAGTCCTCAATATTCATTGGAAGGACTGATGCTGAAGCTGAAGCTCCAATACTCTGGCCACCTGATGCAAAGAACTGACTCATTGGAAAAGACCCTGATGCTGGGAAAAATTGAAGGCAGGAGGAAAAGGGGACGACAGAGGATGAGATGGTTGGATGGCATCACTGACTCAAAGGACATGAGTTTGAGCAAGCTCTGGGAGTTGGTGATGGACAGGGAGGCCTGGCATGCTGCAGTCCTTGGGGTGGCAGAATTGGGCACGACTGAGCAACTGAACTGAACTAAACCAAGCTTCTCTGACTTAAAAGCTTGCTTTTAAGAGTCTGTCCCTGGCTTCAGTCTTTCCCGCCAGGGGAACAGGTGGAAACAGGTGCCAGTGAAAGAACTTACATGTGCTTCTGATGGAAGTGCACAATCTTGCTCTCTAAATCATCTTGGTTTGGTAAGTACCGGGTTTGTGCCAAATGTTTCCTATCTGTTTCTTCATGAAAGTCTCCCAGTTCTGCTGCATGACAGAAAAGTGACATTTTGCACATTACCATTGATGAGTTAAGAAATGGAGCACCCAACAGACCCTCTGACCTCCCCCAGCCCTTTCTTGGCAGCCAGTGAAGCCCTAGACCTCCCACCACACACACTTGATGTGTGTTTGTTTTGTTTTAGGATATGAGTAGTGGGGGAAGAACTAACTGGTTCTCCTTCAAATCAGAAGCAGTGGGCTTTTATGAAGTCTCAACATAGGAAGTCACAGACACAGTGTAGGTCTTAGAGGCTCCAGGATCATAGATGAATGTTATTTTCTTCTCCCACATTCTGTTTATGATCTCTTCTATTCCTGATCAGTCCCTGTTGTGAGTTGAATTGTGTCCTCCCTCTCAAAGTCGTATGTTGAATTCCTAAACTCCCATTACCTCAGAATATGACTGTGTTTAAAGACAGGGCATATAAAGGAATTCTTATGTTAAAATGGGACAGTAGAGTGGGCCCTAATCCAATTTGACTGGTGTCCTTCTAAGAAGAGGAAATTTGGACACACAGCCAGACACCAAGAATGCAGGTACAAGAGGAAAGACTGCGTAAGGATGCGTCAGGAAGGCAGCCATCTGCAAGCCAAGGTGGGAGGCCTCAGAAGAAACTAAAACTGCTGACTCTTCAATCTTTGATGTGTAGCCTCCAGAACTGTGAGAAAATAAATTTCTGTCATTTAAGTCGCCTAGTCTGTTATTGTTTGTTATGGTAACCCTGGCAAACTAAGACAGCCCCCTAACCTCACTCTGCATTGCTCCGACATTATTAAGGAGACTATAAATCCCAACTACAATGTAAGCCAGTCACAGCCATTCATCACTCTGTACATTGGGAATCTAGTAAAACCCCACCATATGGAATCCCCAGTAGGTGAATCATTCTGGAAATCATTCTTGTTTTTCCAAATCACTGGAAGTTTATTCCTGCTCATAACATTCTATTCTAAATGTATCCAATTTATTGTTATAAACGTCTATTATAACACTGTGCCTACAAATACAATTGAGGTAGATATTTACTGCCCCTACAGTAAATGGCTTGACGTTGTTATTTATTTATTTTTTGGCCACACCATGCAGCATGTGGGATCTTAGTTCCCTGATCAGGGATTGAACCCATGCCCCCTGCATTGGAAGCCCAGAGTCTTAACCACTGGACCACCAGGGAAGTCTCCTGTTTTGGTTTTTGAATTCTTACATGTTCTTTATAATTTTTAGGCCTTTTCACTCTGTGTCAGAGTCATAAGAATCACTTTCTTGTCATTGACTTCCCCTGAAGAAGTCTCTACTTGGTTCCAAATAATTACTTCTAATCTACCATAAAATGGGAACCCAAAACAGTTTTTACAATTAAAATTCACATTTTAAATGAAAAAGAAAAAAGTTAATCCAGATATACAAACCTATTAGGATTTTATGAACTATAAGAGTAAATAGACTCTCCATGGGATAATGTGGTGCTCTCCTATTGAGTAAAATTCATGGACATGGGGCATCAATTTTGAGTACTAGAGAGTTATTTTTCTTTTGTCTTGGTTTTCTATTGTGTTTTAGACAGATGGCATGCTCATTTTTAGACAGATGAGGCACGCTTGTATATTTAAAAAAACCACATTAGAATGAAAATCTCTATATAACAAGCTTTTTTAAAAAGACCAAATTGATGGCTCTTTTACCTATTTCTGTTTTGCCCACATTGGAAAATGTACGAATCTCGTTCAAATTTAATCAGGTCCACCCATATGGTTTCACTAGTTAATTCTATCACATATTCAAATAAGATACAAATACCAATTTTTCACAGATTCTTCCAGAAAATAGAGTGAGGAACACTTACCAACTCATTCATGAGCCAGTATTACTCTGATACCAACACCAGACACAGACATCACAAGAAAACTGCAGATTACTATCTCTCATGAATTCAGAGGGAAAAAATCCTCAACAAGATACTAGTCAACTGAATCCAGCAACATATAAAAAGAATTATACATCATGAGTAAGTGGGATTTATTCTAAGAGTGAGAGGTTAGTTCAACGTGTGAAGGTTAATTTATGTAATATGCTATGTTAACAGAATAAAGGACCAAAAAACTCATTATCATCTCAATAGATACAGCAAAAGCACTGGGCAAAATCCAACATCAATTCATGATAAAAACATTCAACAAACAGAAAACTGAACAAAACATCTTCAACCTGACAAAGTTATTTATGGAACGCCTACAGCTAATACTAAATGGTGAGAGACTGAGTGCTTCCCCCTAAAACCAGGAAAAAGACAAAAATATCTGCTCTTGCCACTTCTGTCCAACATTCTACCAGTGATTCGTCAGTGCAATCAGACAGGAAGAATATAAAGAATTTTCACTGAAAAAGAAGAGATAAAACTGTCTTTCCTTGTAATCAACATGGTCCTATGCATAAAAAATCCTAAGGTATCAACAAAAAGCTACTAGAAGTAATAGATGAGTTCAGCAAGGTAGCAAGATAGAAGCTCAATATACAAAGTTTTTGGATTTACATGTTCTGGCAAAGCACAATGAAGAAAGAAAACTAGAAAAATAATTCTATTTACAATAGCACGTAAAGAAGAAAAGACCAATAAATTTAACAAAAGATGTGTAAAACTTGTGGGCTGAAAATTACAAAATATTGCTGACATTTTTCAAAGGTCTATATAAATGGAGAAACATTTCAGATTCAAGGATTAGAAGACTCAATATTTATCAGATGGTAATTCTGTCAAAACTGATCTATAAATTCAGTGTAAGTCTCACCAAATTTGGGGGTAGAAACTGACCAGTGATCTTAAAATGAACATGGAAATGCACAGGATGCAAAACAACCAAAACAATTTGGAAAAAGAACAAAGCTGGAGAATATATACTTCTCTATTTCAAAGCTGAATACAAAGCTACAGTAAATGATACAGTGTGGTAATAGCATAAGCACACATATGTCAATGGAATATAGTTGACAATCTAGAAATAAGCCCTTACATTTATGGTCAGTTGGGTTTTTGACAAAGATGACAAGACAATTCAATGGGGAAATAATTGTGTTTTCAACAAGTGGGAGAAATGGACATCCTCACGCCAAAAAAAAAAAAAAAGAAGTTGAATTCCTGCTTCACAATCATATGCCATGCAAACATACAAAAAAATTCAAACTGGATCATAGGCCTAAACCCAAGGGATAAACCCTAAAACAGTTCTAGAAGAAAACTGAGAGAAAAGTTCTTTTGATTTTAGGTTAGGCGAAAAGTTCTTAGACAAAACATCAAAAAACATGATGGACTAAAACATCTTAGGAAAGTGAAAGCCCATCAAAATTAAAAATTCTCACACTCCAAAAGACAGAATTAAGGAAATTAGGAGTTGGGAGGAGGGATGGATAGCTTGGAAGTATGAGATTAACAGGAATATACTGCCATTAATATATATATATATATATATATATAAAATAGATAAACAACAAGGACCTACTTAAAGCACAGGGAACTATATTCAATATTTTGTAGTAACTTAGAAAAGAATCTGAAAAAGTATATTATGAGTGTATATCTATATGTGTATATATGTATATAGTACATATACTTGTATATATGTGAACAGCTGACTCATTGGAAAAGACCCTGATGCTGGGAAAGGTTGAAGGCAAAAGGAGAAGGTGGCAGAGGATGAGATGGTTGGATGGCATCACCAACTCAATGGACATGAGTTTGGGCAAACTCCAGGAGATAGTGAGGGACAGGGAGGCCTGGCATGCTGCAGTCCATGGGGTCGCAAAGAGTTGGATACGACTTAGCAACTCAACAACCACAATGTATATCTGAATCACTTTGCTATGCACCTGAAAGTAACACAGCATTATAAATCAACTCTACTTCAATTTTAAAAAAGAGAACAAGCTGGCGCCAGTGGCTGGGCTCACTGCTGCCCTTGGTCATGGGGTTTTTGTTGGCTCCAAGTCTGCAACATTGATAATGAATTTACTTCAGGTTGTGCATGACCACTGGGTACATATACTTGTCCCTATGGAATTTGCCTTTGGATGTTATCTAGACAAAAATAATGATGAAAAGCTAACCTGCCTTCCAGAACAGGAGTCTGTTATATAAAAAGGCATTGAAATCCAATGAAGAAGTCACCTGGAAGTAAAGGCTGTGACTGAATCACAGAATGTTCACATTTTTTAAATTGTAAGAGAAATAAAAACATATTCATTATTTTAAGAGAGAGAGAGAGAATGCACACACACATACACAAAGAAAATGAAGAGTCAAGCCACAGATTGGAAGAAATTTTCACAAATTACATAGCTCATAAAGGATTTTTATAAGAATATATAAAAATCTCTTAAAGTCCAATAAGACAACATATTTTAAAATTGGCAAAAGATTTGAATAGGTATTTTACCAAAGAAAACATAGGCATGGTTAACAAAACAGATGAGAAGGCACTCAATATTCACAGTCATTGTGCACGCATGCTCAGATCCTAAGTCAGGTCTGCCTGTTTGCGACTCCAGG
The DNA here is from genome assembly GCF_023699985.2 of Odocoileus virginianus. Classification (NCBI taxonomy): domain Eukaryota; kingdom Metazoa; phylum Chordata; class Mammalia; order Artiodactyla; family Cervidae; genus Odocoileus; species Odocoileus virginianus. Next base: position 7,303,309 of record NW_027224264.1, read on the forward strand.
GACTGTAGCGCACCAGGCTCCTCTGACCATGCATGGCATTCTCAGGCAAGAGTACTGGAGTGGGTTGCCATGCTTTCCTCCGGAGGAGATTCCCTATCCAAGGATCAAACCCACGTCTCTTCTGTCTCCTGCATTGGCAGGTGGAGTCTTTACCACTAGCGCCACCTGGCGGAGAAGGCAACGGCACCCCACTCCAGTACTCTTGCCTGGAAAATCCCATGGACGGAGGAGCCTGGTAGGCTACAGTCCATGGGGTCGCGAAGAGTCGGACACGACTGAGCGACTTCACTTTCACTTTTCACTTTCATGCATTGGAGAAGGAAATGGCAACCCACTCCAGGGTTCTTGCCTGGAGAATCCCAGGGACGGGGGAGCCTGGTGGGCTGCCGTCTATGGGATCACACAAAGTCAGACACAACTTGAAGCGACTTAGCAGCAGCAGCAGCAGCGCCACCTGGGAAGCCCTAAATTTACCTTAAGACGAGACAATTACATGCTTAGGAATCTGCCCAAGAGAAATGAACACACATGTCCACACAAAGACTTGTACATGAATATTCATAATATTATTCATAATAGCTAAACTGGAAACAGTCCAGACATCCCTGATCGGGTAAATAAACAAAATGTGGTACACCCATAAAATGGAATACTACTCAGCAGTAGAAAGGAACAGACTGCTGTGATTCATGTTAGAAGAACATGCATGAATTTCAAAAACATTATGCTTGGTAAGAAAAGCCCAATGCCAAAGACCACATATTTTGTCATTGTGATTCCATGAAATGTCCAGAAAAGGCAAATCCACAGAAACAGAAAATAAATTAGTGGTTGCTGGGCTGAGCATGGGCAAATGGTCATGAGAGATCTCTTTTGGCATGATGGAAATGTTTGAAAACTGGGTTGTGGTAAAGGTTGCACAACTCTGTAAATTTACAAAATACCATTGAGTTACAGGCTTAAAAATGAGTGAATTTTATAGTATGCAAATTATACCACAATTGAGCTGTTTTAAAAAAATAAATTAGACACATACACACATCACACACCAATCTTTCTGTATATTAAGCACAAGCCCTATGCTGACTCTAAGGAAAACATAGGAACATATAAGACCATGCTTTTTTTTCTCTTGATAATCTAGGAAGAGACCTATGATGTACAAATAGGTAAATATCATTAATGATAGAAGGCAGCACAAGAGCATCAGCACCTTCACTATGAGCATGCTGGTCCAAACTACCACCCTGTCTCTCTCCTGCCATCGCCTGTTATCTGGTCTCGCCACTTCCACCATCCCTCATAAGGTCTATTTCCTCTCTTTTTTCAATTGAATCAATTTGACTATAACATTGTGTTACTTTGATACACTTATAAGTGGCAATATGATTGCTGTTGTAGTGATATTCATCACATTACATAATTATAATACAATATTACAGTCTATATTCATTATACTTTACATTAGATCACTATGGCTTATTTATGACTTGCTACAAGTTTCTGTTTTCACCACTGCAGCCAGCATGATGTAGTTAAAACCTAATTCAGGTCATCTCACTCCTCTGCTTCAAATGCTATAATGGCTTCCCATCCCATTTAGAGTAATATCCTATGTCTTGAATATGCTTTTTAAAATATTTTATTTTTATATATTTATTTGCCTACACTGGGTCTCAGTTGCAGCCTGCGGGATCTTTAGTTGCAGCATGTGGGATCTAGTTTCTCGACCAGGGATCAAACCGGGGCCCCCTGCATTGGGAGCACAGTGTCTTAGCCACTGGACTGCCAGGGAAGTCGATTTTCACACATTTTTAAGACTCTTCATGATTACTGTCTCCCTGTTTTCCTCAGTTCCGGCCAGCCATAAAGTCTACTTAATATTTCTTGTATATTCTCAGCATGTTCCCACCTCAGGCCCTTTGCACTGGATGTTCCCTGACTGAAACTATCTTCCACCCAATTTCTGCATGGCTTGGTCTTTTTTTTTTTTTTTTTTGCATGGCTTGGTCTTTTACTTCCTCCAAGTCTTTGTTCAGCTGTTACCTTCACAGTGACGCCTACCCTGACCACCTTTTAAAAAAATTCAGTACCTGCCCCCTGAATTTCCTTCTCTCCCTTCCATACTTCATGGCCTCCAGTGCACTTATCACCTACAAACATATTAATACATTATATGTTTCCTTATTTTGGTCTGATTGTCTTCCACTGCCAAAATGTAAGCTACATGAGAGCAAGGATTTTTGTTGTTTATTTCACCGCTATGTTCCCAGTACCTGGCATGTGGTAGGTACTCAATAAATTTTTGCTGAATGAATGACAAAGAAGAGTTACTAAGGGTATTCATAAATAGAAGGCTTGTTTGGAATGTGCAAATTGTGTTTGGGAGGAAGTCTGGCTAGAGCCAGAGGGGTGTGTAAGAGAGATTTAAGCCGACTACAAGGTCAGAATGTGGAGGCCCTTGAATGCCTGGAACATACATATTAAATGAATCAATAAATGAGCAAATGAATCAGCAGCCTGGTTGGGTTCAGCACACCATCTAGCATCCAGTGAAATAATCTGACCTGCATGGATTGTGAAGAGCTGACTCCTTGAAACTTCAGCTTTTTTCTGTGGAAAGAGCTTCTATTGGCAAACAAAATACCCTCTAGAAAAGCTGAAGTGTTCTGTGCTATGCCTGAAATGGCCACTAGGGAATGCTCAAATCCATAATGCTGAACCATTAAGAATGAAATTGGGCTCCATCAAAGGCTGTCTGGGGAGCCCCAATCCTCTGACTGCTGATTTAGCAGGCAGATAAAGTGGAGAAGGATAAGTCTTCCAATACTGTTTTCTCCATTTGCCATACCCCATTTCCTGACCCCGCCCCAAGCACAATACTGGACATGTAGTTAGTGTCCTTGGCATTCAAGGCCCTTCAAAATGATGCTTAGTTTTTGGCCACCTCCCCTAAACAGACTCTATGATCGAGCTGTACTTAAGCTGCATCCTCTGTATATACTTCCTTCTTGTACCATCACCCCCCCCCTTTTTTTTTGCTTTTTTCTCTGCTTATCATTACATATCCAATTCCTATGCATCCCTTTAAAGCGCAGTACAAAAGCCACCTCCTCCATACGCCTTCTCTGATAACTATTGCTGTCACTGCTCACTGCCTTCCTGAGAGCCTGGGCTGTCACTCCATCTCAGCTACAAGTCACTTGGTAAACAATGACTCAGATACTGTCTCTATCCAAGCCCTTCATCCTGGAGTTCCCACTGAAATCAGAAATCGACCATTTCTGGACTGTCAGGGAGGCAATGGATAGAGGTCAAAAAATGAAACAAAAACAATGAAGTTATGATCCTGCAGGAATAGTAAGGAACAGCCTATTCTCCTCTGAACAAATATTATAGATTATACACATGAAATTAAAACAATCATAATGATTATTTCCAGCTGCCTCAACCCTACCCTTGGGGATGAGGAGCAGGCTGACCTGCCCAGCTTCATCCCCTCCCAGGCAAGGCCCCACTGTTCCCTGCCTTCCTTTCTCAGCCTCATCCACCGGGCTTGGCTGCTAGGATCTGGGGACCTCTAATAGACGCCTGGGGCCTTTTTCCCTTTTAGCCTCTCTCCACCTGCTGGAGTCTGTGCTTTGTTCTCTGGAATCATGATAAAGAGCAACTCGGAAATCACATTAAACGTGACAATGTGCCGCAGAGAGCACGTACCACAAATGGCTCCTGGGGCAAGCAGAAGGAGTAGGGGCCTGCCTAGCAAAGTCCGTGCCTGGATTAGTCCAGCCCAGCTCCTGGTGAGCACGCTGGGGGCAGTGGGAGGGCAAGGTTAAACGCAGATAGAAGGAAATCAGCATTTACTTTTAATCTACATAAGCACTCTGTGAGAAGGCATTCTTGTCACTATTTTAAAGACGAGGGAACTCAGGCAGAGACAGACGAGGGCACTTCACCCCAGGCTACAACAGTTCGAATGCAGAGATAGGATTTGCATCCAAATCTCAATGATTACAGTGACCAGCCCCTTTCTACTAGACCATGTCATTTCCATCTATCTCATCCCTGCTCTCTCTCCTCCACAGGAAGGTCCCAGCACAATGGTGGGGACATTGAGGGTGCTCAGCTCCTTTGCTCGGTTCTCTAGCTAATTGCTAGGCCCCAAAGCCGACATTTGCTACTTACATTGTAAGATGTGGGATACCATCAACGCCGTACAATTGTCACTGCATGGCAGTCTTCCCAGAGCCAAATCCTTCTTTATTTGAAGAGTAAAAAGGTACCTGCAAAGAAGTGGGGGGGAAATCTCTTGAGAAAGAAACCAGGAACAAGACAGAAGCATTTCCCTTCGCCCAGACCCAAGATGTTTCAAGAAAGACACAGTGCCCCCAGTCAGGGAGATGCCTGTTGGGGGTGGTGAGTAATGCATAGGCTTCGCTTCAGCCCCTAACCAGCAGTTAGACCACGACTCGGCTGAGCCAGCGCTTTGGCAGGCCCCACAGCCGTTAGGAATCACCCTGGCCAAATCCTCCCGCCAACTCAAGGGAGTTGGCCAACCATCCTCTGGTGGTTTCTGCCACGTAGCAAAGCCACATACCCCGCCAGAGAGAAAGGGAGATTCAGCAAGAATAAGCCTGTGCAGGAGGCCAGGGCTGCTCTGTTCACGAAATGCTCTCAAGTCCTCACTATGGTAACAACTTAGAAAGTTGGCACCATCCCCCCATGTTCCAATTATGGAAAGACAGAGGTTAGGTGATCTTGGCAAAGTCCTATCACCCCGACAGAGTGAAACTGTGGCCAGATCTCAGGTCTGCCATCCAGTTTAGGCTGGCTTCTACCCAAAAGACAGTATTTCAGAAATCAAGAACTTGAGGACACGCTTCTGCCCCTTCACGTGGACCCCCATCTCTGTATCACCTGGGCCCAGCCCAGCGCTTTGCACAGAACAGGTATGAAATTACTGTGTCCCGAATGGAATGAAGCCAGGCTGCCCTTTTCCCCAGCTGTAATCATTCGTGCTAAGTCTCTTCAGCTGTGTTTGAGTCTTTGCGACCCCATGGACTGTAGCCCACCAAGCTCCTCTGTCCATGGGATTTCCCGGCAAGAATACTGGAGTGGGTTACCGTGCCCTCCTCCAGGGGATCTTCCTGACCTGGGGATTGAACCTGTGTCTCTTGCATCTCCTGTACTGGTAGGAGAAGGTGACTCTTTACCACTAGTGCCACCTGGGAAGCCCCCCACCGATAATCAGGGACCATAAAGTGCATGTTGGCATCCAGAGCTTTGCCGAACAGAGAGCATTTGTTCCATACTTTTAAGCCCTTATCAAAGGCAATCAAATTTCAAAAAGATGTGTATAATTAAGATTCTACTGCTGACTGTGTCCCTTCTTGGTCCAAAACTGTTTCCAATATTTTATTTTAGACATTAAAACATTTATTGAGTATCTACTATAAGCATTTCCCTATATAAGATGTAATTGATAATTTTCTAAATAACATTCTATCTAGATTTTTTAAAACCAGTTAAGACTTGAAGGCAATGTGGTGAATCAAAATTAACTGCAGGTGATAGATGAAAATACAGACTGGGAGAAAACAGATAAATTAGTAGATGATTATTCACTTTACAAAAGGGTTCATTATGAAAGTGAAAAGTGATGCTCCCCTAATGGATTAGAAATGATTTAATTAGAAAGTTATATTTGAATGCCACTCTGCGAAGCTCAGGTATTGGCCTCAAACGAGGCTTCCTTGTAAAGTCAACTACAGTTAAGTATTCTCAAATGGACCAATGGGGAAAAAATAAAGGAAGTCTAAACTTTGCCATTGCCTGCTTCCAAATATAGATGTAAATGAGAATAATCAGCCTCAATTGCTAAAGGGGAGGTGAATTTCATTTTACTCCTAACAAGAAAGAAAGTAAACTTCTCATTTGACACATTCCTTGCTGTTTAGGAGGCTGCTGCCTGCTGCAAATACCAAATCGTTTCTCCGAACAGCTGATGAATCATTTATCATCACATTGATTCTCTCATTCTTTATTTTTTTCCGAGAAAAAGTTTATCTCCATCAGAATTGGTTACAATTTGAGACTCGACTGAAATGAGTAAGCAAAGGCAAATTGATAGAGATACCAAGTTATCTGGCAAAGGGGCCTAAAACTCACAGATTTCGAGAGGATTTGGAGAGAGAGACTGCTATGTGAAAAGACTGACTTCTACAAAGACCTCTCAGAAAAGAAGGCCCCTTACAAGAAAAACTGTAAAGAAAAACTGGCCATGAATAATGTTGGGGAATATTTCAGGTGAAATACCCTCTAACATCCCATGACCTTGGTCAAGTCACTCTAGTTCCCAGGACCTGTTTCCTTATATCCCTTTTATATGTAAAAGTCTAGAGTCTAAAGTCTAGAAAGCAGAGTAAGGTTTAGGAGAGTGTTTCCCTGGTGGCTCAGATGGTAAAGAATCTACCCACAATGCAGGAGACCCAGGTTCAATCCCTGGGTCAGGAAGGTCTTTTGAAGAAGGATATGGCGACTCATTCCAGTATTTTTTCCTGGAGAATTCCACGGACAGAGGAGCCTGGAGGGCCACAGTCCATGCAGTAGCAAAAAGCTGGACACAACCTAGCAAGTGACACTTTCATTTTTTTTCTATGTTGACACGAAGAAGTAAGTTTACATTGTCATTTTAAAGGGCATTTTTACAAATATAAAAAATCTTTAACATTTCATACTTTATATCTTTTAAATTTTTATAAGTATACAAATATTTTACTTATATAAAATTAATAATCACAATTATTAATATTGTACTTAATATTATACAATATTAATATTGTACTTAAATGTCAATCATTTATAATTGTGCAAAATAAATAATTTATTACAATTTATTTTTATATTTTTGACTTTTCTACTTTAGAAAGGTTTTATGAGTCATTATCACTTCCTACCTATGGGATACACACACACGCGCACACAACCATTTTCAATATGCAGGGAACTTAGCTGGCATCATACTTGTGCTGCCAAGCTGCCCCCTGATTGGAACACAGACAACAATGAAGGCAAATGCTCTTACTGTTTAGCAGTTAATGGCATATCCCTCAAGTGGGCACCCAGGCTGGTTACCGCTTTTAGAACACCACCCCTCCTTCTCCCCCAAGTCCCTATCCTTTGAAAGATTAACACTTTGGGGACCAGCCAGGCCTTCCTGCTCACCAACTCCTCACCATCTCCCAGAAAGAGACTATGATCCAAGCCATCCAAAGAAGGCTAGAAGCCTGTTCCCTGATAAAAGGATAATGATTAAATAACATCATACAAGTACTATACCTTGTCAGCTCTTCTCGCAGATGTCCAGGGTCCACTGGGAAAAATTTCACCATAAATTTGAAAACAACTTCCTTAGGATCTTAAAACACAATATCTCCATAAGTTTTATTTCAACAGTTACGGGTCTTCAGAAACACACACACATATGCACACGCACACGCACACACTCCCCTCTCCCCTCCCCTCCTCTCCTCATCACTCCTTCCCATGGACTTTTCACTGAAATTTCATTTTTTCACATTTGTGAGATGCTGCTATTCTGGACAGTGCCTCTCTGTGGACAGCAATCGGGAAAGTCCTCGTGACCCTCTTCCTACTCTCTCTCTCTCTCTCTCTCTCTCTCTGTCTCTCTCTGAGTTTCTTTTTGTAAAGATGTGCCCCATTTGGGGCCTACTGTGACCTCTCTTAAGAAGTGTTGCATTTAGAAAAATATACCACTTGCTACTTGGGATTCTGCATTCCTGGCTGAGAGAAGGGCCCTACTATAGAGGCAGGTGAATTTCAGCTGGCTCAAAGATTCATAAAGGGACCTAGTAGTAGGGACTGAGACCTCTGTGTGTCATCAATTCTACATTAAGAAAACATCTTTGGAGATTGGGATTGACATGTACACACTGCTATATGTAAAACAGATAACCAACAAGGACTTACTGCAAAACTAATTGCTTAAAAAATCTGTATCTACTTGCCTTCACTCCTACTTACATTTAAAAATAAGAAACTTTTTGCATCAAAAGCAAGTGTACACATGCAGCACTAACACCATTCATTCAGTAAATATTTGTTGAGTGTCTGTTGTATGCTAAGCATTGTACTAGCAGGTCCTGGAAATAAAAATACAATTAAGCATTCAAAGGCTGGTAGAAGAGGCAGACTTCTAGACTGACAAATACAGCACCACAAAGTGTTATAAGCCCAAGAGGGAGAAAAGAGTTTGGAAGAAGTCAAGGAAGGCTTCCTGGAGGAGCTGACACCTCAGTAGGGCCACCAGATTTAGCAGATAAAAAGACAGGATTCTCAGTTAAATTTGGATTTCAGATAAAAATGATTGCATGGGATGTACTTACACTAAGAAAATTAGTCTTCATTGTTCTGAAATTCTAATTTAGTTGGGCATTTTCTATTTTATCCGAGAAGCCTACACCTGAGGCTAGTTTTGTTAAAGTCAGGAGAGAGAGGAGTACAAAGTGGTCTGAGGCAGAGGTAAAGGCTAAAAAGCCAGTCAGAATTCAGTGCTTTGTGGATCGTGCAAAAGGGTTTGGACTTTATTCTAAGGGCCACAGGGAGTCGTGGAAACATTTTAAGCAGGAGAGTGATGTGGTAAGGTTTCTATTTGCAATAGTTCCTTTGGGAGTAGTGCACAAGATGGATTGTGGGGGTGAGGTGTGGGGGGGGTCAGTTGGGAAGCTGTTGGAATCATGTGACAGATTATCATCGTATAGTGCGTGCTAAGTCACTTCAGTCATGTCTGCTTCTTTGCGACCCCATGGACTATATAGCCCACCATGCTCCTCTCTTCATGGATTTCTCAAAGCAAAAATAATGGAGTGGGTTGCCACTCCCTTCTCCAGGGGGTCTTCCTGACTCAGGGATCGAACCCACGTCTCTTACATCCCCTGCTTTGGCAGGTGTGTTCTTGACTACTAGCACCACCTGAGAAGCCCCACATCATACAGTGGGAAGCACCAACATGCAGAGAGCAGGCAGAGGAAGATGCACGAAGACAGCTTTCCTCAAAGTGTGGACTGAAATCAACCTGCAAGAAGAAACACCTATGGAGGTTGTTAAAAATGCAGATTCCTGGCCCCCAACGTGGGGGTGAGGGCAGGAATCTACATTTTAACAAGACCCTGCCTGCCCACCTCACAGTGACCCTAATACACAGTGAAATTGGAGAGCCACCACACTAGATTGTAACACATGGGGTAGGGGGATTATTTCATACATAGTAGGCACTCACATGTGAACTGAAATGAATGGACAATGTCTGTGACACAATGAAACTGAAACACCTTCTGGAACACCGTGAATGGCATGGCTGATTGACATCAAGGATGCTCAAAGATTTACAGGGCTAGAGTCACAGGTGTATTATTCCTAGGGCCAATCCACAGAATTCTCTAAATTTACTCAAAAACCTAGCAGCCTGATTTTCTTCATCTCAGGCAAATTTAAAATGATTTTTCAAAATTGGTAAATTTACTGGGTGAGGAAGGATTAAAATAATACATCAAAGCCCTTTTCTCGGCTTATATTAAGGTGTGGAATAGTGTGGTATTGTTGAAATATTTTCAAGTTATAACTAGGAATTCTATTCCTTAAGTGATTTTCCATACTTACTTTTTACCTGCTTTGTAATGGGCTTCAGCAGTTCCAACCAGACCTGTAATAACATTAATGAAAGAATTGGTAGAACAGGGCATTGAGTGCATCTTTTTTTTTTTATAACATATTAAAGTCAACATGAAGCAAACAAATATCAAGACTCTTGAGACTTCTAAAGATAGTAAGGGACAGCAATGTCAAAGAGATGCCGTGCCTGCCCCAACCTCAGTCTGCGCCCTTGTATTTTCCCAATGACGGTGCAGATTGTTGATCTATAAACTCTTGGCTGGTGACATTTGAATCACTGCTCCCCTGCCACAGAGGGGTGAGGGAGGTGTCATATGCCAGGCTTATTAGTGGCTGCAAAGACTAATGAAGGCGTTTGGCTCCATACTTGAATCCCACAGCCTCCAAATGCCAGTTTAGTAGTCATAATGAGCCTTTCTGGGAAGGGGCCAGATACGAGATCCGCCAAGGCAGGACACATCAGGGAGAACATTGGGAGTGGTAGGACATGAGTGAGGGCCAGGGAGAGTGCCCTGAACACTCCTTGGTGAGGTTAGGAGTCTTTATTCTGGAGGCTGAGTTCCAGCCTCTGGAAAATCGGAATCAAGCACAGACAGCTCTTCACACAGTGAAGACACAAAAGAGGAGCAGCGGGTGGAAGAGTTTGTGTTTGGCAAACTGAAGTGACTTTTAATAGCCAAGAAGGAGAAATAGTGATTAAATCCTGTCATTTTTCAAGGGTTTACATGGTTTTTCATTTTGCAATCAGGGGTTTGAGCCCTACATACCTAGCTGCAAGCTGCATTTAGAAGCAATTCTAGACACAAAGAACCCTATAATGAAAGCAACTTACATTATTTCCAGAATGGCTACAGAATTCTAATCCAAAATACTCCTTTTCAGCAAGATTTAGATGGCTGCAGCTCAAGTTAAACAGCGCCTTCCCGGATGACTTTTGCTAAACAAAACAAAGAGATCATAGCAGTTTTCCATTCTAGGGCTGATACTGTTACTGCAGTTTGGGGGTGGGGCAGGTTGGGTTGGGGAAGGGGAGAAGCACCTAGACTTCATTCAGTTTCCTTTAAGCACAGTTTTCTGGTACCCTCCCAAATGAGGTTGAATTTTACATCCATATACAGGCATCTATCTGTAGATCGTTTTAGAGGTACCTTTTAAAAAGCCTCAGATGAATGAGAAACCCTCTTGGAAAAGACAGCCTCACCCTTAATTACTTGGGCTGGATCTACAAATCTACCCTTTCAATGGAATTCTTTCATCAGTTCATTCCACAGGTAATTTGAAGGATTTTCCCCAAATTGACAGATAGTTTAATCAAGATGCAACTCTGACCTGTTTAAAATCCTTCAGTGACTCCCATCAGGATAAAGTCTGTACTCCCGAGCAGGGCGGCTGGGCCCTCCTCTCCCTCTGGTGGCCCCGCCTGCCCCTCCAACTTCATCTCTTGCCCTTCCTCCTGCCCGCCACTTTCTACTAATCGCAGCCTGCTCCTGGCTCCCCACACATGTCAAGTAGTTTCATGCCTCCATGCCCCTGCTCCTGTCATTCCTTCTACACAGAACGCCCTTCCCACCTGTCTTGGCTTTGGCTTCCTCCTACTCAGCTCAGATGGCATCTCCCCAGGAGAGCATTCTCTGATCCCTACAGGAGCAGGTGGAGCTAAGGGCACCCTCCATGCTCCTAGACACTCTTGCTTACCGCAAACATGACATTTCTCACATGGGATGTCTATCTTCCTTGTTAGACTGAATTCCTTCATACCAGGGGCCTTGCTTTAATTTTCTTGTTACTCACCGGATCTAACTCAGAGCCTGGCACATACTAGGGGCTCTTGAATGTGGGTTATTCCAACATGAAATTGACCAACTTCCTCCTCTGAGCTCCGCCGGGAGATTTCATTTTGCAGTTTTCTCCACCAAATCTGCATCTAGCACACTCGTTTCACGCAAGGCCACACGTATTATTTCTTTCTTCATAAAGTCACCTCACACTGTGAGCACGCAACAGTCCCTTTCTCAGGCTTCTCTGAGAACGGGAGCTGTGTAGAGCTGAAAATCTGAGCGGAGTGGGGCTGGGGCTGATCTTCAGCCACCATCGCTGAAGCTGAGGGTTGCAGTGGCGGGGAGGACAGTGATGGGAAAATTGGGCCCTGGCTGATAGGCACAAAGACACGCTGTTGAAAACCCCTAGTTAAAGCCAAGTCACGAGGCGCCTCTAGTGCTGCAAAGGAAGCCGGGCTCAGGAATATAGTTGGAAATCACCGACCCATAGAATTAATGCCAACCTTGAGAGGTCAGAGAGTCCAGACACCCTCCCCCCTCACAACACTCTCCCTCAAGGCAGTCTCACACTGAACAGAACTCACATCTGGGATTTAATAGCTTCCAGGAAGGCAACATCGCCCACCCCCTTCCCCCCAGGACTCAAAACACTCCCCTCTAGTTTGGACCTCTCTCCGCTGGGTTACATTGTCCAAATCTCCACCAACTTGAGATTCATGAGGGTTAACCAGGGTCCTGGTTTTAAATGCAAGTAGGCCGCAAAGGGTGAAAGTTTCTGCCTCCTTAGCACCTGGAGAGAGAGCTGAAGACAAGGGGGTTTGATTTTATGTGGGAGGTCTCACTGGGGCTGTGGTCTGGGAAACGGGGGCCAGCCCACAGAGGAGAGGTGGTTTGGGGGCTTGAAAGGCATTGGGGGGCAGTGGGGGAGGGGTGTCTGGGAGGGAGGCGGGAGGGGGTGTTTTTGCCTATGTGGCAACCTTGCCTAGGGCAAGTGCTGACACAGACCATTCCAGACAGATGAAATCGCTCCTATTTTTAAAGTCCTCCAGACAAGGAGCTGCCACAGGATTTTTATTATGAATAAAAAAAATTCTAAAGAGAGAGAGAGTAAGACTTTTTCCAACACCAAAGAAACATTTCAGTCATGGGGACTAAATTCCGTCATAGACTCCAGTTTCTTTGCAAACAATTTAAGAAACTCAAGATTTTCCTTTTTCCGTCTCATTTTTTTTTTCTTTTTTCTTTTTCCATTGGGGTGCTTAATCCTCCGCATCAATGCTGCCACATTCCATGTGTTTGTATATTTAAATGTTTCTGCAGTCACAAAGAATATATAGCCGTTCCTGTAAGGTTTCCAATCCAGGCTGCCTTTTTGCTCCCTTCTGTAAGATTCCATACCATGTTTATAAGAATAAGCCCCTGATTCGTCCACCCCTGTATATCTTGCCAACTGGCTCTAAAAGCCTTTGGCATTTGTGCACTCAGAGGTCAGCGGCTCACGTGGCTCAAGTTCTCCAGCCCCATCTCTGGGAGAGGCATTTCCCTTCAACCCTCCATAGTGTACATTGAAATTGGCCAGCCTAGTGGAATGTGTTGCACAATAGGCAAGGTCTTGGTTCTGTCTTAACATGCAGCCTTCACTTGTTTTCAACCAATTCTTCAATCTTTATGTTATTATTTTCTCATAATATCTGTTTACAACTTTCCTATTTTTTCTGGACTTCTGATTCTCTTTTCCATTGCTTGCTCTTCTTTAAGCTGACACTTTTCAACATTCTAATCAAGCTCCTTAGGATCTAAATACTTTATCACCAGCCCTCCCACTCAAGAAATAGAAACTCCAATTTTGAACGCTGCCTTACTTTCATCTCCCTTGGATTAGAGCAGAGCAGTATTTGCCTTAAGAAAAATCATACACACACACACACACATATAATATAATTTAAAACTTTTCAGAACGTGTATTTATAATCTCCAGTCTAGAAACTTGGTCTTAAGCATTGGACCCTGATTTCTTGGGGATCCAAACTCATTTTCTCATGCAAACGATATTATTCAAGTGGTGTTGTCTCTCTCCAAAAAACAAGTCTACCAAAGCTTCTTTGCACATAGGGCAAAGAACAGGTGGTTAAACAAGCCTGGACTGTAATCCTGCTCTACCTATTGACTAAGTTTTTGAATTGGGGCAAATCTTTTAGCTCACAGATTGATCTCCCTCATTCAGGTAACTGAAGACAGAAGGCATGTGTCTGAGTAGCTGGCATTCTATAGAGTGACTGGCAAAGAGAGGACATTAAATAAATGCTTCCTGAGTAAATAGATGAATAGATCCAAACATTTAACTTGATTCGTCTGCATTAGCACAACAGTCCTCCCAAGAGGAAGAACAAATTAGTCACTATGTGACCTAGGGCAAATTACTGAACCTTCCCGAGCCTCGGTTTACTCATCTGTAAAATGGAGATAATAGTATTATTTTACAGAATTGTTGTGTGGATTAATCAAGATAATTCACATCAAGGGCTTAGTATAGTGCTTGGCACATAGCAAGCAGTAAGTAATGTAAATAGATAGATAGATAGATAGATAGAAGAGTCTGGAAGAATACATACCAAACTGTTAATAGCACTATTTCTGGAGAGGGGATTAGATTAAAGGGAACTTCACTCTTTAGTTTGTACATATTTAGATTTTTCTTAAGTAAGCAGGGACAGTAGAAAGTCTCTTGTTGTTGTTCAGTCTTTAAGTCGTGTCCGACTCTGCAACCCCATGGACTGCAGCACACCAGACTTCCCTGTCCTTCACTATCTCCTGGAGTTTGCTCAGACTCATGTCCATTGAGTCAGTGATGCCATCCAACCATCTTAAATACTTCTGTTGTCCCCTTCTCTTCCTGCCCTCCATCTTTCCCAGGATCAAGTTCTTTTCCAATGAATTGGCTCTTTGCATCAGGTGGCCAAAGTATTGGAGTTTCAGCTTCAGCATCAGTCCTTCCAATGAATATTCAGGGTTTATTTCCTTTAGGTTTGATCTCCTTGCTGTCCAAGGGACTCTCAAGAGTCTTCTCCAGCACCACAATTTGAAAGCATCAATTCTTCGGTGCTCAGCCTTCTTTATGGTCCAACTCTCACATCCATATATGACTACTGGGAAAACCATAGCTTTGACTATATGGACTTTTGTCAGCAAAGTGATGTCTCTGTTTTTAATATGCTGTCTAGGTTTGTCATAGCTTTCCTTCCAAGGAGCAAACGTCTTTTAATTTCATGGCTGCAGTCACTGTCTGCAGTGATTTTGGAGTCCAAGAAAATAAAATCTGTCACTGCTTCCACTTTTTCCCCTTCTATTTGCCATGAAGTGATGGGACTGGATGCCATGATCTTAGTTTTTTGAATGCTGAGTTTTAAGCCAGCTTTTTCACTCTCTTTCACCTTCATCAAGAGGCTCTTTAGTTTCTCTTCACTTTCTGCCATTAGAGTGGTATCATCTGCATATCTGAGGTTGTTGATATTTTTCCCGGCAATCTTGATTCCAGCTTGTGATTCATCCAGCCTGGCATTTCGCATGATGTACTCTGCATATACATTAAATAAGCAGGGTGACAATATACAGCCTTGTCGTACTCCTTTCCCAATTTTGAACCAGTTCTTTGTTCCATGTAAGGTTCTAGCTGTTGCTTCTTGACCTGTATACAGATTTCTCAGGAGACAGGTAAGGTGGTCTGGTGTTTCCATTCTCTTTAAGAATTTTCCACAGCTTGTTGTGATCCACACAGTCAAAGGCTTTTAGTCAATGAAGCAGATGTTTTTCTGGAATTCCCTTGCTTTCTCTATGATCCAACAAATGTTGGCAATTTGATCTCTGGTTCCTCTGCCTTTTCTAAACCCAGCTTGTACATCTGGAAGTTCTCAGTTCACATACTGCTGAAGCCTAGCTTGAAGGATTTTGAGCATAACCTTACTAGCACATAAAATGAGCACAAATATTGGGTAGTTTGAACATTCTTTGGCACTGTCATGCTTTAGGATTGAAGAAACTATCTTAATCAACTTTAACTCAACAATGCACAGAAGATGCTTTCTATTCCCCCTTCAAAACATTGACAAATGCTTATGTCGTGATGAAAGATCATGGCTAGTAGGCTACTCTGATATGACTTTGCACTTCTATATCCATTGACTGAGTCTCAGGCTTACTAATAATTATTTTGTAGAATATATTTTTGACAATTCTACTTAAATTGTAATTACACAATTTAATTAAATTGTATGTATATCACAAGAATTAGGATCACAATGACAAAAGGGGTTTCTATGAAAACTAAGTTGATCACTTTGCAAAAAAAAAAAATCAGTTAGGGGGGAATCCACCCCAATATGCTGTCAAATTAGTTTGGGGCATGACAGAAGTAAAATATTGAGGGATAAAAATCTGGAAGGATTCTGTAGTCAAATTTTTCTATGTTTAATGAACAAATACTGGCAATCATAGATGATACATTATGAGTGGGTGTCAGAGAAGAAAAATAGAAACACCAATCAGAAGCCCTTCCTCCAAAACCCTTGATCCTGCATCAAAAACTTGGCATATGAATATAAATATATATGTTTTATGTCAAACTAAAAAGTTTAAGGTGTTTGTGTGCAAATATACATATTTATTGTGATTCCTGCTTTGGCATATTTTATCAGTTAACTGACCAACAACCACCTTTGACTACATTAGATAATAGATTCTATCTAATGTACCCACATATTGATTGTTTACTTCAAAAGAATATAGGCTATACAGTTAAGGCTTCAGAGAAGGATAAACTGGAACAAAATAGAGCATATTATTAACAGTAGCATAATAGGTCATTTTAATTTTTCCTTATACGTGTTACACTTTCCAGAGAAATACTATACACATTATACACAATGCCATACAAAGAGTTTTATAGATGCTTCTCATGTTTCCAGTGCTGATTCCCACATTCAAAATACTTCTCATGCTCCCCTCAGGAAATTGTTCTTGAAGTCACAGAGAATAATCACTCACTCTTCTGACTTTATGGTTATGCCTCATTTTTTAATCCCAAAATATGACCATACTAGTTCAAGCAGCTAAAACAAAACAGCACAGTCTGGGGGGCTTAGACAACGGGGATTTATTTCTCACGGTTCTAGAGGCTGAAAGTCTGAGATCAGGGTGCCTGCATGGTCAGGTTGTGGTGAGACCGCCTTTTCTGATTTGCAGATGGTTGCCTTCTCTCTGTGTCCTCACTTGACAGAGACAGACAGAGACCTGTCTCTTCCTCTTTCTATAAAGCCATCAATCCTATATTAGGGCCCCACCCTTATAACTTCATTTAACCTTAATTACTTCCTAAAAGCCCCATCTCAAAATACAGTCACCTTAGTCACGTGGGGATCAGGGTTAACCGTTCAACATATGAATCAAGATTACCAGGAGAAATATCAAAAACCTCAGATATGCAGATGACACCACCCTTATTGCAGAAAGTGAAGAGGAACTAAAC
The DNA here is from genome assembly GCF_023699985.2 of Odocoileus virginianus. Taxonomy (NCBI): domain Eukaryota; kingdom Metazoa; phylum Chordata; class Mammalia; order Artiodactyla; family Cervidae; genus Odocoileus; species Odocoileus virginianus. The sequence goes on from NW_027224264.1 coordinate 7,320,298, forward strand.
AGCCTCTTAATGAAAGTGAAAGAGGAGAGTGAAAAAGCTGGCTTAAAACTCAATATTCAAAAAACAAAGATCATGGCATCCAGTCCCATCACTTCATGGCAAATAGATGGGGAAACAATGGAAACAGTGACAGACTTTATTTTCTTGGGCTCCAAAATCACTGCAGATGGTGACTACAGCCATGAAATTAAAAGATGTTTGCTTCTTGGAAGAAAAGCTATGACCAACCTAGACAGCATATTAAAAAGTAGGGACATTGCCGACAAAGATCCATTTAGTCAAAACTGTGGTTCTTCCAGTAGTCTTGTATGGATGAGAGAGTTGGACCATAAAGAAAGCTGAGCGCCGAAGAACTGATACTTTTGAACTGTGGTGTTGGAGAAGACTCTTGTGTTTAGAAGACTCCTTGGACTGCAAGCAGATCAAACCAGTCAATCTTAAAGGAAATCAGTCCTGAATATTCATTGGAAGGACTTATGCTGAAGCTGAAGCGTCAATACTTTGGCCACCTGATATGAAGAACTGACTCACTAGAAAAGACCCTGATGCTGGGAAAGATTGAAGGCAGGAGGAGAAGGGGACAACAGAGGATGAGATGGTTGGATGGCATCACCAACTTGATGGACATGAGTTTGAGCAAGCTCTGGGAGTTGGTGATGGACAGGGAAGCCTGGCATGCTGCAATCCATGGGGTTGCAAAGAGTTGAACATGACTGAGTGACTGAACTGAACTGAAAGCAAAAGTGTTAGTTGCTCAGTCGTGTCTGACTTTTTGCAATCCCATGGTCTGTCCATGGAATTCTCCAGGCAAGAATACTGGAGTGGGTTGCCATTTCCTTCTCCAGGGGATCTTCCCAACCCAGGGATCGAACCTGGGTCTCCCACATTGCAGGCAGATTCTTTACCATCTGAGCTACCAGGGACGTCCTGAACTGAACTGAACTGAACTGAACTGATATGAATCTGGTGGGGGGGGGGGGGACATATTTCAGTTCATAACAATGAGCCAATCTGATAACCCACTTTTGTTGCCATACTTGCTCTTTATGACTTTGTACTTTTTCCAAACATTAAATCCACTCTCAACTTATGAAGATCTGTGAGTCATTTTGGAAAGAAGGCCAAAAAGGAGTTCCAAAAATGTCCTGAATACCTGCATATAGGAGGAGGCAGCACGCCATGGTGGGCAGCACAAGAATGTGGACCCTGAAGCCAGTCACACCTGGATCTAGGTCTGATCCTCTTCCTGTTAGAGGGGTGATCTTAGGCAGACTATTTAATCTCTCTGAGCCTTCACTTCCTCAGTTGCAAAACAGTACTGCCAGAAATCAAACCAAAAGGGCCACATATTGTATGATTCTATTTATATGAAATGTCTAGAACAGGCAAATCCATAGAGACAGATTGGTGGTTGCCAAAGATGGGAGAGTGGAACGGGGAGTGACTACTAATTAGTTTGGGGTTTTCTTTTGGGAAGGATGATGATATCCTGGAATTAGATAGTTGTGATGGTTGTACAACAGAATGAATATATTAAAAAACACTGAGTTTTACAGGGTAAATTTTCTGGCCTGTGCATTGCATCTTTATGTTAAAGAAGGATCACAACAAGCATCTATTAATGATGAAACTATTCATGTCAAATACCTTATACAATATCTGGTCCAAAGGAAGAGCTCAAGAAATGTTGACTGTTTACATGTTGACTATGTAATTTATCATCCAAATTGGGACACTTTTGAGGGTTGATGGGGCGCTAGTAATTATTATATTGTCACAAAAGTTGTAAACCAGGACTGGACAAACACTGTCCTGGGCAAACTCTGAGGGATGGTCACCTAGCTATTTGCATTTGGACAGCTTTGGGTCTGTTTTGACGAGGGCAGCATTTATCTGAATATTCAAAATCAGGAATATTAAGAATCACAAAGATGACTATTAGTTTACCCACAAAGACACCCATGTCTGATGATCATTCCTCCCGTAGCAAGTGAATGAGTTGCCTTTCAGCCATTTTTACCCTGATTCCACATTTTATAGGTAGAGCTCAACCGTAACAACCACACAAAAAGCCAGGGACAGAGAGAACTGCCTCTCCAGTCTTAACCTTTTCACTACTAAACACTTTAAAAGTCAGTCCCTCACCTCTCCCTGAGCTTGTTTTTCTCCATTCTTTACTGTCTGTTTTCGCTCCTTTCATTTTCCTGTTGTAATTTCCCCCAGCCGAGACTCCAGGCTTACTTTTGATGCATTCGCCCTTTTCCTGCTCCATATGCCTTTACTCTTTTGTGACCCTTTTCTATTACTCTTTCAGTTCAACACACCTTATTGAGTGCCTATTCTGTGCCAGGTACTTTCCTGGACTCCAGGGATACTGAGGTGAGCAAGACCCAGGCATTACCACCAAGGAATACATAGGCTGGCAGGCAAGGCAGGCGCATCAGCAGGTGATCACTGTGATTGGGGCTCATCAAGGATGTATGCAGGGGGCAATGTGACATCACACCTAGAAGGTAGCTAACCCAGAGCGGCAGGTGAGGGGGTAGCATAATGGATTCTTCACAGAGGGGACACTTCATCCAAAACAGGAAGCAAGAGTTGGAGTTAGCCAGGTGAAGAGGAGGGTGAGAGAAGGCTGTCAGAGGCAGAAGAGATTAGAAAACCTGCTGTGAACAATGAGGCTGTTAGCAGTGTGGCATTCCTAAAGGAGCAAGGGAAGTGCAGAACTGGGGAAGTGAGCAGGAACCTCACCAAGACGGGCTCCTTGGGCCAGGTGAAGCAGTATACCAGAAGGCAAGGCTCGGGTGGAGTAGCTGAATGAATTTCAGCAGGGGATTCATAGGGTCAGAGTTCTGTTTTGGAGACACCATCCTGGCAGTAGTTAGGGCAGAGCATCCCAAACCGGAAAGCGCATATGAATCACCTGGAGCTCTTGTTAAAAACGCAGATTCAGACTCAGTAAGTGTGGGGTGGGGCCTGAGAAACTACGTTTCTCACAGGCTCCAGGGGAGACCAGTGCTGCAGGTCTAAGGACTATCCTCGGAGGAACAAAAGTGGAAGGAGTGGATGGAGGAGGGGGCAAAACCAGGGCTGCTGCAGCCGTTCAGGTGGAGAAGATGGTCGCATGGACCAGGGCAGTGATTGTGAGATGAGAAAGAGGCGAGATGGGAGACATGTGTCCAGGGTAATAAGAGCAGTTGAAGCTGAAAGGTCACAGAGAGGAAGAGGCCTGCATATCCAGGTGCTCTCTTTGCTGGCCCCCCTTTTGCCTTTAGGCGGAGTCAGCGTTCACATATTGTTTGTTTACTAATTGGCTGACCAACCACATGTACAACAAGGACAGCATAAGAAGGCTCCACTGGCAGTGAGAAGCATCCTTACAGAATGATAACTTTACAACGTGACATGATAAGCTGGGCTTCGCTTGCCTCACTCCCTTTCCACCGTCCCTTGTTACTGCATTCTTCCCTTACCCACCTCTTTGAGAGGGGGGATGCTGGGAACATTCCTCACCCATGACGACAAGCTTGAGCCTCTCCTTTGACACTTCCTACCCTTTGGAAAGAAAACCACAGCTTGTCAGATCAAGAGCTTTCTGCTGACATAAACATATAAATTATCTTTTTGACACCCCATCTCTGATGTGTTCCTGGATTCCTTTTAGAGTCACCTACCTGGAAATTACTTTCAGTCTTTTATGGTGCAGCTGAGAGCTTTGCCATGTATTATCCCATCGGCAACTTACCCCAATCACCACCCCCACCCCCCACCTGGCGCTGGCCCAGAGTCAGTTCATCCAGAAGCCTAAGCACATTGCCACTCAGCATCTTTATGGAGACAATAGTGAACTAGTCCCTTCCAGCCACCCTGATGTTTAATTTCCATCTCTCCTTTTGCTCTTCACACTCTGAATCCTGAATGGCATTTTGGAGCTCAGAATCAAGTGGAGTGGTCCAGTGAGAAGATCTGACTTGTGCTGAGCAGAATAGTAAATTTGGCAATGTTTCTGCATTTGGGGACTATTTGGTGAATTCCCAGGCAAATCTGTTTTCAGTGATCCTGATTTAATTTCAGCAATATAAGGGAATCGTGTTCTGCATCTTGGTCTACATTCCCTCACCTCCATCCAGCTCTCTGTAAGCAACAATAGGTGCGCACCCCCTTTACAGAGTTTGGACCCTTCCCAAGGAAGGTAAGTCTTTCTCCTTCCCTATTATCTGCAGGCTACATCCAGAAACCTCAGAAGCCTTTAGGGGTTAAACTCTGGGACTGCTCCTTTCAAAGGGCTGTTTCACTTTTCATTTAAAATGCAAATATTCTGACATTGCAACAAGCAACAGAAAAATGAAACCCATATCATATACATCTACCAATACAGTCAGACGCAACCAGTTTCTAAAAATTAAGTTGAACAGATTTTCCAAACTTACACTGTGTAAACCACCTGGGAAACTAGGAAACAGAGCTCCTTCGGGGCAGGGCAGAAGAAATTATTGGCCAAGCTATAACCTTCCTGGAGGGTTGAACTCCTGGTAAAAAGAGAACTGCTGAGAGTGGTGAGAGGCTAATTACCAGGTAGCTGCAGTTCATTCTAAAATGGAGCCCTCTCTGCAGGCGGTCTAGTTTTTCAGCATCTGGTGGAGAGCAAGGTGCAGTCAGACACATCAAAGAACAAAGAATAAGTAGGAAGTCATCGGAGGCCCTTTCCCCAGAGCCCAGAGGACTCAGCAATAAACCCTGGAGGGAAGCACAGTTTAAATGGGTACTTAAGGTTTCCTGATGGTGGTAAGCAGAGAGAACAAGCCTTGTAGTTGTGTGTGCACGTGTGAAATTCACACCAAATTACAACTGGTTTTTATTTTATTTCTGAAAACATAAAGTAGTTCAAAGTACTGCCTGTGTGATCGATGGAAGGTTTAAAGTTGCTTGAGATTAACTGCTCAGAAAGATTTCCGGCCCACGTGGCTATCCTAGGGGGGTCCTAGAAGAATCAACCTGAGCAGTTGCCTAACCACTACTCTCTTTTTTTTCTATTGAAGTATAGCTGATTTCCGATGTTGTGTTAATTTCTGCAGTTCTGTGAAGTGATTCAGTTATACCTGTATATCACCCTCTTTACCTGCAGCCGTGTTGATACTGACTAACCTATGTTCAGAAGGGAACTCTGGACTCAGAGAGCTCATCTAGGCCCTGATAGATGATACTACCTAGAAGACACCCTTTTCAAGCTCTAAGGGAATTATGTGTCACTGCCTGAGGCCTTAGGTTGGCCTGGCAGTGACCTGGACATGTTGCATCTGATTCATACTCTTTGCTGGATGGTGTCTAAGAGACTCTCATTGCTCAGGATTACTCTTCATACAAAGGAAAGGGGGAAAAAAAAACAAGATTACCTCCCTAATAGCAATCTTGCACCAACTCCTGGGACATTGAAATTACTGTGCCTATATTGGAAAGGGTGTTCAAAAGTGACAGTGTAATAACAGCATTCTCAAGACAGTGCTTCCAAGTCCTGTCGAAATTACTAGCTACTCGGATAATTAAAACAATTATAATTGTTTGTTTCCACGTAATGCTTTAGTACTAAATCCACGTGCTGTGCCTGATGCACAACTGGATTCCAAATGGTAGTTTGAATTTTCTTTTAAACTTCAGGTTGATGAAACATTCTGTGCATATCTAACAATCTGAGACATTGGGGACACAACAGAGATCATTTGATGTCACATAATCCGGGCCCTTCATTTTAACAAGTGGGGAGACTGAGATCCGGACAAGGGAAGAGACTTGTCCAAAGGTCTTCCCGCAGGTTAATAGCAGATCTGGGATTGGAACCCAGGTCTTCTGGCCTCCAGTAACGGGCTCATTTCATCACAGCAGACATCTTTACTTAAATATAAAGGGAAAACTAATGTCTAGGTGTATGGAGGACAAGAAAGAGATGAACACCTAAACTTGTTCCTTTGAGTCACTCTTTCCTTTCATGTTTACTGTTATTTTCTTTATCATCTTTTCTCACCTTCTAACTGTAGCACTAATTCACTTCTCTCTCCTTCTGCTTATTACTCCAATGTTTCTCCTTCTTTAGTTTCCCTTTCCTTGATTGTTCTACATTCCTGCCTCTTCTTTCTAGAATCAGTTTTGCTTCATTTATAAAGTGTTCACTATGTTGCCCAGCAAGACTGTGAGCACATTGGAGGTCATTCTGTTCGGACAGGTTGTGAATTTCACAGAAACTCTATAAAGAACCCATTAAAGAATAATAAAGCCTTTTAAAAGGGCTACTTAATAGGAGGCCATGAAACCCAGTGTATCAGGGTTACTGTAGTGAATGTGTTGGCTGGACAGAAAATCTTTTAGAAAAATATTTCAGAAACTATCCCAAGTTAAATTGGATCAAGAGACACATGTGGAGCTTAGGATTCCATAAGAAATACTTCAATGTATAAAATATACACCAAAATGTTAAAAGTCTGGATGATGAGATCACCCTTGCATTTTATTTTCTTCTTTTTGCTTACCAGAATATTCTAATGAATTTATATTCTATCATATAATGGAAGCTGAATTTGAAAATTGGAAAAAAAAACTTGAGAAAGACAAATACCATATGATATCACTTATTGCGGAATCTAAAATATGACACAAATGAACCTATCTATGAAACAGAAACAGACTCAGGACGTAGAGAACAGACTGTGGTTGCCAAGGGGAGGGGGTTGGGGGAGGGATGGAGTGGGAGGTTGGGGTTAGCAGATGTAAGCTTTTATATATAGAATGGATAAACAACAAGGTCCTACTGTATAGCACAGGGAACTATATTCAATATCCTATGATAAACCATAATGGAAAAGAATATAAAAAAAAAGAGTATATGTGTAACTGAATCACTTTGCTTGCTGTACAGTGGTAATTACAACAACATTTTCAATCAACTACACTTCAATTTTAAAAAAGAACCGAAGCATCAAATTTTTGGGGAAAAAATGCACCTCTAAAGGACTTTTGAGTAGCAAAATGAGTGGTCATGTGAGCCATCACTCAGGCTAATCTGCCTGTCTGAAGTGTCTCATTCCCCTACCCTTTCAACACCCCCTCGGTTAGCCAGGTGTGCATGCTTGTCAACACCTGTGGACTAGGTTAAGGGACCAGCTCTGCCCCGCAGCAAGAAGTCTATAAGAGGCTGACACTCAATTTGGCTTCTTGCCAAGCTCCACTCGCAGAAGTCACTTAGGACTTGTGATTTCATTCCTCTTTCCCTATGCAGACATCTGCCTGAGTTCTTGACCCTTGTTCATGGAGTCTCTACTTGGGTTCCCACTATTTGGTGCTGATTTGGAGTGACAATGGCCACAGGCTAGACTCCACTAAGCTCTGTTCTCCCCTCAACTGGTCACTACCTCTGCTGTGCACACCATAGGTGCTTCATGAACTGTGGTTTAGCAATATAACTTAACTCCTGGGTGTCCATGGAGCCTTTTACCCCTTTCTTCCCAGCTACCCTGGCGTACAGTCATGCAAGTCCTGAGTGCTAACTCACTCCGGTGGGCCTTAGGGTAACCTGGGCTCTATAACCCAAAGCCTAAGAGTCACATACATCTTTCAGCCTGGCTTAGTCTGGGGCTGATCGATCCCAGGTTTATAGAACTCTGACATCCTCCTGCCCTCCACAAGGCTACTTTAATATGGCTGATCTATGGTTAGGGTGTGTAACTCAAAACAGTTGTCTGCGATTCTCTAGCTGTACTGAGGGACAAGGATAACCAAGCCCAGAGAAATTTTTAATTCATATGTTTTACTAAATACTGCATATCAAAAAATTCTAATGTAGAAAAAAGAAACAGAAGGCCTGGTATAATGTGCAAAATGTAGAATTGTGGGCACTGGAGAAGGGCGGAGTGGCAGGAATTGTGACTTACTAGCCATCTTCAGTGGGAAATTGGTTCCAAGAGATACTAACCTTTGTGTCTTAAAATTAGTTGCACATTCCCAGAGCAAGTTTTCCAATACCTTTCTCCTTTAATTGCTTAGGTGGAATTATTTGTGCAGAAGGATCTGGTTAAACTGACTCATTGTTATTTATAAATCAAAACCAAAGATATTCCTCTTTTCTGAATGTTGAATTTGATATTTGCTTGTCCCAGGTTATGAGGCTCTAATCCACATTCCTCCCAATACAAAAATGAACAAACATGTTTATGGTGGCACCCACAGACCGACTTGGGGAGCCTTTGTAGGATACTAGGGGTGGAGTAAACCTCTCCTTTGTTGAACCTTGGGAGAGCCTGATCAGGACATTTCTCATCTCTGGCAACCCCATTTCAGTCAGTGAGGGCTTACTGTGACCACACAGTTTTACTTGGGTGCAGTGCTGGTCCAGGGAAACTTTGTTACAGTAATATATGCATTGTTTGTGCCACATCCCCCTTGACTTAAGACTTTACTTCCTAGAATGTCTTATTGGCTAATGGATATTTTAGTAGCTAACTCCTTGGAGCAAGGATTAGCTGCCTGGTGCTGTAAATAAGAGAATTCATTCTTCATTGCTTCAACAGATAGTTATTGAGAATCTACTATGTATTAGGTTAACTGTACTACAGACCACATAGACTGTCACTGATATCACTGAATTAGAAGAACCTATTGTGTCCTTTTGGGTGTATATCTCCCACTCCACATTGAGCCCCAAAGAGTGACCTATCTTTTTTGGCCTCATGCAATTCGCAGATGCTCTATATCTTATCTTTCTAACCCCGTCCATGTCTCTGAACTGTTTCCATTGTTCATTTGTCCCCTGAAAGCTCCCCAACAGCTCTCACAAGTCCTCTTCACCCAAAGTCAGTTTTTCCCTGAAACAGCCAACCCTGTTTTCTTCATTACCACTCCCAACACACACAAGAGCTAACTGATAAAATGTGAAATGCCAAGATGACTCCAAAACAGTGGCTTTTGAAAAACAAGCCTTAAAGAGCTTATAGTGGTCGAGCACATGGGCTTTTAACTCACAGTGCCCCATTCAAATCCTGTTTCTACCACTTACTACTCTGTGACTTTGGGCAAGTTACTTCATTTCTCTGCCCAGTTTGCTAATCTGTCAAATGGGGATAGTGATGGCACCTACTTCATTGAGGGTTTCAATGAATTAGTACATGTGAAATTTATTTTAATGCCTGTGTGCTCACTCAGTCATGTCCAACTCTTTGCGACCCCATGGACTATAACCCACCAGGCTCCTCTGTCCATTGAATTTCCCAGGCAAGAATACTGGAGCGAGTTGTCATGCACTCCTCCAGGGGATCGTCCCAACCCAAGGATCAAACTCACATCTCCAGCATCTCCTTCACTGCAGGCAGATTCTTTACTGCTGAGCCATGGGCGAAGGCCCATATTAGTGCCTAGTAAATGATAAACATTCTTTTGATATATGTTAGCTATTATCGTTGCTGTTTAGGTTGGAATGGAATTGAGTAGTAATTGTGGGATAGTGGGCAATGGAGTTGATATTTGAGAACAGGCACCATTTTGAGAGGAGCCTCTATTTTGACTGCTTATATGGCAGCCATTTTTAAGTGAAATTTCTTTCACTGTTTTGTTTCTGAGCTTTAACCCTCATTCAGAAAGTTAAGTATGCTCATTGAAAAATCAGGGTAAAAAAGAGACAGAAAAGCAAGAAAAAGAATTAAAGTGCTTATAATCCCATCTATCAAGAGACAGACAGTATTAGAACCTTAGGGTAAAGCTTTATTGAGATAAAGAATTATTGAGATAGTTCTCAACACACAGCCACATTTTGGGTGACCAATTTAAAAAAAACTTAGTATTATATTATTTACATTATCATTTGTTAGTGTATGGGAAACTACCTTATGGGATGTAAATTGTTTTCTCCTTTGAGCTACTGCAAACAACACTAAGATAAACAGCTTAGTACACAAAGATGTACATCCATCTTTGTACACAACCTTAATCATTTCCTTAGGATAAGTTTTTCCCAAAATTGAACCCCTTAGCTTATTTAGGTTGTACTGCCAGTTGTTTGAGACTTTTAATTAAATACTAAGATGTTTTATTTCTGTGTGAAATCAGAATTAAATACTGAAATACAGACAAATATCATGGAAAAGATTCATGACAGTGATGGGCCTTGCTTGGGAAAGCAGTGAAAGGTTTTTCCTACTGGATATCAGAAGCCTGGAGGCAGCAGGCTGTAAGGGAAAGAGCTGGAGCTCTCCTAAGTCAAGTACTTGCTTGCAGTTGTATGACCATGGACTCATAGTTAACCTTGCTGATTCTTAATTTCTTCATAAGGAAAAAATTCCTTTTATGTCTTGGCCCATGCTTATCTCTCCCATCTCATGGCTCAGTCTCTCAGCTCGCTCATAGCACTCTCTGTCCTCAGTTTTAAGATCTGATCAGATCGAGCATCTCCACAGACCTTTTCCTGTAACTCTACCTTTGTCTGGACCAACCTTCAACTTTGCTCCCTTCCATTCCCCTAACACATCTGAATAATTAGTACCTGTCACTAGGGCTCAGGTTAGACATCATCTCCCTCAAAAAAAAGCTGTCTAACTATTCCCTCAACACACTTCAGTCTGGGTTAGGTGCCCCTCTCCTGTTATGCCATTAAAACACTCTTTGCCACTGTTATTTGTATACATTGTGCTATAGTGTACATGATTTTATGTTCTGATTCTTCCACTAGACTATGAGGTCTTTGAGGTCAGGTACTATTTCTTATTTTTCTTTGCATCCTCATTAGCCAACCTAGTGTGTGGAAGCAGTGAGGGCTCATAGGAACTTGTTAAATGAGTGACGAATGAATGAAGCAGGGTAGTCATACCTATTTAACACACTTATTAACTAATGATTGTATGAAATAATGTAACTGGAAATTCTGGAGTGGAGGTCAGAAAATGGTATCTCATAGCGATAAAAAGGTAATTGACAGTAACTTTGTGACCCATCTTGTGAAATCATTTAAAATATTCTGAGTGTGAATTTCTGGAGAACTTTTGTCTTTGCTTAAGTCTGTTGAAAGGTGAATTTCGTCATCATAGAAGGAATCTCAGAGGACAAAGGACCTCTTGTTTAAGACAGCTAAGCCCAGCGATTAGTGGTAAGGCGCCATGCCTAAGTGCTTCCAGGGCCTGGGGTCAGCTCGCCCAGACAGACCTCCCCTCTCTGGCCCCACACCTTGGACCCAGAAGTCAAGGAGGAATTGGGTAAGGAGAAAGACAGGGAATAAAGAAAAGAAGGCTGCAGTAAGATTCTGTGGGGGTAATAATTGTAGCTTTTGCACAGCAGCTGTGTTTAGAACAGACAAGCTATACAACAGAGTTCAACAGCCCCCAGACTAGCTCTGCCTTGGACGCCTGTCACTTTCCATCCTTCCTGAGCTCTGCAACCGTCAGCAGATCTTCCCTGTGGTGCCTTGTCCTGGCATCTCATTGGCCAATTCCTCCCTACCTCCTGTGGTGCCAGTGATCTGTTCAGGGTGGATCTCTCCGCAGTAGAACTGGTCTAACCAAATGTTTTTCCACTTCTGACAGTTTGGCACACAATTGCTTAGTGGCACCCAGAATCACAAAGGCCAGCCTTGCTCTCTGCTGTTGGGATAACATGCTCTGGGTCCTTTTAGGAAATTGCTGGGTCAGTCCGGCCACCTCCTGGGTGGCTCTGCCCCTCAAGTCAAGCCCTTTTGACCCCAAGACACTGGACTCAGCTCAGCCAGTTTAAAGAATTTCTTAGTCTCTAAGTTGCAATCGGACTTCACTGTCTTAAACCACAATCTCTTATTACTGTAATATATTGTATTTGTGACAGGTCAAATAAGGATGCAAATACAGAGTAAATGACATTTAATAAAAAGAGAGAAATTCGTTTTGGGATGGACATATACACACTGCTATATTTAAAATGGATAACCAACAAGAACCTACTGTATAGCACAGGGAACTCTGCTCAATGTTATGTGGCAGCCTGGATGGGAGGGGGGTTTGAGGGAGAATGGATACATGTATATGTATGGCTGAGTCCCTTTGCTGTTCACCTGAAACTATCACAACATTGTTAATTGGCTGTACCCCAATACAAAATAAAACATTAAATTTTAAAAAAAGAGAGAGAGAGAAACTCCTGTACAATCCAGAAGAATCTTGCCCTCAAGCAAGTTTCATTCCGAGAGAAGCTCTGCAGAGAGCTCTAGCTCCAGGGTAGGGAGCCTCAGCTGAAGGGGTGGCAAGGCCCCAGCTACCTGAAACTCTTCACAGAGATTCCCGCGAGTGCAGACTTGAACTAAGACCCAACTGCCTCCCACCCGGCTCCAAAGACAGTTCCCCAGTCCCCTCCCCCAGCACCTCGAATGTTCTTGGCTTCAGACTCCTTCTTCCTGTCAGCTGTGGGGCTGGGAAGAGAAAGGGAATGAGAGGGGTGGAGTGAAGGAAGGCTTGAGTCCAGGCCTCTTCTCTGATCTCAAGCATCAGGAGGGCAGCCTGGCAGCCAGACGACCATGAAGATATAAGGCCCCTAGAAGGTGTGACAGGTGACACCTAAACCACATTTGGCCCACTGCTCCATCTGGCCACTGGCCAGACAAAGAACAAGCACTTTCTTTCTTTCTCACTTCAATTTATTCTCTGAATCAACAAACCTTAGGCTGTGAGGGGCAAAGCAAACTCAGGAATTTAAACAAAGGCATTCATCAGACAGGGGGGCCCCCTGCAATGACAAATAAATCCCTGGCAAAGAAATGGCCAACATTGGCTAGCCTTGGACATTATGATTCCAGGATGTTTCTTTTCTGATGTGGTTCAGAAGCTCCTTTGCTTGGAGTACTTTGCACAGGCAGAGGGGTGGGGATGAGTTGGTATGGTCAGTCTGTTGGTCAGTCTGTCATCCCACAGTGATTGAGCAACCTAGTGTGGGGCAGACAGCTTGGAATTGGAGGATATGTTATCATGTCCTAGAAAACTAGGAAGCTTCACAACACATTATAGCAATCCCTCAAGTCACAAGCCTACTACCAAACCAGTGACCAGTCAGGGTTTTTAATTTTTTTGCAAAGTGTGAATTTATTCCAAAATGTGTGTTATATATATATATATATATATATATATATATATATATATATTTAATAATTAACAATACAAACCTAAAGTTTTAAATGCATAATTTCAAACAATTCTTTTTTTATTTTTTAACAAATCAAAGCATAGTTATATATATATATATTCTTTTTCAGATTCTTTTTCATTATAGGTTATTACAAGATATTGAATATAGTTCCCTGTGCTATACAGTAGGTCCTTGTTGTTTATCTATTTTATATATAGTAGTGTATATATGTTAATCCCAAACTCCTAATTTATCCCTCCTCTCGCCTTTCCCCTTTGATGCAAGGAGATCAAACCAGTCAATCCTAAAGGAAATCAGTCCTGAATATTCATTGGAAGGACTGATGCTGAAGCTGAAACTCAATACTTTGGCCACCTGATGCGAAGAACTGACTCATTGGAAAAGACCCTGATGCTGGGAAAGATTGAAGGCAGAAGGAGAAGGGGATGACAGAGGATGAGATGGTTGGATGGCATCACCAACTCAATGGACATGAGTTTGAGCAAACTCCAGGAGTTGGTGATGGACAGGGAAGTCTGGTGTGCTGCAGTCCAATGGGGTCGCAAAGAGTTGGATGCAACTGAGCGAATGAACTAAACTAAACTGAACCATAAACTTGTTTTCTATGTCTGTGAATTTGTTTCTGTTCAGCTAGGTTTTGAAACTAGACAGACTAGGGCTTGAACCCCAGCTCACTCATTAATTGAAACAGTAATGTAAACTTGGATAACTCAATCTCTCTGCACCATGGTTTACATGCCTGTAAAATAAAGATAAAAACAATATTTTAGGCCTCATCAGCTTGGGATATTGCTGCTTGGACATAAGCATCAGGAATGTGTATTCACCACCTAAATTTGGAGCTAAATTCTACAAAGCATCAGAATAGCAAACACCTTCATAGCACTTAGTAGCACTGTTCTAAGTGTTTTACATATTAATTCATTTAACCTTTCTAAAAATCTTATAGAGTGGATACTAATACTATTTCCATTTAGTAGATGAGAAAGCCCAGGACATAGACAGATAATGGAACTACCCTAGATAGTGACACTCATTTGATTTTTTCCCACTCAGTTGATTTGTGTGAATGTTACATGAAATAGTGCATGAAAAATTCACCTAGAACATATGCTCTTGATAAATACTATCTATGATTATTAGTCAGTAGTATTATCACTATCATTATTATTAACTGTGTTAGTGTTATTATGAGTAGTTACCACAGAGTAATTAAAAATGTAGTTAAACAGACTGGTCTAGAGGCCAAGATGGTGGAGTAGAAAGACCTTGAGCTCACCTCCTCTCATGAGCACACCAAAATTACAACTATTTATAGAACAACTATTGATGAAAATGACTGGAACCTACCAGAAAAGATCTTCTATAACTAAAGATATAAAGAAGGAACCATACTGAAACAGATAGGAAGTGTAGAGTCACAACATAGTCAAGACCAATACCCTTAAATGGGCAACCCGCCAACATAAGGATAATTACAATTGAAGAGGTTCTCCCCAAGAAGCCAAGGGTCTGAGTCCCACTTTGGAGTCTCCAGCCCTGGGGTTCTGGGCTGGAAATACAAACCCCCAGAACATTTGGCTCTGAAGGCCAGCAGAACTTACTTTCAGGAGAGCCGTAGGGCTTCCCTGGTGGCTCAGATGGTAAAGCATCTGCCTGCAATGTGGGAGACCTGGGTTCGATCCCTGGGTCGGAAGATCCCCTGGAGAAGGAAATGGCAACCCACTCCAGTACTCTTGCCTGGAAAATTCCATGGACGGAGGAGCCTGGTAGGCTACAGTCTGTGGGGTCACAAAGAGTCGGACACGACTGAGCGACTTCACTTCACTAAGTATAGGGCTGTGGGAAATAGACTCCACTCTTAAAGGGTGCACACAAAATCTCACATGCTCTGAATCCTGGGGCAGAAGCAGTAATGTGAAAGGAGCCTGGGTCAGACCCACCTGCTGATCTTGGAGAGTCTCCAGAGAGGCAGGAGGCAACTGGAGCTCACCCTGGGGACATAGATACTACCAGCATCCATGTTTTGGGAAGTCCTCCTACTACATGACACCGGTGCTGGCAAATGCCATTTAGAAATCCTCCCTCTGGCTTGTTAGCCTCAGGACCCAGCCCTGCCCACTCCCACCAACCTGTAGACACCAGTACTGGGATGCCTCAGGCCAAGCAACTAGCTGGGTGGGGACACAGCCCCACTCACCAACAAGCAAGCTGAGACCACAGCCACCCCTGGATATGGCCCTATCAACCAGAGAGCCCAGGACTCAGCCTCACAGACCAGTGCACAGGTACTAGACCTGAGACCCTCTGAGCCCTGCAGCCAGAGACCCCAGGACCCAGCTCCACACCCACCAGTGGGGCAGGCACCAACTTCAGGGTCATCAGCCCTGAGCAAGCCAGTTCTAGCCTTGGGACCAGTAGCACCCACTAAGAGCAGACAGACAACCGTAGCCCCACAGCCTGTCAACACAGCTCACCCACCAACAGACCAGCAGTAGTGCTACAACCAAATGGGCCCAGGCCTTAATTAGCAGTAGGCCAACACCAGCTCTGGGAGCCCTGGACCCTGCAGTTAGACCCCAGGACTCAGCTCTGCCTACCAGTGGGCCAGCACTAGCCCCAGGATCTGGCTGGGCAGGCACCAGCCCTAGGATCTCCTGGACCCTGACTCTAGTGAGCCAGCACTAGCTTTGGGGCCCCAGGGCTTCCATAGCCAGCCATCTTATGATCTGGCCCCACCAGCTAGCAAACAGTAGCCTCCACACAAGGCAAAGCCTGGCAACGAACCAGACTGAGGCCTAGCCACACCTACCAGACTATCCATCATAGTCAACCTGTCACAACAGCAGGATGCATGCAGCCACATGGGGGCACCCCTAGAGCATATAGCTCTGGTGACTAGAGAGGAGCACACTGCTTGGATGAAAAGGATGTTTCCTATAAAAGGCACTTCTCCAAGATCAGGAAACATAACCAACCTATCAGATACATAGAAATAAAGAGCAAGTTAGCAAAATGAGGTAACAGAGGAACATGTCTCAAATGAGGGAACAAGACAAAATTCCAGAAGAAGCACTAACTGGAGTGGTAATGGACAATCTATCCAAGAAAAAGTTCAAGGTAATTATAAAGATGATCAAAGAACTCAGAAGAAAAATGGATGAACATCAAGAAGTTAAGAGTTTTTAACAGAGTTAGAAAATATTAAGAACAACCAAATAGAGATTAAGAATACAATAACTGAAATAAAAAATAAACTGTGAGGAAATACTAGTAGATTAAATGATACAGAGGAATGGATCAGTGAGCTGGAAGAAAGAGAATCATTGAAGCTGAGAAGAAAAAAGATGAAAAGAAATGAGGACAGTTTCAGAGACCTCTAAAACAACATCAGGTATACTAACATTCACATTATAAGGGTTCCAGAAGAAGAGAGAGAGAAAGAGGCAGAGAACATATTTGAAGATATAATAGCTGAAAACTTCCCTAACATAGGAAAGGAAACAGATGTAAGGAAACACAGAGCCCCGAACATGATCAATTCAAAGAGGCCCACATCAAGACACACTGTGTGCAGATGACATGGTACTATACATAGAAAATCCTAAAGATGCCACCAAAAAACTATTAAAACTTGTCAATGAACTTTACCCATAAAGTTGCATTTCTAACACTAACAACAAAATATTAGGAAAAGTAATGAAACAATCACATTTATGACTGCACCAAAACAACAAACTTACCTATAGGTAAAAGACCTATTCTTAGAAACCTATGAGACACTGATGAACAATACTGTTGACTGCAAAAATGGATGGAAAGATTTACCACGTTCTTGGATTGGAAAAGATAATATTGTTAAAATGACCATACTATCCAAGGCAACATACAGATGCAATGCAACCTCTATCAAAATGCTAATAGCATTTTGTACAGAACTAGAACGAATAATTTTGAAAATTTGTATGGAAACATAAAGGACCCCAAATAGCCAAAACGAGATTGAGTCAGAAGAGCAGAGCTGGAGGTATCATGCTCCCCTGGCTTCAGACTATACTACAAAGTCACAATAATCAAAACAGTATGGTACTAGCGAAAAACAAACAAACAAAAACAAAAACAGACACATAGATCAATGGAACAGAATAGAGAGCCCAGAAATAAACCCACACACTTATGGTCAATTAATCTACAACAAAGGAGGCAAGAATATACAATGGAGAAAAGATGGGTGTGTGTGTGCTCAGCCATTCAGTCATGTCCAACTCTTTGCGACCCCATGGACTGTAGCTTGTCAGGCTCCTCTGTCCATGGAAATTTTCCAAGCAATAATGCTGGAGTGGGTTGCCATTTCCTACTTCAGGGAGAAAAGATCGTCTCTTCAATAAGGGGTGCTGGGGAAACTGGACAGCTATATGACAGGATAAAGTTAGAACATTCTCTAAGACCATATACAAAAATAATCTCAAAATGGATTAAAGACCTAAATGTAAGATAGGAAACCATAAAACTCCTAGCTAGACAAAAACATACAGAATACTCTTTGACATAAATTGTAGCAATATTTTTTTGATCTGTCTCCTCAGGAAAAGGAAACAAAACAATAAGTAAGCAAGTGGGACCAGTTAAATTTGAAAGTTCTTTGCACAGCAAAGGAAACCAGGGACAAAATGAAATTCAGAATAAAAGAAAATGCAAAATCATATTTGTAAATGATTTGGCCATATGGGATTAATATTCAAAAAATACAAATGATTCATACAGCTTAATATAAGTCAATCAAACAACCCAATTTTTAAAATAGGCAGAAGACCTGAATAGACATTTTACTAAAGAAGATGTAAAGATGGCCAACAGGCATGTAAGAGATGCTCAACATTGCTAATCATCAGGGAAATGCTAATCAAAACAGCAATGAGGACACTTTGCAAAGTGGATTGAAATTAAAATCACAACTGAGAGCATGGGGTGTTACAATTTAGGGGCTTAAAGGGGTTTCGTAATCCTGAATCTGTGAAAGTCTGAGCTAGACTTACATACACTGAGACCTGTGCATGGGCAAATATGTTCAGTTAAAGCTAATTCTAGTTAAGTTCACTTAATACTGTGCAACTCTTTTCCACAATGAAGGAAATTTAAATGTAGATGTAAAAAGAATTCCTAAATACAGTATGTAGAAAAAGTCTCTCCTTTGGCAGAGACACTTGCATTTTTCATTTTTTACCTTTCCAAATGGACTGAAGTTTTCTTTTTTTTTTTTTTAAGAAAATTTTCGTGGTTTTATTGTATCATGAGGCATTGAAACATCTGAACAAATCAATATCTGGGCGGTGAGGCAGCTGCTTTCTCCTTCACTTCTTTGGGTTACTAGAGCAACTTGTCAGTAGATTAAAAAAAAAAAAAAAAAGACAACCTTTTGCATTACTTAAGTCTTTCCAAGGCATGCGCTGGTACAACACAAACTTCTCCTGTCAGATGCAACTAGTCTAGCGTCCAAACATCATGCACAACACCTCGGTAGCAGCAGCGCACTGCGCCCACGCCCACCGCGGCCCTGCTCATTTGTGAATGATATTTGGAGCATCTGGAGGAGTGTGAATAGTATCGGGAAGAGGAGGGAGGAGGAAACAGCATGAGTGCCTGGCTGGGAGGAGGTCAGCCAAAGTTGTGCAGGGCAAGCCTGAACATGTCATTGGTGCAAACCCAAGCATCGTTGATGTTCTTTAATAGGAACATCTGGTGGAACCCCATGATGGGGTCTTCATCGGCCTTGAGCTGGCCCACAACCATGCTGATGATGCAGCTGTCTGGTGTGGGCTGATGGTCCTGCGCCGTGATGCTGTGCTGGATTTTCTGGAATGGAAGGCTAGACAATTTCTCCACAATGGCAGCTTTCCCCTGGAATTGCTGTCCTTCCCACGTAAGGCATGATGCATCAATATAAATTGCGCCTAGTTGAGTTCTGTCATTATCAAATAACTGGTAGTAATGTTGAATGAAGCTGGATCCAATCTGCTCCCAAATTGGCTTGTCTCCCATTCTGGAGCGTCACCCGGCCTCGTTGAGACCCAAGGGGCTGGCACAATGGTGGCAGCGGTGGCCTGGACTGAAGTTTTCTAATCTCTCATGGGTTACTGAATATATTAACTGTGCACATTAAGGTGGCGCTAGTGGTAAAGAACCCGCCTGCCAATGCGGGAGACATAAGAACCAAGTATTCAGTCCCTGGGTCGGGAAGATCCCCTGGAGGAAGACATGACAGCCCACTCCAGTATTCTTGCCTGGAGAGTCCCATGGACAGAGGAGCCTGGCGGGCTACAGTGCAGAGGGTTGCAAAGAGTTGGACATGACTGAAATTACTTAACATGCATGCACATGGTTGATTTACAGTGTGAATTTCTGCTGTACACCAGAGTGATATGTGTGTATATAAATATATGTATATATATACATATATATATAAAAATTTTTTCATATTCTTTTCCATTATAGATTATTACAAAATATTGAATATAGTTCCTTGTGCTATATAGTAGGATCTTGTTGTTTATCTATTTATATATAGTAGTGTGTATCTGTTAATCCCAAGCTCCTAATTTATCCTTCCCCTGTTCCCCTTTGATAACATGGAAGTTATCATGTTTTATATGTCTGTGGTCTGTTTCTGTTTTATAAATAAGTTAGTTTGTATCCTTTTTTAGCTTCCACATATGGGTGGTATTATATGATGTTTGTCTTTCTCTGGCTGACTTACTTTGCTTAGTATGATATTCTCTAGGTCCATCCATGTTGTTTCAAATGGCATTATTTCATCTTTTTTATGGCTGAGTAATGTTCCACTGTGTAGACATACCACAACTTTCTCCATTCATCTGTTGATGGACATTTGGGTTGCTTCCATGTATTGTCTGTTGTGCATGGTGCTGCTGTGAATGTTGGGGTGCATGCATCTTTTCAAATTAGAGTTTTCTTCTTTTCTAGATATATGCCCAAGAGTGGAATTGCTGAATCATACAAAAATTAACTCACAATGACTGGAAATATAAGACATGAAACTGTAAAACTTGTAGAAGTGAATATAGGCAAAAATGCTCTGACATAAATCATTTCAATATTTTCTTAGATCAGTCTCCTAAGATAAAAGAAATAAAAGCAAAAATAAAAATAAAAAAATAGCAATGAGATACACTGACAAAGACAAATATCATATGATATCACTTATATGTGGAATCTAAAAAAATTATACAAATGAACTTATTTACAAAACAGAAGCAGACTCAGACATAGAAAATAAACTTATGGTTACCAAAGGTGAAGTTGGGAGAGGGACAAGTTAGGAATTTGGGATTAACATATACACACTACTATATATAAAATATATAAAATAGATAACCAACAAGGACCTACTTATAGAAAACTATATTCAATATCTTATAATAATTTATAATGGTAAAGAAGCCAAAAGAATATATATATATATATGTGTGTGTGTGTATAACTGAATCACTTTGCTGTATACCTGAAAGTAACACAACACTATAAATTAACTAAACTTCATCAAAAAACATTTAAAAAACCAATAAAATCACTACAGATGGTGACTGCAGCCATGAAATTAAAAGATGTTTGCTCCTTAGAAGGAAAGTTATGACAAACCTAGACAGTGTATTAAAAAGCAGAGACATCACTTTGCCACAAAGGTCTGTATAGTCAAAGCTATGGCTTTTCCAGTAGTCATGTATGGATGTGAGAGTTGGACCAGAAAGAAGGCTGAGCGCCAAAGAATTGATGCTTTCAAACTATGGTGCTGGAGAAGATTCTTGAGAGTTCCCTTGGACTGCAAGGAGATCAAACCAGTCCATCCTAAAGGAAATCAACCCTGAATGTTCATTGGAAGGACTGATGCTGAAGCTGAAGTTCCAATACTTTGGCCACCTGATGTGAAGAGCCAACTTATTGGAAAAGACCCTGATGCTGGGAAAGATTGAAGGCAAAAGGAGAAGAGGGCAGCAGAGGATGAGATGGGTTAGACAGCATCACTGACTCAATGGACATGAATTTGAGCAAACTCCAGGAGATAGTGAAGGACAGGGAAGCCTGGCATGCTGCAGTCCATGGGGTTGCAAAGAGTCAGACATGACTTAGCAACTGAAAAATAAAAAATATATCACCTCATACCTGTCAGAATGGCTGTCATCACAAAGAATAGAAATAGCAGATGTTGGCAAGGATATTGAGAAAAGGAAACAGTTGAACATTGTTGGTGGGAATGTAAATTGATGAAACCATTATGAAAAACACTGAGGTGTCTCAAATAACTAAATATAGAACATGATCCATCAAATCCATTCCTGGGTATACATCCAAAGAAAACAAAAACACTAATTTGAAAAGACATATGCACCCCAATGTTCATAGCAGCATTATTTACAATAGCCAAGATATGGAAGCAACCTAAGTGTCCATCAACAGATGAATGGATAAAGAAGATGTGGTGTGTACACACACACACACACACGTACACACACACACACACACACACACAAATAGAATACCACTCAGGTAGAAGAAAAAGAATGAAATTTTGCCATTTGTAGCAACATGGATAGACCTGGAAGGCATTATGCTTAGTGAAATAAGTCAGAGAGAAAACAAATACTATATGCTATCACTTGTATGTAGAATCTAGAAATGAAAGCAAACTAATGAATATAACACAAGAGATACAGACACAGATACAGAGAACAAGCTAGTGGTTACCAGTGGGGAGAGGAAGAGGATGAGGGGCAAGACGGGGTAGGGGATTAAGAGGCACAAACTTCTGTGTATAAAATAAGCAACAAGGATATATTGTAAAGCACAGGGAATATAGCCAATATTTATAATAACTCTAAATGGAGTATAATCTATAAAATTTTGAATCACTGCTGTACATGTGAAACTATAATACTGTAAATCAACTATGCCTTAATTTAAAAATGGACCTCAAATTTTTTTTAAAGTATCAAATTAAAAAATGTTTTTTAAATGTCATTAAAGATAAAGGACTTAGCTGTTTCCATCTGCTTCCTTAAAGGAAACCCACCATTATTTTAGGTAACTTTAGACAGTTTTCATGGACCCTCATAGGATTAATGACTCCAAGGGGGAAGAACAAATCTCCTGGGGATGCTGACTAAGAAAAGGGAAAACTGCTCAGAAAAGCAGGATAATAACCTCAGGAAGCCACGGAGGAAGAGCAAACCACGTGAAACACAATTCTATTTTGCCTGGAGGTTGGCTGCAACAAGTTTTAGCAAAAGAAACTTCAAGTTGGGAATGAAAGACTGTTCTCTGTTGGTTTGCAAAGCATAGAAATGAAGAGCTCTGAAAGCAAGGGAGAGAGGAATTAACATGCTCTGAGCACATTATTGTGTCAGGAACCTTACTTCTGGTATTTCATTCATCTTTACAATGCATTTATGAGGTACATGCTATGATTATTACAATTTTGGTGCTAAGTACACAGACTTAGGGGGGTGAAGTGACTCATGATGTTCCACATCTTAAAACTGTTAGAGCTGGCAAGACATGCAAACAACCTAAATGTTCATCAACAGATGAATGGATAAAAGAGATATGATATATACACAGAGGAATACTACTCAGTCATAAAAAAGAATGAAATAATACCATTTGTAGCAATGTGAATGGACCTAGATACTGTCATACTAAGCAAAGTATGAGAAAGACAAATAGCATATGATGTCAGTTATATGTGGAAACTAAAATATGACACAAAGGAACTTGTCTACGAAATAGAAACAGACAGACTTAGAAAACAAACTTGGGGTTGCTTAGGGGGAGACAGGTTGGGGAGGGATAGATTGAGAGTTTGGGATTAGCAGATGCAAATTATTATATATAGGATGGATAAATAACAAGGTCCTACTGTATAGCAGAGTGAACTATAATCAATATCTGTAATAAGCCATAATGGAAAAGAAATGAAAAAGAATATATATGTGTGTATATATATATGTATATATGCATATATATACATATATATATACATGTGAATCACTTGCTGTACAGCAGAAATTAATACAACATTATAAATCAACTAGACTTCAATAAAATCTTTTTTTACAATTAGAACAAATTTTACAATTGTTAGAGCAAAGACTAGAACTCAGATCTGTGCAGCTCCAGATATATTTCTCTTTCCCTATTCCCATGAATATTCCCATGAATAAATCCAAAACTTCTTGCCCATCCTAAACTTTCTCCTTTTATTCTGTTCTCTTTCTTGGTGGATGAGGGCCACTCATTCAAACCATTATCTGAGCCAGAAATTTGGATGTCATCTAGACTCCTCAACTCATCTCCTGTATCCAGGCTGACATCAAATGCTTCTAGTAATTCTATGTCATTAATGTCTTTTGTATCCATCCTTCCTGTCTCCACAATTCCTTATCAGGCCAGAATTTTGATGTTTGGGCACATGTTTTAGGACAGAGGTTGGTTATCTAAAATTGGAGCCACTGAACTTGAAATTAGTACTACAATTCTACCTGGCATCTCCAACACTTAGAACATATTTCATTAAATATTATATGAGCAAGGAAATGCACAAATTAGTGAGTTATCAGATGCTAATAGCCCCATTTTGAGTTTCTTAAACTCTTTGTTGATTCTCTATCATCTTCAAGATAAAGCTCAAACTTCATATATATATATATTACTTGACCCAAATGATCTAGCTGCTGACTACCTCTGCTTCAACTTGAATTTAAGCTACTACCCATCTTTCTGTCCACACTCCATTCTTTGCTCACAGAGACCTTTTTTTTTTCTATGAAAGGGCCATGTTCTCTTTTGCACATTGGTCTTCAATCTTTCTTTTGTATAACCACCATACAACCCCCTTCCCCCTAGCTCCCATTCTTCACCTCCTTAGTTCCTACTCAGCAACTTAAATGGTATATTCTTTGGAAAGTTTTTCCTGATACCCCAAGTCCAAGTTTTTAGAGTTGACAGAACTAAGCCTGAGATGCTAAGCGACTTGCCCAAGTTCACACAGCTTGTAAGCAGCAGAGTCAAAATTTGCCTTGCTATATCGGACTCCAGATATATATCATTTATATCACTCCTCACAACAACTCTGGGAGATAAGGGGTTAAGTGACTGTCCCAAGATCACACACCTAAAGTGGGGCAGTTTCTGTAACCCCAAATCCAGGTACATTTTACTACACTAGAGCAATTCCATTCCATTCGTGTTAGAAGAGCTTTGCTTTATGAAGGGGAGGGGTATCTAGTTTGTTCTTGACAAAACTACAAAAGCTCCCTCCTCATTACAAATTGCAAAAAACAGCTCCTGGACAAATATCCCAAGTGTAAATACCACTACCAATAAGAACAAATCAGTAGGCGATTCTTGGCTTGCTTATTTAGCTTGAATAGGAGTCCTGGCAGTCCTGGCTCAGTCCTGGCAACGCTTCCCCTCTGCGTCTTTCAGAAAATGAGGCCTGGTGGCCTCTATGCTGGGCTCCCAGGGGCATGGAGTGAACTGGCTCACTATGTTCTCCCACCGAGAAGCCACTAGGTACCCACTGTGCTGGCCAGTACGCTCACTGTACTGGCAGTGTAAGTCAGGTAAGTGTAAGACTTGAGATGTTTCAAATGGCTTATTTTGACTTTAGCTTCCAAAAACCATCAAAGTAAAATGTACTTTTGGAAATTCACAAACAACAGCTGTTCTTCCCCTTCACTATGCTTTTACAAAGAGAGAACTGCAGCAAGCAGGGGGCATATCAGACAGAACTGTGTCAACTATGGTGACTGGATTATTGTTTTGAAAACTCTATCTAAACCTCATATAAGCAAACAGTTCAGGCTTAAAATGAGATCACTCTTCGAGGACACTCATTACTGCTACTGGTATGTGTGAGTATTAGGAGGGTTCCTAGTCAAGCTAGAAACCTGACCTTCTATTCTTTCTGAGAGCTCAAAAGCCCTAGCTTTGGTCTTATCTTCCCTTTTTCTATCCAGAAAAGTCATAGTCCCCATGTTGAAGAGGCAAACTGAATTTATACTAAAATCGTCAATTATTTCTAAAATCATTACCTTATTCTGTTTATCCTCCTGTTTACCCAATCCCATCATCATTCTGGACTAAACATGCTGTTGCTATTTAACAATGGTCAGTTTTATCAAATATATTGGCTAGAAAAGTAAAATGAGGTTTTTACTAAATACATTTTCTTCATTGGATTAAACTTTAGTGGGCACATTCCAGCAATTCTGGAATCCCATATCTATCCTGCATCCCCTAAACACTCTTGGAAATTCAGAAAGGAAAAGGTTGACTAATAATCTCAGTGTTCATCTATAAATATCAACACCCAGTGTCTCAGATTACACATATGCAAACAAACTTCAAAAAACCAGGACATTTCAGGGACCAGACACTCTTCCCAGTAATCTAATTGAAGGCATTAGCAAATTAAAAACAGGTCAATCACAAAAGGAGTTTTTCAACCATGCAATGAAAGGAGGAGGAATCAGTGAAGCTCAAGTTGGCAGCTCCCAGCCAGCACTGCCCAGGCGAGAGTGTTCCCTTGCTCATATTGTAGAGTCGACTGTGCCCAGAACAGGGCCTGGAACATACTAGAACCTCAACAGTAATTCGTTAATGAAATGACTAAACGAATGAATAAGTGACTAAAAGGTGTCAATGACAGGGCCTTTGTGGAGATGGATTCATTATCAAGCCATCAAACTAGATCATAAATCCAGTTCCTTTAAATCTGACTCTTCTGTCCTTAAGCATCTTATGTAATTGATGATAGGACCCTAGTGTTCCAAATCCTACCATAAATGGTAACACTGGCCTCCTGATTTTAAAATATCGTTGTCTGACTTCAGATCTTGTGGAGTGCTGACAAATAAGGCTCCTGAGGCTGTAGTTCAGGGCCAGATCCTAGACACCAGCAAATTCATATAGATGATGCTAGTAAGAGTGGAATAAAGGCTTCTGGATGTCAATTAGTCTAATCCAGGTGACCTTATTCTATCTGATCATGTGTGCTTTTCATATTTCTACTACTGTACTTTCTATAAAATCAACACTAATGCCCAAGATGCCATCACTCCCCCCCCCCTCCCCCGCCACCATGAAGCCAATTATTTTCTTAAATTTTATCTTGAAGAACAATTGTCCCTGGGACTGACCCATGCCTCTTGAGGCTTCAGTCAATTTTTGTATCAAAAGCCCCTCCATGTGGCTATCCTTACCTGCTAACGGTTCTTGTCACTATGGTTCCAAGCATTTTTTTCATCCTAGGATACTCATAAAAGATAACAGGTTTAGGTTGCTTTGTGAACTTTTGAATCAATTAAAAGATTCATGCCATGGTCTCCCTGAGCTCTAGGAATCGTTTTCTCATGTAGCTCCTCATCTATGGGCAAAGAAATAAGGATCTACCAGTTGGTTGGTAACAATTATCAAAGGCTCATTGTATGCCAAATTCTATGCCCTTTAAGGGCCATGGAAACTAACATGCAATGGCAATATTACAGGACTAGAGAACAGCTGGGACTTCCTAGGTGGCTCAGTGTTAAAGAACCCACAGGAGATGCAGATTCGATCCCTGGATCAGAAAGATCCCCTGGAGTAGGAAATGGCAACCTGCTCCAGGATTCTTGCCTGAGGAAATCCTATGGACAGAGGAGCCTAGTGGGATGCAGTCCGTGGGATCGCAAAGAGTCAGACATGGCTGAGTGACCAAACAACAACAACAGAGAGCTACTGACAGATGAGTCTTCAGATCCAGTTGTACGTGGGCTCATAGGAAGAGCCCTGGATTGAAGCCCCGGCTCTGCATTTCTATGCTATGTAATCCTGCCCGCGTCACTTGAGCTCCCTGAGCCCCTTTCTCTTAATTTGCAAAATTGGAAAAGATTCATCTTTTGCCTACTTTCACTCACAGGGTGGAATGGAGGATCAAATGAACTAATGGAGGTGAAATTGCTTTTTAAATTTTAAAGTGGCATTCATTGAGGACCCACTACTACTGCTACCATCATCATCATCATTTTCATTGTCAGTCTACTATTGTTAAGGAGAGAGATCCTGTTGGATGGCTGGAAGCTGACTGAAGGCTCCATTTCCCTCAAGACAAAGCTGCCCGAGGGACTGCCGTTAGTGCTACTGCCACTCTCGGTAACGCCACGATTGCTACTTACAGAGGAACCCGCCACAGAGCGAACAGGATCAGATGTTGTGACACCCGAATTGCCGGGTATCAAATCTCTGCCATTATCTTCCCAAGGAGCACAATGTGTTGCAGCTGGAAAGAGACAGTCTGACTTCAAGCCAAATCATGCTGGCTTCAAGTTGCTAGAACCAGCTCCTCGGAAGGTGAATTTTGTGACACTATAGTACTGTGCCTCCCACCCCTCACCCCCATTTAACTGGATCTGCATTTGAACTGTACATTCAGAAAGGCCTTCTGTCACTTTTTGTCAAAGATTTCTCTTTGAGTTGCTTGAAGTATCTATTATTAAAAACTTAGCCTAAAGCAGTGTCTTTTGAATCCCCAGCTCCCTAATTCAGGTACCAGAGCACTGCAAGCATACACCACCAGCCTGCAAATGGATAAACTACTCAAAAGACATTTTCCACCCCTTAAATATGGTTCCAAGAAAGAATAGGAAATGCCTCATACCTCTAATGGAAGCTATTTGCTACAAAAACAAATCATTCAGGTCCATGGACTTAGAAATGCCTTTTGCAAATAAAAGTGAAAGGAAGAGACAGCCAAACAGCAGCTGAAACCATGCAACCATCACCCACAAAGCACATGATTCAAATAAAAATGAAATACTTATTTGAAAAATGGGTTACCCCCACACCCAACAGCAGTTGTCACGTAATATATAAAAGAAAACAGCCAACATTTTGTAGGAATTTCAAAGAAAGTGAACTATTTGTTCCTTGTTAGTAGCTAATGTAAATATCAGAGCAAATAGCGGCTTTGATTCCAATAAAATTGTAGAACATTTCCAAATGCTCATACATAAATTCTGACACCAAAATGTACATCTCTTAAGATACTGGAAGATGAGCCCCAAATGATGTGCTTAATACATTTGTTCTTTCTTGAAGAGATGAGGTATAATTGTACGCAATCATCATGTAGCTAGGAATTATATGAAGAACCCTGAACTATAAGTACTAAATCAAACTAAATAGTCTCTTATCCTATTTTTCTCTTTTATACTTGTCATTACTTCCTGAAGTTCTCATTACGACTGCATAATTCTACCCACCACCCCCCACCCCCTGAAACCCCACAGGTTTTCTTCAGAAAAGGAGGGTAGCTTTCCCCTTCTCCTTTCCCTCAGAACCACAGCTTTCTCCCCACAAATATTCACGGGGTGAGACTCACAGACAAATTATTTCAATGAGCAATAACACCTTTTGGGGTAGGACAACTAAGTTATTACTGCTTTATTTATTTATTTTTTTACAAATATTTAACATATCTTTAAGACTTGCTTTTGTTATCCCTTGAGAAAAGAGAACCTGTTCTAGAAGAAAAGTTAATGGGAAAGCATGAGCTACATTGTGATATTAAAAACAGATTTCTTTTTTCCAAAGCTAAAAACCACAGTCCTCCTTCATTCGGTCCTAAAGAAGACATAATATTGCCAGCTAATGGGCTGTCCACAAATGACCATTATTGAATGAATAATAAAGGAATAATAGCAATGTGATTTCCACTTACATCAACCACAAAAATCTTCTGGGAATCATCCAAAAACTGCACTTTTAAATGTAGCATTCTCGGAGAGGCCGTTGGGCTGCGAGCAGGCTCAGAGTGCTGTGGGTGCTGTGACAGGAAGGGGGCTTTCTCAAGGAATTTCACTCTCAGCTGGAGGCAGTGCGCTCGGGTCCCCCCACCCCCACCCAGGCACCCCCACTCTCAGCAGGGCACACTTCTGTTTGCTTGAAGTGATGCACACCACAGGGCGTGTGTGCTGCTGCGTGCTGGTGATCGATAGCATCTGGACGATCTCCTCTTTGCTCAACGTCAAATCCAACTGGACTTGCTCTAGCCCTCTTAAACTCGCTTCCTTTCTTCAAAGAAAAATAAAAAGAAAGCCTTTGCAACCCCTGGAGATTTTCTTTATTTCACAAGAGCACGATTTGAAAACCCTAGATGTAGCTTCCATAAACTGAAAGTAGGGATTCTTAAAAGTGGAAAGATAAAAAAAAAAAAGTGGAAAGATTAATTAGAGTTAGTCTCACATTGTACTAGAAATTTCATGGCTGAACTAGAAAACTTTATACATAACAATTGTAACTTTTGAATTTATGTGATTTAGAAATGGAAACTATGTAAAAAGAATATATGGAAAAACTCACTTCCACTTCTGTCCCTTCTATTCTGTGCACCCTTAATGTCCCTATCAGTGACCAATTTTATTAGTTTTTCTTGTTTTCATTTTGCCTTCAGTGTTTCTTTATGCAAATACTGTACAAGTAAATACAAATGTATTTCTCATATGTAGGTAGCATGCTATTGTTTTGTGCCTGCCTTTTCTTACTTCGTATATCATTGTTGATTTCTCCTTAGCTGTGCTTGGAGAGCTTCCTGATTTTTTTTTTTACAGCTGTATGATTTTGCACAATAGGTGAAACATAGTTTACTCAAGTCACCTAATGACATGGGTCATTTCAAACGTTTTGCTATTATAAATAAACAAGTTTGAAATGAATAATCTCATATGCATGCCATTTTATGTCATTTGTATCTGTAGGGTAAATTTCCAGAAGTGGAATTGCTGGACAAAGGTAATGTATTGGTAATCTTTATAGCTACTTCTGTTTCTTTCCATATGGGTTGTTATGATTTGATTTGTGTCCCCCAAAATTCAAGTGTTTAAGTCCTAACCCCTGGTTACTCAGAATGTGACTGTATTTGCAGATAGGGTTTATAAAAAGGTGATTAAGTTGAAATGAGGGCATTAGAGTGGCTCTAATCCAATATGACTAGTGTCCTTGGAAGTAGAGGGCATTAGGACACAGATGCATACCGAGGGAAGATCACGTGAAGACACAGCGAAGAGAAGATGGCCACTTGCAAGACTAGGAGAGAGGTCTCAGAAGGATCCAACCCCTGTAGCACTTTGATCTCAGATGTGTAGCCTCCAGAATTGTGAGAAAAATTAATTCAAATAAATTTCTGTTCTTATAAGCCACCCAGTGTCTAGTACTTTGTTATGGCAGAACTACCAACTTAATTCAAGGGTTGTATCAATTTGCAGTCCCACCGACAATGTATGAGAGTTTCTATTTTCCCCAGGCTCACCAATAGAATGTGGTATCAGACTTTTTTATTTATGCCAGGTTGATAAGAAAAAGAACCTCACTGTAGTTCTCAATTTGAATTTTTCGTATTATGAGAAAAGCTGAGCAACTTTTCAGAGGTTTCAGGGTCATTTGGTATTCTTATTTTATATAAACTAACTTTCCACGTAGTTCCACAAACTTTTTGAGGAAAATATTGGTTCTCATCCCTTTTCCTCAATCTCTAGGATCCGAATTTGCCCTTTGTGATATGAATTACAAATATTTTCCCCACTTATCCTTTATCTTTGCTTATGGGTACATGTGTGCTGTTGTTTACTATGAGAAATTTTTTTTAATTTTTGTTAAGTGAAATATTGAATCAGTTTCTAAATGGCCTCTGGATTTGTCATAATTAGAAAGGCCTGATTCACTTCAAGGTTTACTGTTAGTATTTTAATAGTTTCATTTTTTAAACTTAAATCTTTGATCTATTTAGATTTTATCTTGATATATATATGAAGTATGTATCATATTTAATCATTTTGCAAATAGCTACTCAGTTGTCCTAATGTTATTGATTAGACATTTCATTTTTACCCTCCTTGATTTGAGAAGATATCTTTACCATATATTAATAATTTGCTATATACATTTGGGTCTGTTTCTGGATTTTTGTTTACTTTCATGTACTAATTTCACATCATTTTAATTTTTGAGGCTCTAGACTATGTTTTAATATCCAACAAAGCTGCTCTACACCATATTGCTCTATATTTACAGAGTTTTCCCTGCTATTCTTGCTTACTTATTTTTCTATATAAGCTTGTTCAGTTTCAGGAAAAGAATCAGGTTAATTTATAGAGATGTGTTAAAGTTACTTATTTGTGGAAAACTTATATCTTTCTGATGGTGAGTCTTCTTATCCATGGGGTGTGTATGTCTATTTGTTCAGGTCTACTTTTATGCCCTTCTTTTCTAGAATGTTGTATTTAATATAAATTTTAAAATATACATAAAACCAAAGAGTTTAGTACAATAAACTCCCATACATTTATCATCCAGATTAATAACTGTTATGAGAGGAGTGTTTCATCCCCCAAACTCATACATTGAAGTCCTAACCCTTAGTACCTCAGAATGAGGCTGTATTTGGGGATAGGGCCTTTAAAGAAGAAAGTTCAAATGAGGCCTTTAGGATGGGCTCTAATCCAATCTGACTGGTCTTATATGAAAAGAAAATTTTTATATACAAGAGAGAGACCAGGGATACACACACACACACACACACACGGGAAAAATCAGGCGAGGACACAGCGAGAGGACAGCCACCTGCAGCTGAGGATAGAGGCCTCAGAAAAAGCCAAACCTGCCAACGCCTTGATCCTGGGTTTTTAGCCTCCAGAATGGTGAGAAATTTCTGTTTACACCACATAGTATGGTATTTTGTTATGGCAAAATTGATACACATTTATCAGCAAATTGATACAAATACTATTAAGATTTTGCAGTCTCTCTCTCTCCCCCCTTGCCTCTTTCTTTCTTGAACTATTTTAGAGCAAATATCATATCATTCCACTCCCTTAATGTCTGGTATTTATCACTTAAAATATGAAAAATTTCTTATATAACCCAAAGGCTATCACCACAACTAACAAAATTATCAAACAGTCTTATTATCACATAATACCCAATCCATACTCAATTTTCCCCATTGTTTCAGAAATTTTTTTTTTTTTACAGTTATTTGGTTTGAATCAGCATCCAAACAAGTTACACATATTGCATTTGGTTGTTATATCTATTAATTCTCTTTTACTCAAAAACAATGTTCTTCCTCTGTTTTTATGCCTTAGATTCATTGAAGAAACTTGGTCAGTTGTCCTATGAAATGTCCCACGTTCCTATTTGTCTGCTCGCTTCATCAGGCTGCCACCTAGTTTGTTATTGCTCTCCTCATATTTCTTATAAATGAAACAGAGCTATAAATGCTTGATAGGATCCACATTCTACTTTTTTGTTAAGAATTCGTCATAGTCGATGCTGCATGCTTATATTACATCACATCAGGAGGCATATGATGATTGCTTCTAGTGATACTAAGATTGATTAATGGGTTTAAGTAATGAACATCAAAGTGAGTATTTCTCATATAGGCTTTGTGTATTTCTTATATATTCACTTCTAGGTATTTAAACTTTTTGGTTGCATTTTTAAAAATGGAGATTTTTTTAAAAATGGAGATTTTCTCTTCCATTGTATATTTTAATGCCTTTTGTATATATGAAGGTATTTTTATATATTAACTCTTTATCTTGCTAGCATACTGAACTCTCTTAAATGTTTGTAGTACATTTGATTCTTGGATTATTGGGTTTAAGACAATTATATTATTTGTGAATAGAAATCATCTTCTCTCTTCATTTCTAATTCACATAACACTAATTTCTTTCTTTTGTCTATTTGGATGGCCAAACATCCAATGAAACATTAAATAATAGTGCCCAAAGTGGGCATCCTTTTTTTTCCTCCTGACATTAGTGGGAATGCTTCCAGGGTTTCCCTATTAAGTAAAACTCTGGCTTTTGAAGGAGATATTTTCTAAAGTATGTTTAAACCTGATTGGGCAAAAATCCCCAAACACCACCCTTTGTCTATACTGAACCAACTTATTCTATGTCACTAAACAGGCTGGTAAAATTAGACCAATGAAATGCTGTCATCTGATGGACAAGAGTGCATAGCTTTGATAATATTTTGATTGCTCACAGCAGTCTCCACAACAAGTCCAAGTGGAGAGTCAGCTGTGAAGCTGGTGGGAAAAGCACTAGCTCAGGAGGAGAAGGGGACAACAGAGGATAAGACGGTTGGATGGCATCACCGACTCAATGGACATGAGTTTGAGCAAGCTCCAGGAGTTGGTGATGGACAGGGAAGCCTGGCGTGTTGCAGTCCATGGGTCGCAGAGTCAGACATGACTGAGTGACTGAACTGAACTAAACCGGTGGCCAAAGAATCTATTTAAAATCTTACAAGCAATGTGACCTAAGCCAGGGCACTTGAGCTCCCTGTGCCTTAGTTTCCTAACTTATAAAGTAAGGTGACAATTCTAATTCATAGAGTTGTTGTGAGAAAGAAAAGACCTAGATATGTGAAATCATGTAATTCAGCACCTACCACATAGTAGGCACAGAATAAATGTTTGCTGAATTAATATTAAGGACATAAATGTAAATTATTCACTTTTTGTTGAAGTTTAAAATGGTAAATCAAGAATGAGCTCTCTCTTTTCCTCTCTTTTTCCACCTAGACTTTATTCCTTCAGTTATTACTGGCAGAATGTTACTAATTGACTGCGATTCAAAACAGGAAACTGTCCTAAAGGAAATTTTCATATTCTACTTTAAAGTAAAAATCCAAAGTTGAGCTCACCCTTGGAAAAATTATCCTGGCTAGTCTGTTTTCACTTTAGTCCCTCCACACATGGAGAGGTGGAGAGGGAGAGCTGAGCGGGAGGCCAGAATAGGAGCAAAAGTAGATTGAGGGATGGAGTCCAGGATTGGTGAGCTAGGATGGAAAGAGTATACTAGATAGCTTTTACCATTACCATTTAAAAAGAAACCTAAATCAAAAATAAAAAGCACATCATTGTTTCTTCCTAAGATTATGAGTGATCTGTGATATGACTTTAACGATAAGAGTTAAGAATTCTGACCAAAATTCTGGCCCCAGTTCCTGGCATTTTATCATTAGTATCTTATTTCTTTGGGGTTGAGTGAGGACTGTTCTTTTTCAAAATTTCCTTATTTTCTCCCAGTTTTATTGAGATACAGTTGACATATAACATTATGTAAGTCTAATGTGTATACTTGATTTGATACACTTATACATTGTGAAATGTTTACCTCAATAGGATCAGTTAACACCTCCATTACCTCACATGATTACCATTTCTTTTTTGTGATGAAAGCATTTAAGATCTACTCTCTTAGAAACTTTCAAGTATATAATACAGTATTGTTAACTATAGTCACCATGCTGTGTAGATCCCCAGGACTTATTTATCTTATAAGTGAAAGTTTGCAACCTTTGACCAACACCTCCATCTCCTCCCCACCCAGCCACTTACAACCACATTTCTACTTTGTTTCTCTGAGTTTGGCTTTTATAGATGCTACATATAAACAATATTATACAGTATTTGTCTTTCTCTGACTTATTTCACTTAGCATAATGCCCTCAAGGTCCATCCATGTTGTTGCAAATGGCAGGATTTCCTTCTTTCTCATGGCTCAGTAATATTCCCTTGTGTATACACGCCTCACCTTCTTTATCCATTCATCTGTAGACTGACAGTAAGTAGGCTGATTGTATCTTGGTTATTGTGAATGATGCTGCAATTAACATGGGAGTGCAGTATCTCTTTGAAGTCTTGATTTCATTTCTTTTGGATATGTACCCAGAAGTGAGATTACTGGATCATATGGTAACTCTATTTTTAATTTTTTGAGGAACCTTCACACTGTTTTCCATAGTGGCTGCACCAATTTACATTTCCACCAACAGTGCACAAGGGTTCCCCTTTCTCCATATCCTTGCAAAAATTTCTCTCTTGTCTTTTCTATAAAAGCCATTCTAACAGGTATGAGGTAACATCTCATTGTGCTTGTGATTTGTATTTCCCTGATGATTAGCAATACTGAGCATCTTTTCATGTACCTGTTGACCATTTCTGTATCCTCTTTGGAAATATGGCTACTCAGTTCCTCTGCTCATTTTTTAATCAAATGTTTTGTGTGTTGTTTTTGCTATTGAGTTCCTTATAAACTTTGGATATTAACTCCTTATCAGATATATGATTTGCAAATATTTTCTTCCATTCCATAGGTTGCCTTTTCATTTTGTTAATTGTATCTTTTGCCATGCACTAGTTTACTTTGGCTTTTGTTGCTTGTGATTTCGGTGTCATATCCCCCCAAATCATTGTCAAGACCAGTGTCAAGGGGGCTTTCCCCCTATGTTTTCTTCTAGAAGTTTTACAGTTTTAGGTCTTAAGTTTAGTTTTTTTAAATCCATTTCAAGTTAATGTTTGTGAGTGGTTTGAGATAGGGTCCATTTTATTTTTCTGAATGTGATTATCCAATTTTCCCAATACTGTTATTGAGAAACTACCCTTTCCCCATTGAGTTTTTTTGACTCCCTTGTCAAATATTGGTTGTATAGGCAAGGGGTTGTTTCTGGGTTCTTGATTCTGTTCCATTGTTTTTTGTCTCTATTTTTATGCCAGTACCATACTATTTTGATTACTATAGCTTTGTAATAACACAGTTTGAATTAAAAAAGTGTGATGCCTCCCACTTTGTTCTTCTCAGGATTACCTGGGTTATTCAGGGTCTTTTGTAGTACCATACGAATTTAGTACTTTTTTCTATTTCAATGGAAAATGCCATTGGAATTTGAATAGGAATTGCATTGAATCTATAGATGGCTTTCAGTAGTATGGACATTTTGACAATATTAATTCTTCTAATACATGAAGATATATTTCCTTCTGTGTCCTCTTCAGTTTCTTCAAATTGAACAGTCACATGCAAAGTAATTCAGTGTTTTTGCAGATTATATTACAAGTTGTTACAAGACAAATGACTAAAATTCCCTGTGCTCTACAAAATATCCTTGTATCTATTTTACTCATAGTAGTTTGTATTTGTTAATCCTTTACCCCTAATTTGTTCCTCTCCCCTTTGTTAAACATAAACTTGTCTTCTATACCTCTGAGTCTGTTTCTGTTTTTTAGATTCCACATATAAGTGATATAATACAGTATTTGTCTTTGATTTATTTCACTAAGCATAATATTTTTAACATTTATTATTAGCATTGCAGCAAATGGCAGAACTTCATTATTTTTTATGGCTCAGTAATATCCCATTGTATATATACCATATATACATCCTTTATATATATCCTGTATACACACACACACACACACACACACACACACAATATCCCATTGTAATATACAATATCCCATTGTATATATTATTTGTATATTCATCTGTTGATGGGCACATAGTAATCTCTGATGATCTTCTTTATTTGTATGACATCAGTTGTAATGTAGCCTCTTCATTTCTGGGTTTTTTTTTTTTGAGCTCTCTCTTTTGAAATTAAGTCTAGCTATGCTTTGTCTGTTTTTCTTGTCTTTTAAAAAGCACAACTCTTAGTTTTGTTAATCTTTTTTATTTTTTTTTCTCTATTTTCATTTGTTTCTGCTCTGGTCTTTATTTCCTTTCTTCTACTTAATTTGGGCTTAGTTAATTCTTATTTTTCTTGTTCCTTGAGATGTAAAGTTAAGTTGTTTGAGGTTTTTTTTCTTAATGTAAGTACCTGTTGCTAAAACCTTCCTCTTTTAAGTGTTTTTGCAGCATCTTACAAATTTTGGTATGTAATGTTTTCATTTTTGTTTGTTTTCAAGATATTTTTAAATTTTCCTTTTGATTTCCTCCTTTGACCCATTGGTAATTCACGGGTGCGTTGTGTCAGTGCTTTGCCCAGATCCCCTCAGATACCTTTTACTATTTTTGTGTACCCATCTTCCCACTGTCTATCTATTTTGCTTTTAAATGCCAGCACTTGCAAATGTTTTTAAGAAGACTGTACTTGGGAGACTGGAGCCATTTTTCCTAAAACTGCAGGATAATCAGAAAATCCTGGGAAATTTAAATCTCTCCAGGGCATCCCTTAGCCAATGGCTGATACAGAAGTGTAAAAGTTCAGCTTTGATGTGTAATTTATGTGTCAGAGCTACCCTGAAGAATAAAGCTAGGAGATTGGGACTTACCTCGAAATTGCACTCCCCCCTTTTTTTTCTTCTCCTTTTGTATCCCACTGGCCCTACTTTTTCCAGTTCTTCCAGGAGCAATTACCAAATAAACCACATACACATGAAACTTTATTTGCTTGTCTGCTTGTGGGGTACCAGCCTAAGACATTCTGGCTGCTTACCTCACAGGTTGTTGTCAAGATAACTCAAGAAAGTGAAAATGGCTACTTTTTGCTAGGCAAAGGGCCCTCCCATGACATATTTCTGCTTTCCTTTTCAAGAATGAGGTATATGTAGGACTGACTCTTTGCAGAATCACCTGTCTAGAAATAAGTCTCGGCCCGTATTTAGGGTTGAAGAAATTACCACTCTTTCTAGCCCATTCTTTCCTTCCAGGTGTTTTAATCCCAAGGTATTAATAATTACAATGAGTGTATATAGAACTCTTACCATCTTCAGAAGGTTTGAATGCATTAGCTCATTTTATCTTCAAAACAGCCTCCAGAAGTCAGAATTCTTATTATCATCCCCATATTATAGATAAGGAAATATGGATGCCTAGAAAAAATAAGTATCAGCAAATACCAGGGCTGGAATTGTAACTCAGGTCACATATTCATGACTTCACTGTCCATCTGTTGATCATTACACATATTGCCTCCCACTTTTTACCTACCTCTCACTCAGGGAGCTCAGGAATCCTGGTTTTCCTCTCCATATGAGCATCAGAATCTCATCACTTAAAATATGCCTCCATTATATTTTAACATTCACCCCTGACCAAGTCTCTGAATTTCTATAGCATACATCCTTAATCTTTGCTTTGGGGCTTCTATATAAAACAGTCTATCTTTACATGATTGTTTTGAGACTTCTGGGAAAGTGAGCTTTTCTTGAGTGTTCATTATGAGTTAGGCACTTTGTTAGTCAGTTAGCTAACCAGCTCATTTAAGTTCCACATAAACCTATGATACGGGTAATATTTTTATCAGACAAGGAATAAGGATCACTTAGTAGGCTAAAAAAAAAAAAACCCAAAAACTGAGGATCAAAGAGGTCTTCCCTAAAGATCACCCAAGCAATAACTGGCAGATCTGAGATTTGGGGCCTGTTGACTATAAAGTTTAAATTTCTCTTTTTCCACCAGGCTGCCTGTTAATTTTATTTGTCTAAATTTCAAATTTGACTTGTTGGCTACAGAGCCAACTGTATTGCCTCTGTTCTAACTGTGTGTTAGTTACTCAGTCAAATCTGACTCTTTGCGACCCCTTGGACTGTAGCCAGCCAGGCTCCTCTGTCCATGGAATTCTCCAGGCAAAAACACTGGAGTGGGTAGCCATTCCCTTCTTCAGGGGATCTTCCCAACCGCAGGGATCGAACACAGGTCTCCTGCATTGCAGGCAGATTCTTTACCTTTTTAGCCAGCAGGGAAGTGTTACTATTGAAGAGGGTGTTTGATGTATATTCATGTTTAACCAGGTGCTCAGTCTGATTTTTGCAAGCTCTCTCATAAGCCCAGAGGTTTTTGAGGTGAGAAAGAAGTGATGAGGCCAAAGTCACTTCATCTGATGTCTTTTTCTCCCTGCATAGCCAGTCTCCCATTACACACTTAAGTGGTCTAAGAGAATAGCAGGAGGGATAACAAGATAGGTGGGTGAAAAGGGAGGACATAAGTCTTCTCCTGGGTGGGAGTTTTTATTCTTACACCAGCAAAATATTGCTCAGTTTCCTGCAGGGTTTTAGTTAAGTAAAAGGCACAAAGATTTTGTTTGTTGCTTATTATGTGCCAGCCTTCTTCATATACTATTTCTCCATCATTCATTCAAAAATATATGTTGAGCCCTGTTAATGATAAAGCATCATTTATTGAAGACACTGGAAATGCAGCAGTGAACATAACAGACAAAATTCCTGCTGTTCTAGAGTTTACTTTTGAGTAGAATCCAAAGAGAAGCCTGCCTTTCTTCCCCCAGCTCCAGCTGCAGCTCCACTTCACTCATATTTGCTTTTATTTATTCAATATATCAGGGTTCCAAGTGAGAATACACTTGAAAAAAGAACCCTGCTGCTTAGAAGAAAATGAAGTTAGAGAAAAACCATGCTAAATAAATCAGATAATTAGATCTAAAGTAGAACTATAATTTAAATATGGTCCTTTGGATTTTTTGTAAAACCCTTTTGTTAGAAACTAAACAGATGCTTTTTTCAGAAAACATCATTCCAAGTATGAATCAGTTCTGAGTAAAGTCTTCTGGTTTAGACAGCAAGAAAGAGATTAGATCATTTTTATTGTGAAAGCTGCAACAAAGCCCCCAATAAATTAAAATATTGTATTTTAAAATTATCAAGAGTGGGTAAATGACAGCAATATTGCTCTCTCATTTCATTTTCTTTATCATTGCATAAAGCAGCTGCTATGATTATGCTGTTTCTTAGATAAGGAGAGTAAAGCTCAGAGATTGAACATAAGTGGCAGGACTTGCATGGAGACTTTTCTATGTTTCATCCACATGATCTGCATGTGCAAGAGCTGGGATTTGAATCTAATTCCCTTTAACTCCAAAGCCCAGACATTTTTCTACTTGAGCAGATACTATCTTTTAGGACCCTATATATTTGTGTTTCTGCTCCCTACCCTCACACTAATGAAAGACAGAGTTCAAGAGACTTCACTAACGCTTTTTGGCTAGAAAACAGGAAGAGCAGCGTGGATCCCACAGCACGCGTCTAGGCTGAGCTTGCCAGGGTGTCATCTGACCCGAGGTCCTTTGGTTTGACCATGCCAGGGCAGGCCTGCATTTGAAGGAAAGCAGTCTTGCCTCCTGTCAGATTCCAGGGATTGAATTTCAATCAGCTATGAAGGAAAGAACAGCCATTTATTAGGTCCTTTCCACTCCTGGGAAATTTCCTGTGATCTCTGCAAAGATGATCCAGGTTCAAGGAGCCACGATGAAACTCTTTAAGAGCAGGGCCATGGGGGGCCCATTGTGCTGCTGAGAAAAACCAATCAAGCTGTAGAGAGAGCGCTGACTGTGCGCCAAGATTTCAGCTTAGAAGCATGAAGCATAGAACAGTCTTCGTTACTTACCCCTCAACTCTGGCTTCCTCAAATACCAGCCTCAGAGCCAGTGTACAGCTGGAATATCCAGCATGTCCTGGATGCCCTCAATTGGCAAAACACAACCTGGTCTTTGAGAGCAGATACAGTGAAATCCACCAGATGGTGATGTTTCCAAACAAGGTGATGTGGACCATGACTCAGAGCTGCCTGGGAGGTCTGGAGTGTTCGCTGATGCCAAACCAAAAGAAAGCTGCACATGTTGCTCAAAAGTCAAAGGGCATCTCATCTCTAGAAACCATGAAGGTGATGGGTCTCTGCAGAGACAACTGGGGCAGGCTGCTTGGGGCCAGGAATTATCCATTCTCTACACAAGGAGCCCTTTAGCTCTCTGCGGACTAAACCTACCCTCCCTGAGGCCCTGGGCCCGGTACTTGATGTCTTGGGGAAAAGGATACATGACTAAACATTAGGGCTGATGTCAGACATTTCAGCCAGAAAGCAAGATCCAATGTCTGTCCTAAGAGCAGCCCAGATGAGGCCCCATGTCCCACATGATCTATATCAGTGGTTGGCAAACTTTCAGAAAGGGCAGGCCACAGCTTTATTTAGCCCCTCTAATTTAAGGTTGTGCATGCCAGGAATACATTTGAGCATTTGAGGTCTCTTGACTCAACTCTTCACATATGTACAGCAAATATGATTTCTTTAAGTGTTCAAAGGCCTTCTTTTACAATTTTCAGCTGCAAAGGCAACTTGGCCACTTTTGTGTGATTCCCTGCTTTGACGTTCCTTGCAGAATATCTTCACAGATGCTTTAATCTACCTTGACAAAATGTAGCCCCCAGCAGTCACTTTCCCCCTGGGCTGTGCCCC
This sequence comes from Odocoileus virginianus, assembly GCF_023699985.2. Taxonomy (NCBI): domain Eukaryota; kingdom Metazoa; phylum Chordata; class Mammalia; order Artiodactyla; family Cervidae; genus Odocoileus; species Odocoileus virginianus. The sequence goes on from NW_027224264.1 coordinate 7,361,532, forward strand.
TCTGCCTTGCAATTTCCCAGGGGATTAGAGGATTTGTTTCCATAGGGCAAACCACTGGAATTCTTTTTTCCTTGGTCCTCAAGGCCTCTTAATTGTGAAGCACATGCAGTTCTTCTCTGTGGGCGGCCTCAATTCCTGCTAGGATTGTGGACCAGGAGGCTGAGCACCCTGGACCTCAGAGGCTAGCAAAGCATCCTAGCTTCTCTTCTCTCAGCCTCCTCCTCCTCTCTCTCTTAGCCCCCTTCCCCAGGCTAATTTACTCATTCTCCACGCTGCAGCAGAGATGTTTCACCTGATAACCTGGACTAGAAGAGGTTTCTCTCTTAAGCATGCTCATCAGTCTTGTTGTAGCACTAATTGTAACTCTAAATTAAAAATTATTTTAATATCGCTTAACCTCTACTTTATGTACTAGACTGTAAGATCCATGAAGGCAGGGAAGTATCATTTTTACTCACCATTATATCCCTAGTAGGTAATAAAGTCAAGCATTACAATGTTCAGTGATAGTAAACACTTCAATGTGCCAGACATTGTTCAATGTGGTTATGTGTGTATTCTGTGTATATTAATTCATTTAATGCTCACAACCATTTTATACGGTGTGCACTATTATCACTGAAAGGTGAGGAAATGAGAGCGTGGAGAAGTTAAGCATCGTGCCTAAGGTCACATAACCAGGAAATGATAGAGTTCAGATTTAAACTCAAGTCATAGGGCTTCAAAGTCAATGTTCTTAACCATCAGACTCTTGTGCCTCTCCTTGAGACTAAGACATGAATGGAATTGAGTGAAATAATCCATCTCCAACATATTCCCCAGTTATGATCAAAAGTAGTACTCTTCTTGGACATGAGAAAAAATCTTCCGTGCTTGAAACTGGAAGCCAGATGGAAGTAACCACACATGTATTGGCAATCTTTGTTTAGAGAGGTTCATCCAAGTAGAATTGTTCTTTGCATGGCTAGCAAGAGACTAGCTTGGACTCAACTTAACTTCATTTCTCACATTGAAAAATACATTCTTAAAAATCAAACAGGGATTTAGGAAGATCTTATCTTTAAGAGAAGGCAGAGAAGGCTGAATAATACTGTATTATTGGGATTAGGTTTAGTTATAAGCAATAGTAAGTCCCCAAATAATAGATGTTTATTTTTCATGTTCAATAAGTCCAGAGGCCATCAGTTCAGGATGGGGGCATGGTGTTTAAAGGAGCAAAGGACATGTATGATTAAGAGATCAAGGAAAAGGACAGTGGAGGAGTGAGTGATTTAAATGGGTTTTGAAGCACGGGAAGAATTTTGTTGGGATAGATGAATTCTAAGAAGGGTGTTTTAGATAGAAGGAAGAGTAGAAGCAAAGGCATGGAGATTGAAATGAGCAGAATGTATTATCTTGTTTACAGCTAAAGGTTCAAGTTGAGTAATAGGTGAGGCTGTAATGGAAGGTTGGCATCATTTGGGGAAGGGAACATTGGAGCAAAAAGTTTGTATTTGATTTGATGATCAAGAGGGAGTAACTAAAGGCGTTTGTGCAGAGCAGTGATGTGTCCCAAATACCACTACAGCAGGAGTGTTAGACAACTTTTGAGCAGGAGAGGGAAGAGATCTGAAGGCTATAGCAGCAAAATGTACAGTTTGGAAAAGAGGCAACAGAGACACAATGAGGCTATTGTAATAGTCAAAGCAAATGGTAACATGGTTCTGAATCAAACAGGCGTAGTAGGCATGCAGAAGAGACACAGGCACGCTGCAGAGAGGGAATCTACTGAAATTTATTACTGACTGTGGAGTGGAGGATCATCAATGATTTGACTCCTGATTTCAAATCTAAATGGCTTGCCGAAAATAAAAGCATTTGTCAATTAGAGAATACAGGAAAAAATGCTAGGACAATAGAAAATGGCAGGAGACCCAAACAGACATTTCTCCAAAGAAGACATACAGATGGCCAACAGACACATGAAGAGATGCTCCACAAAGCTAATTATTAGAGAAACAGAAATCCAAATTACAAATCAAAACTCACACCAGTCAGAATGACCTTCATCAAAATGTCTACAAATAATAAACTCTGGAGAGGGTGCAAAGGAAAGGAAACCTTACCACACTGTTGGTGGGAATGTAAATTGGTGCACAACTATGGAAAATAGTATGGAGGCTCCTTAAAAAGCTAAAAACTGGACTTCCCTGGCAGCCCCGTACTTAGGACTCTGCACTTCCACTGAAAGGGGCCCATGTTCGAGCCCTGGTTGGGGAACTGAGATCCCGTAAGCCCACAAGCCATGTGGCACAGCCAAAAAAACCCCTAAAGATAGAGCTACCATATAATCCAGCAATCCCACTCCTGGGCATATATCTGGAAAAGGTGAAAACTCTAATTCAAAAAGATCCGTGTATCCCAATATTCATAGCACCACTATTCAGTTACCAAGACATATATATATATATATATATATATATGTATGTATATACATGGTGGTGGTGGTTTAGTCACTAAATTGTGTCCAACTCTTGTGATCCCATGGACTGTAGCCCGCCAGGCTCCTCTGTCCATGGGATTTCCCAGGCAAGAATACTGGAGTGGATTGCCATTTCCTTCTCCAAGCATCTTCCCCACTCAGGAATTGAACTCGCATCTCTTGTGTCTCCTGCATTGTAGGCGGATTCTTTACCACTGAGCCACCATGGAAGCCCCTGTATATACACACAATGGAATACTACTCAGCCCTAAAAAGAATGAAATGTTGCCATTTTCAGCAACATGATGGATCTAGAGATGGTCATACCAAGTGAAGTAAGGCAGGCAGAGAAAGACAAATATTATATGATATCACCTATATGTCGAATCTAAAAAAATAATGCATATCAACTTACTTATCAAAAAGAAATAGACTAACATAGAAAACAAACTTATGGTTATCAAAGGGGAGAGGGGGAGAGGGATAAATTGGGAGTTTGGGATTAACAGATACATACTACTATACATAAAATAGATAAACAATAAGGATTTACTATATAGCACAGGGAACTATATTCAACATCTTGTAATAACCTAAAATGGAAAAGACTCTGAAGCTGTGTACCTGAAACTAACACAATATTGTAAATCAACTATAGTTACATTTTTTTTTAAAAAAAGGGAGAGACGTTGAAGTGGAGCATAGAGGGAAGATGATGCATTCAGTTTGAAGTATGCTGAGTTTGAAACTCCTTTAGGGTATCTAGATGGAGGTCTGTATTAGAAAGTAAGATATGTCAGAGGACTGGACTACAGATACAGCTTTGAGAGTCTTCATCACAGAAACAATAACACAAGCCCTTGGAGGGATACAATTTCAGAATCTGAAAGTATAAAGAGAGAAAAAAATGGTCAGTATCATGAGGTTTTTGAACTAAGAATTTCAGGGAGGAGAAAGAAGATCAATAATGTCAGCTGTTGTAGAAAACTCCAAGCGGATGAAGGCTAGGAAAGTGACATCAGAGACAACCAGCTGAAACTGCACTGAGCAATCTTGGGTGGTGAAGAGTTGTGGGGAGTGTTGGGAACATGCACGCGAGTGTGAAGGCAAAGTAAAGCAAGGAAGAAGGGGAAAGACCCAGATTGCAGGGTACCAAGAGTGGGAGAATGATAAGTAAGCCTGGGTCCAGGTTGTAGACCGTGCAGTGCAGTAAGGCTTTGATGTGTGAGTGAGACGCAACAGAATATGCTCTCTTTTAAGAAAAGCATGGGATTTCAGAACTGGAAGTGCCTTTAGAAACTTTACCTAGTCCTTATGTTTTTTGGAGTTGCTGCTATTTATTATCTCTTTAAGAATACTATCATCTCGGGAAAGGAAGGATTCTCCCCCAGAACTTTCAGCAGGAGCATGACCCCCTGGCTACTCACCAAGTCTTAACAAAGTGCTTGTTGTTCATCCCTCTCTGATGAAACGTTTAAAAAGAAAAAGTAAAAGGAGAACTATCTTGACTAAAAACTGGATTTGATTTGTAAAAAACCACCCAAAATAAAGACATCAATTTTGATTTCCAGTTCAGGCTTTAGGAATTATGAACCAAGCTAGCTTAAATATCTCCAAGAGCAAACATCATCCAGAATCCATGGAGTGACACAGATTTTCACCACTCTTTGGGTGGTGGTGGTTTAGTCGCTAAATCATGTCCAACTCTTGCGACCCTAGGAACTGTGGCCCGCCAGGCTCCTCTGCCCATGGGATTTTCCAGGCAAGAATACTGGAGTGGGTTGCCATTTCCTCCTCCAGGTGATCTTCCCAACCCAGGGATAGAACCTGGGTCTCTTGCACTGCAGAAAATTTCTTACCAACTGACCTACCAGGGAAGCTCACCACTCTTTGCATCTTGTCAGTTCTTCTGTCAAGTAGCCAGAGGTTTCAGCCTGAATGGAATATTTATAGTAACTCCTCTTGTGAGGGTTTATTCTCAACTGGAAGCTTGTCCCTGGAGTAGTGGTATTCTTTTATACTCCCTAACTGTATGTTTTCAAAGGTGCCCTAACCAATTATCACCAACTGGGTGACTTAAAGCAACAGAAATGGATTCATTCTTAGTTCTGGAGGCTACAATGCTAAAATCAAGGTGTCAGCAGAGCCATATGCCTGAGACTCTGGGTAGAATCCTTCCTTGGCTCTTCCTAGCTTCTGGTGGTAGCCACCAGTCCTGGGTGTTCCTTGCCTTAAAGCTCCATCACCCAATCTCTGCCTCTGTCATCACATGGCATTGTCCCTCTGTGTCTCTCTGGGTCTCTTCTCTTATGAGGACACCAGTCATATTAGATTAAGGGCCCACTCCACTCCACGATGACCTCATCTTAACTTGATTTCAGCTACAACAATTCCAACTCTATTTCCAAATAATGTGCCATTCTGAGGCCCTGAGGGTTAGGACTTTAACATATCAGCTCACAATATTAACAGAATCATGAGGTCAAGTTGTGGGCATGTTTTGACTTTCAACCAGAAGTAAAGCCTTCTCAGAAATGATACCTTGGACTTTCCTAATGGTGCAGTGGATAAGAATCCATCTGGCAATGCAGGGGACATAGGTTCGATCCCTGGCCCAGGAAGATTCCACATGCTGTGGAGCATCTAAGCCTGTGCACCACAACTACTGAGCGTGTGAGCTGTAACTACAGAAACCTGAGCACTAAGAGCCTGCGCTCCACAACAAAGAAGCCGCCAGCAATGGGAAGCCCACACACTCCAACAAAGAGTAGCTCCTGCTTGCCACAACTGGGGAAAGCCTGCATACGGCAATGAAGACCCAGTGCAACCAAAAAAAATCCCTCTCTTTAAAAAGAAAAAGAAAAAAAAAAAAGAAATGATACCTTCTATTATTGAGAACAACCTTGGGATTCTAGATGGACCAAAAGTCCAATTCTTAATACCATGTACAGTCATGCTTTCTCAAGCAACAGATGGGACATTCTTTCAGGGGTTCTCTATCTATAGGTTAATAGCTCTAAAGAGGCTTTTTAAAATTAGCCTCTCTGGGCAGGACTGTGTAGCTCCTTGAGGCCATCAATCTGACAATTCACACCATATAGGTAGCAACATCCAAAACCAGGCCTCGATCTGAATTATTCACAGCTTTAGCTCTGAACTTCCTGTCCTAGACTTCCCTCCCCACTTTTATCTGGTCCTTTCACAGCTTCTGATCTCATGATTCCTCTTACTGATGATGGTTATACTTGTCCTTTGGGTTTGATACTTAGCACCATTTCTCTGGCTTTCACCAATATCTTTCTTCCTGCACTCCAATTTAAACTGACTGAAGACCAGGTTGTAATCGTGTATAGTAGGCAAATACTCTGTAATGCCTATCCATACACAGCACAGTCATCTGCAGTTAGCACTTGCATCGGACTATATGAGTCAGAGCCAAACATCAAGCCGTGACCTCTAAGGTTCTTGGCCATTCCTTATGCTACCGTGAAAAAGTGGACCTTCTTTGTCTCAGGCAGAACCATCCTTTTTCCACTGGGAGCATATTTCCACATTTATTTGCAAAACTGAAAGTGCATTTTTGAAATAAACATTTTATTTGCTCATGGAATTCTGCAAGTTTTACACAGTTACGATGGAATGTCTTAGGATATAGAAATCTCCTTCAGGTTCTTAATGGTGTCAGTCTTCCGCCCTCATGCCTTGCCAGAAACAGCCCTAGGAAAGGTCCCCAGTACCCTCTAACTACTGCATGTAATCACGTTTTCAGTCCTCACCCTGCTAAACTTCATAATGCCATTTGACACTTTTGACCCTTCCCCATATGTCAAAAATCAGCCCTCTCTCGACTTAAGACATAGAACCTCCACTATTTTCTCTAGCTTCAGTCTACTGCCTCCTCCGGCTCTGACCAACCTTTAGTCTTTGGTCATTCTCTAGGCTCTCTCCTTGGCTTTTTGATGTCATGCTATACCTTATGTGGGTGATGCCATTTACTGTCAAGGCTTCAGTTACATATGTTAGTGATTTCCAAATCTGTATCTCCAACCTTGGCTTCTTTCCTGAGCTCCAGACCTGTGTGCCCAATGGCCAACTGGACACCTCAAGTTCAATGTGTCCAAACAAATATCATTGTTTATTTTGTCCACCTCAATAGAAGTACCATCAGCTTAGATTTGTTCCCCCTTTTTACCCCTCACCTCTGATCTGCATGTTCTGTTTCTCTGAATTGACTCTTTATCTGTACTCACTAGCTTTACCCTAGTTGGAGCCTTTATTACACTTTGTCTGGACTATTTTAATAGCCTTTTGCATGGTTGGTCTCTCACTTCATACCATTCTCCATCTGGCACTCAGAGCACAAAATGTCACAGCATGAAAATCTTCAGTTGATTTCCATTGCCTACAGGATAAAGTTGAGTTCCCTTAGTGAGCCAGTCAAGGGGTGGTCTTTTGCACTTTGAACCTCATCTTTCGGTTTGCTATGTCTTCTCACCAAAGCTTCAGTCATATGAAACTGCTTCTAGATCCCAACGTGTATTATTGTTTCATGCCTTTACTTTGTTTTCTCTCTGCTTGGAAGGCTTCCCCTTCTCCACCCTTGACTACTTAGAAAAGGCTCCAGACCTCCCATCTGAATATGAGGTAAGAAAGGCGGGCCTCTGTAACAGTTCTTCCCTATGGACGTCCCAGCAGACACTGTGCTGGGCAGTCATCCCCTTTTTCAACTGGGCCCTGGAGAGCTGTGGCACCATGACCCTGGATCTCTGCCAGAAGTTGCAGGGTAGAGACAACTTCTGTGGTGGTGGACTCTTCCAGATGTGTGTCAGTTCCAGGTGAGGTTTGGAGGCTGCCAAATTCTCAGGCTGGATCTCCGTTGGCAAGCTCACAGTTTCTCCATGCCCTAGGTGCCAGCATTGTGAAGGTTTCTGCTGAGGGGTTCCAGTTTTCCACAGTTCCACAGACGGCTAGACCTACCCTAGTCTTTGGCCTGACTCAAAAGCAGATGGGTGAGGGACTGCTCCCATCCCCAGTGGCCCCTGGGATACTTTATGGCTAGCCCACAGGATCCATCCTGCAAGAGGCCTTTTTCTCTAAATAACTTATAAGATGGTCTCTCTCTCCTCAGCATCTATTTCATCAACCAATATTTAGTGACCAAGAACTGTACACCAAGCAGTCTACTAAATACTGAGGACACAGCAATATACAAAAAACAGGAACCAAAAAAATCACTGTCTCTTTTGAGCTTACAGTCTGATGTGAGAGACAGACATTAAATACAAAGACATGCAAATATTTCCTTAATAATAGTTGGGAAGAAAACAGTGCAGTGAACGAAAAGTGCAGGGTTCTGTGAGAGAAGCTGAGTTTTTGTCAACCTGATTTGTTGGAGAAGTGAAATCCCTCAAGTGAATACAAAACAATAGCTTTTCTCTTGAAGTTTTAAGTTTTTCTTCTCTAGTTGTATATTTCTCACATGTGAAATCTATTAACCTCTTGCCTGATAAAAAACTAATAAATTTGAATAGTACAGCCATGCTTTGTAGCTGTCCCCTATTTCAGTTTGTCTAATGTTTTCTCATGACTAGGTTCAGGTTATGCATTTTTGGCACAATTATCATAGAAGTGATGCTTTGCACTTTTCATTGCCTCCTTTCAGGGGCACCTGATTTCAATGTATTCTATTACCGATCATGTTCACTCTGACCACTTGGTTAAGGCTTTCCACTGTGAGGTCACTCTTTTTCCCCCTTGTTATTTTGGGGACTCCTTTCTCATTTGGCATGGACCCCAACACCTTACACCAGGCTGCTCATCTATGGACGCCTTCATCACCCAGGAATGGACAACCTTCTCACCCCCTTCAGGCTCTGACACCCCACACTGGGCCACTCCCGTGTGTGGATGTCCTGCTCACCCTACCTGGGTCCTGACATCCATGCCAAGCCTTTGCTCCGCACAGGCATCCTCTCTTATCCTGCTATGGCTCTGCCAAGGGCTTCAGGGAGGCCCTCATCATTCACTTGGGCTCCAGCACCCTATGGCAGGTGATCCCTGTGGCAGGACGCCCTCCATTTGGGCTCAGACATCCCATGCTAGGTCCTCCCCCTCCTCAGACACCTGCCCACACCAGTTAGGTTCTGAACCCGAACCTGCTTGGAGTCTGACTCCACACACATGCTGGGATTCTGCAGGGGCGCCCTTCTCACAGGGACCTGGCTCTGACCTCTCACTCCAAGCTGCCTTGCCACGCACCTTACTCCATTTCTCTTAATGGCATGGGGACTAAACTGCTCAGAAGGAAAAGAAAAAGGAACAGAAGACAAAGAAGCAGAGCTCTACCCACTCTGGTACTACCAGAGTCTAACTGGTGGTCAACTCTCATCAAGATTACCTGGATTACTTCAAAAAGCACCACCTGCTTAAAGGATGCATTTAAATGCCATTTCTTTTCTGGGCATTTTCTTTTCATAAAAACATTATTTTATTGAAGTCTAGTTGATTTACAGTGTTGTGTAACTTTCTGCTTTACGGCAAAGTGATTCAGTGATACACATATATATTCTTTTTCATATTATTTTCCATTACAGTTTATCACAGGATGTTCAGTATTTTTGTCTGTGCTATACAGTAGGATATGATTGCTTATCCATTCTATGTTTATTAGTTTGCACCTGATAATCCCAAATTCCTAATCCATCCCTCCCTACCTCTCTTGGCAACCACAAGTCTGTTCTCTGTGTCTCTGAATCTGTTCCTGTTTCATAAATATGTTCATTTATCTTGTATTTTAGATTCCATATATGAGTGATATTGTGTTACTTGTTTTTCTCTTTTTTATTTACTTTACATAGTGTGATAATCTCTAGTTCCATCTATGTTGCTGCAAATGGCATTATTTCATTCTTTTTATGGCTCAGTAGTATTCTGCTGCATATGTCCCATGCATATCTCTTCATTTGTCGATGGACATGTAGGTTGTTTCCACGCCTTGGCTATTGTAAATAGTGCTGCTGTGAACATTGGGATGCATGTATCTTTTCTAATTAGAGTTTTGCCTGGGTATGTAGGCCTGAGAATGTGATTGCTGGATCATATGGCAAATCTATTTTCAGCTTTTTGAGGAACCTCCACACTGTTCTCCATACTGGCTACACCAATTTACATTTTCATCAACAGTGTAGAAGGTTCCTTTTTCTCCACACCCTCTCCAGCATTTGTTATTTGTAGATTTTTAAATGATGGCCATTCTCACTGGTGTGAGGTAGTACCTCATTGTAGTTTTGATTTGCATTATGAAGTATTTTCTAATCAGTTCATCCAACTATCAGTGACCTTCCCCCTTATTCAGAAGCTTTGAGACTCCCAAGACATTTATTCAACAAACATTTATTGCATGCCAACTCTGGTGCAAAGCACTGTATGCTGAAGGATGCCAAAGATAATGTGGCAAGTGAGACCCCATCCCCAGTGGAGCTTACAGTGTAGTTAGAAATCTAGGCAAATGAACAGGGAATAATAAAATGTGCCAAATGTGCAGGAGAGAGAAATGCATAGTCTGTAGGTCATGAAGGTGTGGAGGAGAAATGAGGCTGAAGAGGTAGGTGAGGCCAAATCATGTAGGGTTTTTTTTTCCAGCTTACATTGATTCACCATACACTGATGCAGAATTTACAGATTGCCAGCCATGGTTCTGCACGCTGAGAATACAGTTACACAAAACAGATAACACTCCACCCTCGTGTGTATATTCTAGTGGGAGAAGCGATCTGATGAACAAACTGAATGATAGTTTTCTTTCCATTTATTTTTATTAGTTGGAGGCTAACTACTTTACAATATTGTAGTGGTTTTGTCATACATTGACATGAATCAGCCATGGATTTGCATGTGTTCCCCATCCCGAGTCCCCCTCCCACCTCCCTCTCTACCCGATCCCTCTGGGTCTTCCCAGTGCACCAGGCCCGAGCACTTGTCTCATGCATCCAGCCTGGGCTGGTGATCTGTTTCACCCTAGATAATATACATGTTTCGATGCTGTTCTCTCGAAACATCCCACCCTCGCCTTCTCCCACAGAGTCCAAAAGTCTGTTCTGTACATCTGAGTCTCTTTTTCTGTTTTGTATATAGGGTTATCGTTACCATCTTTCTAAATTCCTTATATATGTGTTAGTATACTGTATTGGTCTTTATCTTTCTGGCTTACTTCACTCTGTATAATGGGCTCCAGTTTCACCTTACTTTAAATGGTAACTAACCTGCCCCTTCTGCTAATTTCCCTCCCTCCACTGGCACTTCCTGTCCCCTTCGTTGCTTCAAGCAATGATTAGGGAGGGCCTCACTGAAAAGATGATATTTTATTTCCTGCATTGGTATAAGTGAAAGGAGTGAGCCTCCTCCACACAGAATGTGGCCATTTCAACCAGAGCAAAGAGCAGGCATAAAGGCCCTGAGGCAGAAGTGAGAGAGAAGGAGGCTACCATACTGGAATAGAGGAAGGAGGGGCAGTCGGTAGCCAGCACACTTCAGGCCTTGTAGGTGAACATAAAGGCTTTGGGTTTTACCCTGTTCTGATTAGAGGAGAAAGTCACTGTAGAGTTTAACAGTGGCAAGGTCTGGCTTGTGTCTCAGGGGAATCAGAACAGCTGCCGCACTGATAATGGACCAGGGAGGCCAAAAGCAAGGGTGGAGTCTGGAGAACTGGTTAGGAGTCTGTTGCAGCAATCCAGGTGAGAGGTGAAGTGCTTTCTGCTCTGGAGGTAATAGAGAAGGTGGCTTGGAGAAAGAACCAATAGGATTAGTGAGTGATGGTAAGGAGGATCAGGTGCTAGATAAGGCAAGGGAGGATCCGGGGATATCTCCAAGCCATGTAAAGGAGCTAGAGCTTCATCGTGAAGAGAATGGAAATTCAGCAAAAGGATTTAAACAGAAACCTAATATGCACTTTACGTTTTAACTTTTTTCCCTCTTTTTGGCATCACCGAGAGGCATGTGGGATCTTCGTTCCCCAACCAGGGATTGAACCCTCACCCTTCACCCCATGCGTTGGAAGTGCAAAGTCTTAACCACTGAACCACCAGAGAAGTCTTTGTACTTTACATTTTTTAAATGTCCCTCTAGCCAATTGGTGGAAGATGCAATGGGTGGGGGGAGGTCAATTTTGAATGCCGAGAGGGGAGTTAAAGGGTTAATCCAGCAGTCAAGGTGAGAGATGTGCCTGTTCTGGACTAGACTGGTGACAAGGGAGATGAGGTAAAGTTGATGGGTATAGTGTATATGATGGAAGTACAATTGACAGGACTAGCTGATGGGCTGGATGTGGGAGGGAAAAAGAAGAATCAAATATGATCCAGGTTTTTGGCTTCAAGAACTGGGTAGTGCCAATATCTGAGATGGGAAATCTTGGAAGAGAAGTAGGTTGAGGTGGAAGGTGGAAATTGAGAATTCTATTAAGATATCCAAGTGGAGATGCCAAGTAGGCAATTGGATATATGCTTGTGAAGCTCAGAGGAGAGAGCTCCACCTCAGAAATGTCTCTGTGTGACTACCCTCAGTCCCTAGTCACAATTTCCCATCCCTTTGTGCAGGGCTTCTAAGGTGGCTCAGTGGTAAAGAATCTGCCTGCCAATGAGGAAGATGCAAGAGACTCGAGTTCAGTCTCTGCGTCAGGAAGATTCCCTGAGGAGGAAATGGCACCCACTCCAGTATTCTTGTCTAGAAAATCCCGCAGACAGAGGAGCCTGGTGGGTTACAGTTCATGGACTCACAAAGAGTCGGACATGACTGACTCCTAATCAATGTGCTTTTTGGTTTCATCAAGACTTCAATTCTCATCCTCCATCTTCATTCTCAAAGTGCGGCAGCCACCTTCTAGCTTCATTATTTTTCTCTCTAGCCCAAACCCAATGCTCTACTTTGTCAAACATTCCAGTTGAAGTTTTCTCTACCTTGTAACTTCTGTCATATCTGTTTTGCTAATCTTCAATCCTGGACAAATACAGTCATGTTTCTTTCTTTCTTTTTTTTTTTCTGTTCCTAGTCCTAGTCTCTCTATGGGTTCATAACCTGGGATCCAAAGATGGGCTTCATGATCTCTCTGACTTGCACTATATACATGCATTTATTTGAATAGACAACCCTTTGTATTTACATTTCCAGAAAGATTCAGGACCTTAAGAAAGTTTGAGAACTTTTACATTAAATGATACTGGCAAATAGTAAAAACAAGCAACAATAATTAGTCCCATCGTAAATTCCTGCTATGGGAACTCAGCTGGTCCCTTAGTGTCACTTACTGATACTTTTTACTCTTCACTGCTACTAAAAGTTCAAGTATTGAAGAAATATGAAGGGAAAACAGACTCACAAAATAATATTTGGGGTTGATTCTTTCACTTACAGATGCTTTTTAAGGCACAGTGGATATCTACCCAGTCAGAGTAAAACAGAAAGAACATGTAATGAGGAGGCCCAAGGTCTAGTTCCATCTCTGCCTATCACTACTAGTGTGTCTTTGGATAAGTCACCTAACCATCTCTAAGCCTCAGTTTTCTCATCTGTAAATAGAGATGATAGTATCTCCCAAATGTTTTTAAGGATTAAAAATTGTAACCAGCATATGGGAAAGTGTTCTGTACCTACCTAAACAACAGACCCCCATGTTACAAAGGAGAAATCCTGAAATCTCAAAAGCTGGCATTTGTTTTTCTGAAACAAATTGAAAAGAAAGGTCAAAAGGGCAAAGGCCTGGAAACAATACGAAGTGGACAGAGAATTCATAATGAGCAATTGATTCAACATGTTTTGCTATAAACACACTCCTGGAAATATTTTTAAAATCTTCAGTTGTAAATCTCCAGGCACCAAGCTGAGCCAAACAAGGGAGAGTTGTCTTTGGGTGGGATGATGAAATCCAGGATGTCTTTTTGGCCCTCCTCACACATCCCCACCCCCACACTCCATTCCTGCACCCTGTGTCCCCTGTTGGCGAAGTCAGAAAGTATCTCACCCTGCAGCAATGCGGGAGCATGGAATAGCCTGAGGGCAGAGAGGGGCTGAGAGAAGGCAAACCTGGGGAGTATTTTATCTTCTCTCTCTCCTTTAAACAACTTTCTTGAAATATAATTCACACCATACAATTCAGTCAATTCAGTGACTATAATATATAGCCAATTCCCCCTCTCTTGGCCTCTTGACCAAAAAGAAGTCCTGTCTTCACCTGGCTCTCTCTCTCCTTCCCTGTCTATTTCCTTTCTACCAGGGAGCTTTGCACTTTCTTAAGGAATTCTTGAAGGCCTGTAATTTTTCCAGACCCCAGTGAAGGAATGTTTCACAGTGTTGTTCTAGTCACTGCGACAAGCAGTGTGTAGAAAAAAAATACCTTCTCAGCACATTGAAAATCCAGCTGCAATATTTGCTTTCCAGTATTCCTGCTCTGAACATCAGCCTTGGTGGCAGCAAAGAGAACTACAAGCCTTGAACGTTCTAGTCAAACATTCTCTTCTGAGAATCATGAGTCACCAGGGTGGTTGGCTTAGCTAATAAATAAATATTGAAGCACTGACTTCTTGTTGAATCCTTACAGTTAATAATTCTTCAAAAAATAGATAATCCTCAGTAGTGTCAAATAGCAAATATCCTTGAGGTCATGGTATAGTGCAGCAGTGCTCCATGCTGGGTACACTCTGGAATCTATTGAGGGAGGGGATTATTAGAATCAACTAGGACCCAACTCCAGGGAGTATGATTAATTTGCTCAAAGAGTGAGGGATGGGAGGGGTGGGCAGGGCATAAGTATATTCTAAAAACTCCCCAGGTAAAACAGTCTAGTAGTTCCTTAAATGATTAAAATAAAGAGTTGCCATATGACCAGCAATTTCACTCTCAGGCATATACCTAAGAGTAATGAAAACATATATCCACACAAATACTTGTACATGAATGGTTTTTAGCAGCGCTGTTCATGATAGCCAAAAGGTGAAAACCACCCAATGTCCATCAATGGATGAAGAGATAAACTGTGGTATGTCCATACAATGGAATATTATTCAGCCATAAAATGGAAAAGAGGATGAATATATGCTACAATTTGAATGAACCTGGCAAGCATTATACTAAGTGACAGAAACCAGTCACAAAGGTCAAACTATTATATGATTCCATTCACATGAAAGTCCAGTATAGGGAAATCTATAAAGAGAGTGGGTAGATTAGTGGCTGCTTAGAGCTAGGGATGAAGAATGGAGGAATAGCAGGGTGATAGCTAATGAATATGGGATTCCTTTTTAAGGTGATTAAAATGTTCTAAAATTGACTGTGGGGAGGGTTGCACATATCTATAAATATATTATAGTCATTGAATTGAGTGAATTGTATGGTGTGAATTATATCTCAATAAAGTTGTTTAGAAGAGAGAGAGAAGATAAAATACTCCCCAGGTGATGTGCAGCTGAGGTTGAGAACCACGAGTGTAGTTGAAGGAGCATGCAATTGAAGTTAGACAGACCAGAACAAAATGACTATGTCATTAGGTTACCCAGCTGTGGCTCTCTGAGCTTCATTTTCCTCATCTGGAGAATGAGGATAATAATTTGTCTCATAGGCTTGGAAGGAGGATTTAGTATGGAAAACAAATGAAAGTACGTGTAGCGTCTGACACTTAGCAAGGCGGCACTCTATTAAAGGAAGCTATTGCCATCATTGTTTTTCTTTTCTGCCTGAAGGCTCAGAAGGACAGCATTAGAAATATCAGTTCTCAGTTCTCGCTTCACAAGCTGGGGGAAGGCGAGCTGAAGAGCGGAGGGGACCAAGCCAAATGCATTATCTGAACATAGACTCAGTAAATGTCCTCTGTGCTGCTAATAATTTTTTTGGCCCCATCACAAAGCCCACATTCTTCCCATGAGTAAGACTGCAGTGTCATTGTTCAAGAAGGAGATGGGTTCCTTCTTTTTTGCCTTTAGAGCTAATGGAAGACCAACACAGGTCCATAGTGAGATCTATCACTTTTCATAATCTATTTACTGTCTAATCTATGATTGCAGGGGATTCCCTGGTGGTCCAGTGGTTAGGACTCCATGCTTCCACTGCAGGGGGCCCAGGTTTGATCCCTGGTCAGGGAACTAAGATTGGCCAACAACAACAACAACAACAAACAAATCTATCACTGTAATATGCCTCTCAGATCCCCTCACTTATATCCATTCCCACTGTCATTAACCTAGACAGGCCTCTAATACCTCTCCCCTAACGACAGCCACCTCCTCCTTAACTGTTTCTAACTCTCCCCTCCCACTCCTTCTCCACACCACAGTTAGAATGATCTTGGTGAAGTGCCATTCCGATGGAATCTCTTATTAAAAGACCTCTCAATGGCTTCAAGCCTTTCAAATACTTCCTGTTGTATGACAGGTTCTGTTAACAGGATC
This sequence comes from Odocoileus virginianus, assembly GCF_023699985.2. Lineage (NCBI taxonomy): Eukaryota > Metazoa > Chordata > Mammalia > Artiodactyla > Cervidae > Odocoileus > Odocoileus virginianus. Next base: position 7,377,423 of record NW_027224264.1, read on the forward strand.
ATCATCCACTTAACTGAATTCAGTTCAGCACATCTTTATTGATTGTCTCCTTTGTGGTAGGTTTTGCAATAACTAGTAAACAAGACAGAGTCCTTTCCCTATCAGAGGTTATCTTCTTGAAAAGGCAGGCAAACAAGCAATTTTGATGTAGGTGTAGGAGGTGGGCAAAGAGGTTAGGGGTTTCAGATGGAAGAAAGAAAACAAGCAGAGACATGAGAGAAACTTCAAAACCATCGAATATTAAATGGACAGGTGTGACGACAGAATGGGGGAAACAAGTAGGCAGGGGCCAGGTTATGCTAAGAAGTTTGGACTCAATCTGATAGTGATGAGGAGCCCTTGGGAAACTTTTGGGTAGGGGGAGAAACAGGTTTATATTTGCCTGTATAAAAAGATCACTCTGGCTGCATTGTAAAAGAAAGAGTATAGCAGGTCAGGAGTGGAGATAAGGAAGCTATATGGAAACTAGATTATTTATGACTGTTCAATTACCCAAGCTAGAAACTACTTAGTTTCAATTCTCCCTCTTCATCATGACCAATGATCACATCAGGTCCTGTCAATTCTACCTCCAAAACTGACTTCATCACTCAGCATTTATTGAATCCTTGTATGCATAAAATGTTGGGCTTGGTGAAAAAGAACCATTTCTCTCCTAAGAGAAGCTGACTGTCTTGTGGGGGGGTAGACACATATGTAAATAGATTAATATGAAATAATATGATAAGTACTCACTAGTTGCTGTCCATGCTGGAGGCAGGAAGAGGGAGGGAGAGAAAGAGTGAGAAAAACAAATAATTACCTCTGCCTGAGGGGAATGACAGAGAAATCAGGGATCTACAGAGATGAGGGATGAGTTATGTCCTGAAAGATGAGTAGAATTCTCTAGAGGGAGGAGGTTTGGGGAGAAGGTATTGCACACAATGGGAATAGTTCCTGCAAAGGCATGGAAATGTGAATGAATAGGGTTTGTTTGGGAACCAGAAAGAAGTTTGGGGTCATGGGAACTGGAGCTGAGATTATGAAAGGAGGCATAGAAATAGATGAGGTCAGAGAGGTAGGCCAAGTTGGAATATGAAAACCCTTGTTTAAGACATTGATTCTGAGTCATAATATAATTTTAAGCTGGGGAATGTGATATGATCAGATTTGTGGAGTCCCTGTCTTAGGCCATATTCATTTATCACCATCTCATCATTCGCCCTGATTTTGCCCTGTTAGCAATATTGCTCTTTCCCATTCATATGATTGCAGTGGTCTAACAGGTCTCCGTGCCACAGAAATCCCCTCTAATTTATTCTCCACTCTGGCATCTTTCTAAACACCATTCCTGCCATTGTCCTGATGCAGCCTGCCAGGGGCTCCCCATCGCTGCCAAGAAAAATCTTTAAATGCCCGGTACAGCACTCAAGACCCTTGCATTCCAGCCTGCGCTGTTTTCCAGCCTCCTCTGTGACCCTCCTTCCCATCCTTTTTTCCAGTCTGCCCCTTCTGCTGGCTTTATTAACATGAGGACTCCCTAGCCTGCCAGGCACATTCAGGGCTCCACATGCCTTCTCATTATCCTCCTTCAAAGTCTATCTGAAATGTCCTTACTGCAAACTTCTCCTTAGCTTTCAAAAAATCAATATACAAGGCAGATTCTTTTGACCTTCCCTTGACCCCCTACAGGGAGAACAAACCCCACTTCTATGGACTTTCACTCTAAGCATCTTTGCCACAAGCATTTTTACCATAGAAGTAATTTGCCATAAGGCAATTTGGCCTGAAAGATTAAAAAAAAAAACAAAACCAAACTGGTTGACAGTTTTCACTTTGACAGTTTGGTTCCAACAAGTTGAAATGCATTCCCTCCCATTGGTGATGTTATTGATGGCTTTATAGAGCTGATGGATGATCGACGATGATTAGCACCAAGAGTTGGTCTTTCATTTTGAAACACACTATATTGGAAGAGAAAGAGGCCAAGGGCCTCAAAGGCACAGACTTGAACCTGAATTTCCCACAGAACTTTAGAACATCTATCAAGGGACAGGTGACAACATGCCAAGAACACACAACAGTGTAGACGCTTTCACAACACAATACAGAGCTCAGTTATGAATATGCATCTGAGCATTTGAAAATTGATACATCTCTTAATGAAGGAAGACATTTTAGCAAAAAAGAAAAAGTGCAATGCCAAATGAGGAGAGGAATCAAGTTTAAAAAAAAGGAAAAAAACATTATGAAGAAGACTTGGGAGATAAGTACTTAGGTACAACCCACAAAATAAAATTGATTATTTTTGCAGTATTGCTGAGAATTTACACTGATATACTTTGTATTTCTAATAGTCTTTTACATTTTGTTATTCATTTTTCATGCTTTGTTATGTTGTCCTTAATGCCCATCTTTTATTTTTCATGATTTTATCTTTTAGGGCAAAATTGTCTAGAGCCAATTAGTTATGTGGTGAAAATGAGGTCTTTTAATTTTGTTATTCATTTTGTATGTTTCATTATGTTCTTTTGATGTCCCTCTTTTATTTTTCATTATTTTATCTTTTATGGCAAAATTGCCTTATGGCCTATTTGTCATGCGGTGAAACTGTTTGTGGCAAAAAAGCTTATGGCAAAGATGCTTATGGTGAAAATGCTGGATACACAAATCCTTTCCCTTCTCTGGGTTCCCCAGCATCTGGTTCATGCTGATATTAGAACATACATCATACTGCCTCATAATTATTGCCTGCAGGGCTATCTCCCAGGCTGGAATGTAACCTCCACCAGAGGATAAGGCCATATCACATTCCTCTTATAAACTCAGCTCACAGCACAGAGCCTGGCATATACATAGAAGCTCAGTTAAATGAAGTTACATTAAGGTATTGATTTTCTTGTCCCTTTTTTGCCTAGAATGGTTATCCTCCCCAACCAAGCAACTATTTACTGTCAGATGAATATCGGTCTTTTCTGGGAAAGATTTCCATTCCTAGGTCACTGCAAACATTCTTTTTAGCCACCTGGAGAGCCAAAGGCTCGCAGCTCAGACTTCTCTTGAGTTAGAGAACAAGGTTAATTGCCATGCCATAGTGGTCAGAAGACTCAGGCATCTGCCAGACTTAGCTTGTAATCAAGCAGCATGATAAAAAGGCTTGGGTCTGACATTTAATTGTCCATCCTTACTACCCACCTCGGCACCACCAATTTACTTCTGTATATTTCAGGGCCTGAGCAAAGGACCAAAACACTTGTAGAGATATCCTGGGGGCATGGCATAATGTCTATGCTTCGGTTGGGATTTTTCTAAGGATAGCCATGCAAGTGTTCAAAAGAGGAACTGGTGTGCAAAAGAGGAAACCAGAGAAAACCATGCCCATCGGTATAAGGGCTTCCTGGGGCTCCCTCTTAAACAATGAGCCCCCAAACTCAGATTTACTGAAGAGCCAGAACCCCCAGAGATCCTTACATTTCTTGAAAGTGGACATTACCTGTCCACTTTCAAGGTCCAAGAAAAAGTTCAGATGAGCTTAAGCTCCTCCCTCCTTCGCATCCCCCTTCCAAACTTTAAAGCTTACAGCAGCTGGTAGGAGCTTTAGACTAGTCAGTCTGGGGCATTTCCCCAGGGCTTACAGCATGAGGAAAAGTATCTCAAGCCTCAGGAGCCGATTCCTGGAGGTCTTTTTGGGGCACCTGAGAGTCTCTGATTACATGGCAGACCACAGAGATCACTGATATTGAAGCATATGCATGGGACTGATCCTTGGGGAATAACCTGGCATTGGTTTGAGGCCAACCAAAAGATGTCTCCAATTATCGGTGTGGATAGAAGGGGGAAAAGTGACAGATTTTATTTTCTGGGGCTCCAAAATCACTGCGATGGTGACTGCAGCCATGAAATTAAGACACTTGCTCTTTGGAAGGAACACTATGACAAACCTAGACAGAATATTAAAAGGCAGAGACATCACTTTGCAGACAAAGATCTGTATAGTCAAAGCTATGGTTTTTCCAGTAGTCATGTATGGGTGTGAGAGTTGGACCATAAAGAAAGCTGAGCACCAAAGAATTGATGCTTTTGAACTGTGGTGTTGGAGAAGACTCTTGAGAGTCCCTTGGACAGCAAGGAGATCAAACCAGTCAATCCTAAAGAAAATCAATCCTGAATATTCATTGGAAGGACTGATGCTGAAGCTGAAGCTCCAGTACTTTGGCTACCTGATGTGAAGAGCCAATTCATTGGAAAAGACCCTGATGCTGGAAAAGATTGAAGGCAAGAAAAGAAGAAGGGGGCGACAGAGGATGAGATGGTTAGATAGCATCACCAACTCAATGGACATGAGTTTGAGCAAATTCCAGGAGATAGTGAAGGACAGGGAGGCCTGACATATTGCAGTCCATGGGGTCACAAAGAGTCAGACATGACTGAGCGACTGAACAACAAATTGGTGTTTAAGGATTTGGAGACTCAACCTTGGGGTTTAAGGAATTAGAGTAAAAAACGTTTATTTCCATTAGTATTTTTATTCATAAAACTATCATAAGATTCATATGGAAAAAGGGAGGGGACAGGGTAGGAGTTGTTTATGTGGGGTACATGTTAACTGATAGGTACAATGAAGGAAATGGGGGCAAGGATTAAAGGAAAGGCCAAGGAGATGACTGTAGGGGTGTAGGTGGGCAATCACTTGAAGGTGTGCAGGGAGAATAGGAATTATTGCCTATTATTTAAGGGTAAATATTTGAAAGATTGGGGAACCCAGTCCTTTCCCAGCCTAAAAATGAGGCTGGGAAAGGTTTGGATCAGCTTTGAAATCTATTGGAGAGGAATTCCAGGCATGAGCAAGCAAACACTCTTTCTTGATTGTACTCTTCTCCCTAGAGTCTTGGGGAATTTAATCTTAGGACTCAAAGCTCTTCAGTCCATATTTACAGTATGCATGCATGGGCCATCTCTTTATGGTAAACATTTCTCTTGAAAGTGAGTTTAGAAACAATTACTTCACTCATAAACAAAGACAGAAACAAAACAAATGAGCAAAAAAAATCACCTTAGTACTGCTGAGGATGAAGGAAGATGGGAGAAGAAAATGTATTTCCCATACTACCTATTGTAAATAAAAAAGACCAATAGGAAATGGCAGAGTTAGAATTTTCTAAAGAGTGAACACCTATCTGCCATACTGATTCTGTGACTATAATTTCATAAAATATTTATAGAGCACCTATAATACACTAGAGGTTAAGAAGTGACTTAGGCAAGGCCCTACCTTCAAGGAGCTCACAGTTTATGGGAGAAAACTCATGAATGGGTCCTGTACAATGACAGGACCATTGAGTTTGTGAATGGGGTAGCCTGGGCCATAGACAATAGTGCCTGTAAGCACAGAAGTAGGTCTATTTACTGACAAAGGATGTGTCTGGGATCAGCTGCACTTCTGATCCTCCATTCAAAATCTACGTTTAGGTAGAAAAAGGGTGCAGCTCAGCTTTGCAATGGATTTAGGATACAGCTGCTAAATCTAACTACAGTTCTTTTGGCACTGGTAACTGGGCTGTATTCTGCCTGGCGGCCAAAGACTGCCAAATCTTGATTTAAGACATTGACTTTCCAAAGAAAAATAGCTATAATGAAAATAGCTTATGTCTTACATAAACTCTTAGCAATATAACAAACACATTACTTTAAATAGGACCCACAGTATTTTGTTACATATGAACTGTCACTCTGACTCAAAACAGTTATTTCTTACTGTGTGTCTTTTGTTTCCAGGAGCTTTATGATTTTAATAGCACCTATTTGACTCTACCCAATGATGAATTCATTTTAAAACTTGTCCCAAAGTACCCTCCTCAACATTTTAATTCTTTGCCTTCATGATCTTAAGTCACAACTTTTCTGAGCTTTGGTTTCATCAACAAATTGGGGACAATGATGTTCAAAGCACTAGATAGTTGTAAGGTTCAAATGAGATAAACATATGTGAAAGCAGGAGCCTATCTGAAAAACTGTCCCCATTTTGTTTAATTGGAGGATAACTGCTTTACAATGTTGTCTTGGCTTCTGCCATACAACAATGTGAATCAGCCATAAGCATACATATACCCCCTTCCTCCTGATCCTCCATCCAGCCTATGTCAGACCACCCCTCTAGGTTGTCACATGCCAGGCTGAGCTCCCTGTGTTACACAGCAGCTTCCCACTAGCTGTTTTACATGTGATTATATGTCTCAATGCTACTCTCTCAATTTGTCCCATCCTCTCCTTTCCCCACTGTGTCCACAAGTCTGTTCTCTCTGTCTGTATCTCTATTCCTGCCCTGCAAATAGGTTCATTAGTACCATTTTTCTAGATTGCTGGTACATTATATACAATGGAATATTATTCAGTCACAAAAAGGAATGCATTTGAGTCAGTTCTAGTGAGGTGGATGAATCTAGAGCCTGTTATACAGAGTGAAGTAAGTCAGAAAAACAAACACTGTATATTAATGCATATATATGGAATCTAGAAAAACTGTCCCTGTTTTTAATCTGAATGAGAAATCTTATAGCCTTGGATCTTGACTTCAAGCCATTATGTCCTGAAGGATGAATCTTCTCCCTGGATAAGAATATGAAAAGGGCAGAAAAGTTGGTGACATAAAGGTGATCTGACAGAGTACCCTACTGATATGGGTCATCATGCATTTACCCTATTCCATCCTCTCCTCTCTCTGTTGTTCACTTAGTTAAAAATGTTGACCTTGCTGGATGAGGGATGCTACTCCTTCAGCGGAAAAAAAGGGGGAGGGCCCTGAAGTCACGAGAGCCTTTCTTTGAAAAAAAAAAAACGGGCTTTTGGACTTGAAGGACAGCATCTAGTATGACATATATGGGTATTTAGAGCCCAACTGAAGACTGATAATCAATGGTAATAAACAATAAAATATCTTCTGTATGTTATGACACAGGTATATAAATCTGTCAATTATTACAATTTTTAAAAATCCAGTTCATAATATATTTGGACATACAGAACTGTCCAACTTGAAGAAAACATAGTGGCTTTAAAAAAAGTTGACATTAAAACAACTATTCGGTTCAACAATTTAAAAATATTGAGTAAAGCAGTGAATTAAAAGTGATTGGCAAAAGCCTTTCACTGGATAAAACAAAGTGATAATTGTGTTGGATTTTCTTAACTCATTATTTCAGAATTTAATATAAAGCATAATACTGTCTAGAATCTCCTACACATGGACAATTTCCAGCCAACAGATTTGCAGCTGGGCCACTTTTTCCATATGGGATGTCATTATTCTTTTTTACCCATTATTTTGAATTTCTAATTTATTTATAAGTTATTCAATTGATTAAATATCACATTTTAGGATATAGCTAAGTTTTTTCCCACATATGCCAGAATGGTGACTAAGAATACAGGTGGACATTTAACTTGTTTAAACATGTATTGCAATACACATTATCATTTTGATAATGACTTTTTATCAAAAGTTTAAAAAAAGTTATGAAAAAGATTTACAGGTTAGCAAATAACAAGCAGTGATACACCAAATAATTCAAGAAACCAACCTCAGTAATACAGATGTCTATTTTATTAAAAAAGTTACAAACATGTGGACTGCAGGGTCGTCTTACAAAATGACAAGAATGAAATCTATTGGAAAAATTTTACTTTTACAAATATTTATAGGTCATTGTTCAATGTTTGTACTTGTTATTCGAGATTTTTTAACTTTCATTGATAAAGTTACAGTACATTAGATCCATGATAATAGGTTACATGATTTTATTTGCAGAGCCCTACTGCAGTGATTTGAACAACTCCTAAACAGATGCCATAGTAAAGACGAGACATATATTGCATTTAATTTATTATCCTAATAAGCAACTTGACATGCAATCTATTGAGAAAGCTAAAATAACTTTTGGTCCCTTTTCTTAAAATGTGCTGGAGAAATCACCTTTAAATCACTTTCCCCTGATTCCTGTGATACTAAGTGAATTCAAGTTAAATTTGCTGCTGAGGTCAGTGACAGAGCAAGAGAGCCAGAGAACAAGAACTATCGATAGAAAAGAAACACTGTATTTAAAAAAAAATCCATCTGCAGAAAATTTAAATCATCATGAATTATTTGATTCCTTTAGAATTTCACAAAAGCTAATAAAAATGAACCACAATCACTTAACCTACTTTGAACTGAGCTTTTGGTTTTAAGTTTGGTATTAAAGTGCAAACTTAAATTAGGTATTCATTTCAAGCAGTTTATAAATAAGAAACTAAGTTTCAATTGCCTCCACCCTTACAATCTCACCATAAAATTCAAAATCTAAGATCAAGAGTCCACTTTGAGGGAATTTGATCAGGAATCAAATGCAACACGATTTTAAAAAAGGAAAACAAAGTTTAATTAATTTCTACACAATAATTAATGGTCATACTGACCAATAAATCACATGAATGTAGATATCACTTTATCTGAACATCACACACAATATAAATTTAAAATTGCCACACCCTTCCAAAAACCATCACTGCATATATTAGAGCTTTCCTTGACAAAGTTATTGAGCTATTATTATAGATCAAAAGTCTGGTTTTGGTTTTTTTGTTTTGTTTTATTTAGAAGCATGTTCAAATGACTAAAGCTGGGCTCCTAAAATCGAGAACTTTGGTGCAGTAGGTGAGCTGCAGTTACTAACTTCTGCAAATTAAAAGCACACAACTAAAACCAAGTAAAAACCCAACAACAAAATACTGTCAAACTTACAAAATTTTAAAATCATTGCTAGAAAAAGCGCTCATTGTCATGATGTTAGAACTGAATCACAAGATTACTCTTTATAAGTTTACTTTCTGTTTCTATACCTGTGTTACTGTTAAATGTTCAAGTATTCAGACAAAATGTGCTGATTAGGTAAACAACATGGAAGGCAATGGCTATTAGAAGCACATTTGAAAAAGAAAAAAACAAAGGGAAAAAACGCCCAGAGACTTGGCGCTATCCTCCCTCCTGTTACACAGATTTTTGTCTCTACTACAAACATGCTTCTTGAGAAATAACTAAAAAGCAATTGTGATAGTGCAAGAAAACTTTAACAAATATTGCTTTAAACTATTATTCAGAAAGACAAATATTAAGAACTACGAAGTGTATATGATTTTATTTGAATTTAATTTTACATGTGCAGAAGTCTACTAGATGTCACAAGCCTGACAGGCGAAGCTGAGCTATCTCTGTTTAGGTATACAATTAATTTACCATGGATACAATATCCCTTTTCAAAGGCATTGCTAAGTAGGTCATAACTAAATTTAGAACTTCACAGAAAGGAAAATGTTACTGCTGCAATTTGATGCTGTAAATGAGATTAACACATGTGAAAACCTAATGGAATCAAATGCTTAACTCTTTAGCTAAATGCGCTACAGTCAATTTCAAATATCAACCGTAAGTTTCAGAACATGTTAACACAAAAACACATCACAAACTGCACTTGGAGAAAAGGGATAGTCCATCCACACAGGTAAAATGTGATCTTTAGTTTCTTTTTACAACACTGCCACACGTAAACAGAGTCTGAAAGTATTAACCAATCACTTAAAGGAGAAAGATTTTACAAATAGAATGAAGCACTGGCGCGAGGTAATATACAGAAGTAACCATTTGTTTAAGGCTCAATTTTTTTCTCCATTATAACTTTCTTTTAAAAGGCATTGAGTAGGTAATACTGAGTTTGAGTATTTAATAAATACAAGTTGAGAAACTGATTAAAGAAATCAATTAAAATATTAAAAATTAATTCTTGCATATTAGCCATCATTAAGAACTTAGAAAGCTACAAAAGGACTGATTGATAAAGAACAGATCTTAAACATATGGTAAACGTGCTAAGCATTCCTGTTTCAGGTCAATGGATCTTGAAGGCCAAAGACCTTATGCACTTAATTGGATGTATGGCGACATGCTGTAAGAGAGACAGGTTTACCAAGGCTCAGTTCTGCAACCCAGGTTGTAAAGTTCTCCAAAGCAGCATCTGTGCAAATTTCCTCTGAGTTTTATCTGCAATTGAGATGAAAATATCATAAAAATGCAGAAATATAGATTACAGTTTAAAATGAGAACACTGACAACAGATCTCTATACACATGCAAGTGGTACCAAAATCGTAAAGTGGAATTTCACTGTGTTCCTCATAAATTTAAGTAAAAATAATCTTCTGTAGTTCAAGAGTCAGTAGATTATAGCAACACTATAATGATGCATTGGATGAAATACATACTTCACTGTATAAAGTATACAATATTTAAATGCTTACATGTTTAAAAGATCTTAATAGTATAAAAGTGGCAAATGTTACTTCTACTTTGATCTCTTCATATTTTTAATGGGAAATAGTATTAAATCTATAGTGATTATGAACTAACTTGATAATATGCAAAACTTCAAAAAAATTTTTGCATTAAAATAAGTTGTTAATCAGGACATTGATTATTTAAGCTTAGGAAAGTCCAATTTCCTCATCATGAAAATAAGGATAAAATTCTTTCTTGACAGGGTTGTCGTAATAAATATCACATAAGGCACTATGTGAAAGCACTTTATATGTCAAATGTCAGGTAATTTTTTCATTTCTCAACTATGTTTAAATTTCTAGAGGACCAGGATTATGTCTTTGATATCCAAATTAAAGACCTTTATATTTTTATTTTTAGACCTATTTGAATTTTTATACCTATTTGAACACAACAGTGTTTCATTCTATATGTAATTCATTGTGAGGATTTTTCAGTAATTCAAACTGGACTTTACTCAATTAATATGAATTAATAAGTTGACTATAAATTTTAACCCACACTTTTCAAAATAAGCAATTACAAAGAGTTGGGGATTTTTGAATATGAATGTCTCAAATAGGGAAGACCTGGATGATTTAATAATTCAGGTATTCTCTGAAATCAAATTGAGGAAGCAGTAATTATTTCTAGCCAAAATAAACACTAAGAATACAGATGAGCTTCTTAACCATAATCTACATTAAATAAAAGGTGATATATGTGATATTTCTCACTCTCTAAATACCTGGCTAACATTTGGTCTATCCACATTCCATAGGATGAGAATACTCCAGTGAAATCAAGAGATACAAATAAATCCCAGGTCAGATTCAACAATATTAATATAAAGCATACTATTAAAGTATTAATACCTACTACTTTTCAAAAGAGTACTACATTTTAATTCTCTGCAGTAATAAATCTGGGGCAAAAGCATGCATTAGGTGAAAAAGGACAGTCTTTCTAAGATTAGAAGTACAGAGAATGCAAATGTTACTGCTCCATACGGTGAACGCAAAATTTCCAGTGTACTAAAACTCTCATTCATTTAAAAAACATTCCAGAAGCTTTGAAGGCAGCTGGTCAAAGTCATACTTTTTAACTCTCAGGATATCACATCTAGACACACTGCAGAAGTATAACTTGCTGCTTGTGAGATAGAACACAAGTGATCCTTGTCCTCACTCTCAACTTTCCAGCCAGACACCCAACAAATCTGAACTCTGGAGGCTTCTGCTCAAATTCTTGCTTAACTGGTTTCACTTTTCCACTTTTTTCTAATTAGATTTTGTTATGAAAGAGAGAGAGGAAAGAAAAAAACAGAAATCCCAAACAGTCCAAACCTTTTGCTCAGGAAATTATGAAATAGGGTCTCCCAAGTGGGGTAAATTGGTACACAAGAATACCAAACATAGAACTGAAAGAACAAAGATCATTATTTATGTCAGCATGAAGAAAAAGGGAGACTCTTGATTCAAGACCAACACATCATTTCACGTGGCAGCAGAATGCCTGGGATATTAACAAAGGCTCCTGAAAGGCTTAGCAGTTTATGAGTGTCTTTTTAGCTTAGCTGGATTTAGCATTTCTAAATACAGTGGTATTTACTACCATTCTTTTTAGCAAAAATAAATGTGCAATCATAATCAATTTTAATTTTTTCCAGTTTTATACATATGATATTCTGGGGACTTAACCAAAGGAACTTTTTAAAAACTAAATTTTGCTTCACATTTTTTACTTGGCATGTTCACATGCAATTTAAATATTAGTTATATTAACAAAGCACTAGGCTAGAATTCTGTTGACAGTTAATATTTCTGTTAATTATCTTGTTTGTTTCTCCACTGTAACTTGCGTAACACTGATGAAGCTTATTGGGGGGTGAAGTGAGAGAACTCGGGTCAAACACAGAGAGCAGAAGCTGAACCTATGGCATAGAATCTGCAAACGGAAGGGGACCTGTGCTTCAAGGAGAACATGCACCCTAGAAGTTTACAGTAAACCCAGGGTAGAAAGAAAAAAAGCTATTTTTCTTACATCCTAGACCTAAAATCTCTAAGTTTAAATTAATATGATGAATTCAATTCTGAGATTTCAAATAATATGACCATGCCCACTGATAATAAGCAGCAGTGTGAGCCCAATGATCTGATCCCAGGTGCCAACTTTGAATTAAACAGGTAGGGGACTGTTTCCTTCAACCCTAAATTGCTTTTTCTGAATCCGATATTCCTAAGACTGTGGCTAATCAAAGGAATTTGGGAGTATGTTTTTAGTAGGATAAATTTTTCCAACAGCTGACAGGATTTAAGTTTTTCTTGGTGATAGTATCTTCTGGATTTTAGAATTCCACTGTGAAGTAATCCCACGAGGAGAATCTTTCCTGAAGTATGGCTAGAATACTTCCTCAGTGGCAATTCTCCAGCTCCATGATGCAATTTTGGTTAATTCTACTGATGGTTCATTCTAAGCTAGAGAGGTAATAGAGTAAAAGTGAATGGCTCAAATGCATTTCATTCTGCAATAAAAGCCTAATCTTGAGGTTAAAAGGAAACAATTAAAGCAAGAACAGATATACAGTCATTCTAGTCACCAGACACCTCCACAACTAGAACAGGTCTAACTAGGCACCTATGCATTCTGAACAGTCCCAAACCATGAGCCCTGCAGGGGTCAGTGAAGGTCTGGGAGAAGTAGAGGGCAGAAAGGACGAGGCAACTCTCTTCTCTCCTTTACCCCAGGTCCACTGCACGTATACAGGGCACACACTACCCCAAGGCGTGCTTCCTCCTCCGTTCAGGGCTGCTGTGTCACAGGCTCCATTTTGGCTCATTATGTGAGCTGGATGACAAACAAGCATTTAAATAAGCTTAGATATTTTCTCTAAAGTGACATGCAAGATGTGGGGGAGGGGGAGGAAATATCTATCTAAAAGTGTATCTTCAGCAACAGAATTCCACCTTGGTGTTTTACTGATATGATTAATATTTAACTTGGACATGAAAATGCCAGCATTTTAAGTATACAATGTGATTTAATTTTCATGATGTCCCCCTCACGTCTACTAAATCCCCAGCATGTCGTATCTAATTAAAAGGCGGAAAAAAGATTTGAAACAATTCTGATTCCACACATTTATTTTAAACAACTGGAAATGCTAATTGATTTCACTGTGTTTAGAAATAGTAAGGCCAGCTAGACTAAAATGACATTCATAGATGGTTCAGCCTTTCAGGAGCCTTTGTTAACATCCCGGGCATTCTGCTGCCACGTGAAATGATGTGCTAGTCTTGAATCAAGAATCTCCCTTTTTCTTCTGGCTGACATATATAATGAACTGAGGCTGACATAAATAATGATCTTTGTTCTTTCAGTTTGATTCCTGGTGTTTGGTACTCTTATGCACCACTTACTCTCATTGGGAGAACCCGTTCATAATACACAGAGAAAAATACGATAAAATCCTGCAGGAGACCTTCTAACTGTAGTGAAGAACACCTTTTTATATTCCTTTTTTAAAAAAAAAAAACAGTAACTTCTGTCAATACTGGACTGAGATATAGGGATCCTTGAAAAAATAATCTTAAAAAAAAAACCTATATGCCCAAAGAGTATTTACCAAAAGCTCACATTTTAGGAATAACTTTACTTCCCACTTTTCAGGGAATTAACAGAATATTTTTAGGACGTTATTTTGCTTCTTTTTGGTATTCCTTGTTTCGAAACCACCTCCACCCTTCCCCCATCTACTCAAACCCTACCCATTCTTCAAGGCCTAACTCAAATGCTACTGCTCCCCAGTTCCTCTAAATCAGTGCTTCTTAACCAGGGGCAATTTTGCCCTCCAGGAGACACTTGGCGATGTCTGGAAATATTTCTGTTCATCACAACAGAGGGGCATCTGATAGGCAGATGCCAGGGATGCTGCTAAACATTCTGCAATGCACAGAATGCAATGCTTCCTACAACAAAGAGCCCTGAATGTTGAGAAACCTGCTCTAACCTTGGTCTCTCCTTTCCCTGTGCCCCCACAGCACTGTGATTTACTTCTGTTACAGTATTATGGGATTATTAAGAAAACATTAATCATTCTCAACAACAGTATATCACAACAGCCAAATGTCAATTCTTTACATCAATAGAAAAGAGCTATGATATAGTTAACAAAATCAAGATAAGGCTGCAACACTGTATCACAGTAATGAAGTCCTTCAAAACACTTGATGGCAGGCTCCTCAGCTCAGTAAGGAAACCAGCCACGAAAGTAGCATGTAAGGAATCTGGCACTGCTTCCAAATTTACACTAAGATTACTGCCAATAGGAGGGTGAAAGGTGGGGAAACCATCCTGGGAGACATGCAGATAAACAGGTGTCGGGCAAGAGACTGGTGACTCCAACTGAAGGGTGATAAATAAATGTGAGGTATTATCAGAAGTAATTCTTAGAGCATTAATAAACTTTCCCTTTCAATTAAAGAGAAAACTATGTACAACAATCACAGTCCTTCTGACTTATCTGGGTCTTACTATCTCTTAATGTGGACAAGGTTCTCTTCTAAACATTAAAGACAAACATTTCTCAAGTCACCTTTACTTGTCCAAGTTTTATCTTCAATCTAGATCTGGGACTGATGGACCTCAGAGCTCTGTGACTCAAGCTACAGGACTCAGAATCCATCTCCTACTTTTTAAAAATAAACAGTAAGCAAGAACAGCCACAACCTTTATGGACCTCTTATTACAGATACCTAACCACATCAGTTCAATCATATTTGATAGCAAAAAACTCCATTGCATACAGTGTGTTTTGTTCAAAGAGATCTTGGTCAGGGGACACCCTGTTAACATTTTCAGAAATCCAGCTGATTAGATATTTTATTTCAAGGCTCACACCTTTAATTGTGTGTTCTGCTTATAAAAACCAAACAAAAACTACCCAGGAAACTTAACCCAATATTATAAAAGAAGCAATTATTGATACTATTATTTTCTGATTTTAGTACTTTAGTTAACAAATATAAACATAGTTTGCTTGAGATATTAAAAAGTCTATTTAATCATTCCTGTAGGTAATCAAACAGATTAAAAGTAATTTAGATCACAAAAGCTGCAAAATGAAATAAACTCAGAAATAACTAAGAATAAGAAAGCTTTAAAAATAGCTTTATACATCATTCATTTGCCAACTTGACTAAGACAGTGGCCCTCCACATGTATGAAATCCATTTTATTGTTTCCTTCCAATAGCTGTCTGCAATAATTATGGGGAAAAAACTGGGAATGTTTTGCGGGAGCTGGTTAATTGTTTATGAAGATGATAAAACTAAAATGCATACAACATGTTATTTGCCTGGTTAAAAATGTCAGAGAAGTAGAGCATAATGGTAAAGATGCAATACCACACACAACTTGTTCGAACTTGAAGCTGGCTTGAGATTTAAGAAGAGACACTGTGGAAACAAGAACACTAGACTCAATCACCTACATACTGCCTCAAAAAACTATATTGCAAGTATGATGCTATCAACAAAACATACACTGGGCTACAGTCTGCAGAGTGACGCTATATGATAACAGATGGAGCGAGGTATAAGACAACAAATGTGTTTTCATCACATTCTGGTATGCTCAAAACTTGATGAGTGAAAGCATTTTGAATAAAGCACTGTTGTCATCCTTCATTTTCAAAGATGACACTAGCTGACAGGAAATCTTGTCTGAAAAGATAAATTAGGGACCGTTAGTCTTTTCTCCAGGGAGCACATATAAAGCCAGACCTTTGATTAGGAATCATTTCTGCGATCTGAAATGGCTGTTGCCATTTGCAACACTGCCTCTTAGACTTGAGGTCAGTCTTGGCTCAAAACAATCAATTCCATTCCTGATATTGTCCAGCTAGTCTGGCATTTTCTGCAGTTTCTCAGTCATCCAGGATATTGGTTGTCTTGTTATCTAGGTATTATTGTCTAAGTGAGACTATCTGCCCAATTACAATCTAGATTAAAAGATCATGATATGAATAAAGTTATCTTATTTTAAATGATCAATAAGTTTTACAGAACCTTACTTTTCAAAAAATGCATTCATTTAAAAAACATCTTTTTAAAAAAAGTAAAAAAAAAATAAATAAAAAACACCTTTATTAAGTTATTTAGCTCGATGAGAGGTTTGAAGATTTTGCCATTGTTCTTATTAACTCCATTATTTATTAAGCTGAATATAAATGTTTCCTAGGCTTGGGATTGTCCATTCTAAACACACTGCAGATGATTTCACCAGTTTCTCATCTGGACCATATTATTCATAATGAGTCAAGGTACATTGTGGCACTATAGTTTGTTATTATCAGAGGTCACTTAAGTCCCTCCAGTGTAACATACATGTGAACTTGATTAAATAATCGTTCTGCTAAATCTAGCACTTGGGTGATTAGTAAATTGATGATTTCAATTAAAGCAGCTCTCCAGCTCGTGATAGAAAAGCACAGAAAACACAAAACTAATCATCTTCTCAAGTTATTACTGGATGTTCTCCCATGCACTCTGAATGCTAAATCACCCAAACAGGGAAAATTATCCTTTAATTCACCCCACCCCAAAGGAATGTTACAGATCAGAGACAGAATAGTAAACTCACTTTAAAAAACAAATCTTGGTATTGGGAGTACACACAATTTCTTACCTTCATTTTACTGACCTGTCTCTTTTTCAATTATCTATATTGAATGTTGATTATTTTGTGCTAAGGGAAATGTTTTTTTTAAATAAAGAAATTTAAGGTAGCATGTGTATTAATATTCAGCTTTTTGTTATACTTGATCAAAAACATAAGGTTCCATCAACAACTAACCTGCTCGGTATGGCCATGATTGAGGTTATCTTTTTATTTTTTACTGGACAACGCAAGTTGTACAACATTGATCTTGCTTCTCGGGTAGGGAAGAATAGTTCATTTGCCTGACGATCTCAGCAAAAAGTTCATCCACCATTGATTTACTTTTTGCCGACGTCTCCATGAAAGGACAGCCCCATTCTTGAGCCAGAGCTCTGCCTTCTGAAGACATAACCTCTCTTTCTGGTTCCAGATCCACTTTATTTCCTACTAGGATCAGTGGGACTTTTTCATATCTCTTCACTCTGACAATCTGATCTCTCATTGGCTTGATATCCTATGTAAACAATCACAAAGAGAAAGAAAAAAATTATGCTGTTTGCATAACCATAAAAGAAATATTACAATATCCCAAGAAGTCATCCCTCAGTGAGTAGAGAAAGCTGAATCCACAATAAAACCACACACCCAAATGGAGAAAATGTCACTTTCTCCGTTGAAGTAGGAATAGATAATTTCCACAGGCCCTACCCCTGCTGGATTTGTTAAGAATGTAAAATGTAGGTTGAACAATAACTTTAGGAATCATTTACTCACTTCTTTCCCTCAGTCGACACTGATTTCAAAAGCAAATCCCCAAATATGATGAATCCAAAAGGGTGTTTGGCCATGTCCTTAAACCTGCCAGCTTGTCATCACTCCTGGTAACACCTGTTACCCCAGCACAGAATTACAGCATCTATGCATTCCTAGCCATTTAGCAAGAGCACTTGAGAGAAAGTGTTTTAGGTGGGAAGAAAAACACGGCCTTGTGCCTAGAAGACCAAACACACTTCAGTGTTTCATTTTAAATGTAATGGTATATGCCCTGATCCTTAAAATACCCTTCAGTATTAGAAATTACTGTACACTAGTGAGCAACTCCTGGGAGGGACAATGCCGGGGTGGGGGGCGGATTTGGGCCGGAAGAAGTCAAATTTTCCCTTGCCTATGTTTGGGCATATTATGTGAATTTTCTCCCTCGTATATATGACTTTTTCTAAGCAATTACAACTAATGACAAAACATAAGAGCCTTAGCAATTCTCGAGGAGGGTCAATTTTCGAGGGGTAGTATCGATTTAACACAATGTAATAATTGTATAGTTAGTGTAATTTACTAATACATTGCACTTCTTGAAATTTTTTGTAACTAACTTGAAAAGTTTGACTTAAATATAACACATGTGCTTAATCTGAACAGTTACAGGACACAGCATTTACATGCAGGATGAAGGAAAAAGAAGGGACTGAAAATTTACAAGAACATACAGTTGATAGTTGCAACAATTTTGTTGGATCACGTATCAATTCAGTCTTCTCAGTTAAGCTTCGTTCCCCTGTGTTCTTATAGAAACAAGTTCAGCTGAGAATCCAAATTGATGGTATTTGGGCTTAAAAGAGTTTAAGTCTCTACTGAAATAATGGCAGTTTTTCATTCCCTATATATGTGTATAAGAGAAGTAGTTATAATGGATATCTTATGAAAAACCCTTCAAAAGACTGCCAGCCTGAAGAGTCAGCTAATAGAATAACAAATGTCCCAAGGATCCTGTAGAAAGAAAACTTCTGTCAAATAGCACCTTTAGCACATTGGTACTTTCTGGAGAAAAATGCTTTGGAATCTAACAGTTTTGCTTTGGAATTTAAGTCTGCATAAAATGAACTTTAGTCTGATCACAACAACTTTGATTAATTTACCCATTACTTATCTTTAAAAGAAAAAAAAAAAACCCTGAAGGTGCTACATCAGGTCACTGGGAAAGTTCATTTTAAAATAAAATACTAAGAAAAGTGAAATTAGCACAACAGCTTGGCTAAAGCACTTAATGTCTCTTAAGTAAGCAACATTAAGTGCATACCTTTAAATGCAGAAAAAAATATCCATTTCCTAAATCAATGAAGGTCAATATAATGAGTCAATACGAGGTTATTTATTTTCAAGGAATAAATAGCAACATTTATTGCATCTCTTAAAATAATGTTAAACTTCCAGTCTGTCTCCCAGTGAAGGACACGACAGATTTTTCCAGAGAAACTGGACCACCACCTAGCCGGGGGGTTAAAAATCTGCACTTGTTCACTGTTCCCAGATCCACATATTGTCTATAAATATAGTCAATGTTATCAGAATCAATTTGGCTGAACTGAAAAAAAAAAAGAGAATCATTCTAGATTTTTGTTTGTTATTAACTTTAGATACTAGTCTTTTCAATTACTAACTTCCCTTCACACGCTCCAAGTAAGTAGAGTGCCTAGAAGGCAGGTCTTGGGTTCATCATCTCGCAGCCCTAAGATTTAGAAATCTGGTTGAGAGACTTGGGTGTGAACAGAAAGGGGGAGGGCGAAGCAGACACAGAGGAATTTATCTGTGGAACAGATAATCGTCTCCAAATAATTTTCCTTACAAAGTGCTCTATTTGCCCGAGATTATCTTTTAAATGTTGTTTGCTTGAGTACCTTAACGAAGGCTTGTGGACTTGAACAAGCAACTTCAGAAGGCTATAGTCCAGGCTAAACATACACAAGCTGACATTTCTTTTTTCACTTCTCTTTCACTTAAAAATAACTTTAAGACATTTGTTGACGGTTGCGACTTTAGTCTTCTCTACAGAAACAACTGGATACTTTACCGTGCCAGGAGTAACCTCAAAAATGCACCATGTCTAACTTTCAAAAGCAAAACAGTCATTTACGCACGGTGCAAGCAAACCAGAAGTAAATGTAGGATTACCACACCCCCTTCTTACAAATCATAAGACTTGGTTTGGTTACCTGAAAAGACTGCTGATTAACCAGACTGTAAACCAGGATGAAACCTTGGCCGTTTTTGATGTAGAGATCTCTCATGGAAGCAAACTGCTCAGTTCCTGCGGTGTCCAGAATTTCCAGCACGGACGGGGAAGAGTCCACTTCGATCTCTTTGCGGTAGAAATCTTCAATGGTGGGGTCATATTTCTCAATGAAAGTCCCAGTGACAAACTGCACAGTCAGGGCGGATTTGCCAACCCCTCCGCTCCCTAACACCACTACCTTGTATTCCCTCATTGAGTCTCACCTTCACCAACTCCTACCAAAGAGAGGGAAAAATAACACCCCGCTCGCTGCGGCGCGGCTCGGAGAGGCGGAAGGTGGGCGGAAATCTGCGAACCCGGGAGGAGAGTGCAGAGGAGCCCAGGGCCCGACGGGGGAAGAAGAGGAAGTTAAAGGAGGGGGAGGGGAAAGAGCGAAGTGTCGGGGTGGGTGGGGATGGGATGGTAATGCCCTTCCTATAGGAACTGAAGCCCAGGCAGGGGGCGTGGGGAAAGGGCGAGCCCTGAGCAGCCCGGAGGAGGGCGGGGGGAGGCGAGACGCGCCCCCCGAAGGGAAGTGGGGGGGGGACGCCGCAGGACCGACGGGGGCCCCCGCGGGAGGACAGGCGTCCAAGGAGCCCGCGGCCGGGGGCTGCCCCGCACCCCTCCTTCGCCCTTCACACAAAGGGACCCAGGGACCCCGCTTCCTGCTCGCGCCGCCGAGCCGGCCCGGGCCTGTGGGCTCCGCTCCAGTCACTGTCGCCCGGGCGGGTCTCTGGGCCACGGCTCCCGCGGGTGTCGTCCGGCCTGTGAAGCGGGGGGTGGGGGGGGAGAGGGCGCGCGTTACCAGCCTGACCCCCGCCCCAGCCGGGCAGCCCGGCCGGCCGCCTCCCGCGGCTCCCACCCGGACCTGGCCGCCGCCGCCGCCGCTTACCCTGCCGTTCGCACCCGCCCGGCCGCCCGGGAAACTCTGTCACGCCAAGGCCATAGCGAGAGGCCGGTTCCTCCGTCTCACCGCTTCCCCTGCGCTGCCGCTCGCAGAGGGGAAAGGGGCGGGGGCCGTCCGGCGGCGGCGGCGGCCCCTGGGACTCCAAGCGAACCCACCTCTTTTTTTCTCACCCCCCCACCCCACCCCCCCCAGCACACACCCGGAAGGGTTTCCCTGACACACTGGTTGAGGTGCCCCAGTTCCCCGAGACTGGACGGGATCACTTCCGGTGGGGAAAGTCCCACCTCTCCGGGGCGAGCCGGGTGGCGCTGGGGCCGCGCCCTGCTGGGCGAGACGGCGGGGACGGTTTCGGGTCGAGGCTACGGCCTTGGCAAAGGACCTCTCTCGGGACCTCCGGAGTCTCCTTTTTCCGCCCGGCCGCCCGCAGCTGCTGCTTCTGCTGCTGATGCTGCGGACAGTCCCACCCCGACCTCGCGGAAACCCCTCCTCGTCTCAGCGGCCCCCAGCCCGGCCTGACGACTTGATCGGCTCGTGGCGGATCTGACGACCCGGAGCACAAGCCAAACATTCCCGGACTAGAAGCGGCAGGGGAAATAAAACAGCCAAGAAAGTGGATTCTCTTTGCTGGTCTTCCTTCCACTTGGTATTTTTCGAAGGAACGCGTGCAAACTAACCTTCGACTTCACTAATGGTTCTGATTTCCTCTGTGGTGTGTTTTCTTTAGCCGTGCTGACAAATAATTGAACACACACACACACACAGGGTACTTTATCACCTGGCAAATCTGCCTTGTCTCCACCAGCAAATGCCAGAGTCGCTCCTTTCTTTTTTATCACCAGGCTCAAAAAACAACAGGATTAGTAGACTTTAAGGTACTCTAACTCAGTTTTGCCTCTTTTTTGATTCCAACCGCTACGCAGCAGGGAAGCGTGGATTGGCAATTGTTTAGGCCAGCAGACTTAACTCTTTTCATTATCTTGTAAGGCACAGCAATTTGCATGACTGGCTCTCCCAAGTTAAAGTTTGTTTTATTATTATTGGGAAAAAAAATAAAAATAAAAAAAATAAAAGTAAAAAAAAAAAGAAATTTACCCCCCCCCAAAAAAATAAAGTTTGTTTTAATGACCATCCTTCATATCTTTGAAATTCAAATCAAAGGACTCTAAGGTTAAACACACTAAGTTTCTATTTTAGATAAAATTGTTACTTCTTACATCTCTTTCCCTCTGCTTTCTACTTGTAAACTTTGTGTCACATCCACAGAGCCCCGGGGTCAGAAGCCTAGGTTATATTTTAGGCATGTCACTCCGTTTTTGACTCGGGCATGCACCCAGAAACCTGAAAGAGTCAGTAGCCAGTGGAGTTAAAAATGACCTCAAGTCCCCCTTGCAATGGGGACAGCTGTATAAAAAGAGATTACCAAGCCCCAATTGTTAGATATTAGAGAACAAGCAAATTAGTGTGAAGTCCTGATGTGTCTCTCCCTGAGTACTCCCCAACGTCACTTACAGTATCCAAAGGACAGTGCAGTTGAGTTTCTTCTCCGCCTAGGGCTGGTGTAATCTGTCCCGCGAAGTCTCCAGCTCTGGCTCCAGCTGGCCCGAGTCCCGCCTGATATCTGAGGCAGTGCCCTCTGCTGGAAGAGGTTTGGTCTATGAATTATGAGTTTCCTCATAAGTCACTGCTGCTCTCACACGTGCTGTTGCCGGATTTGGAGCTCTCCTGCCCATCCTTGTCTGTTTCCAGACAGTCTGGGGGTGGGGGGATCCACAGGGAAATTCTTCTTCTGAGCTCACAATCAGTCCTGAGTAATTGCCTCAAGTCTCTGCTGTTACTAAACTGTCAAAACAGGGTGCGCCGCTTGCTAAGGTGGCTTCACCTGTTGACAACTCTAATATCTCTGAACTTGTTGGCTACAGTATTTTGTAGAGAATTGTTTGTTTCTCTACTCAGTGAAACATACTCCTCCCTTCGCTGCAGAGTCCGTTTGGGTCACTCGCATCGACTACAGAGTTGACAAATGTCACACAGCCCGAAGATCCTTCTAAACTTTCTTAGGAAGGGTATTCATTACAGTGTTTAGGAAAGTAAACAATTGGAAGTAACTTAAAACATCCTTCAATAGATGATTTAAAAAATAATGTGTGTACACACACACACAAAATAGGATACTATTAAAAAGAGAAACGTATATTGGTAAATGCTGATATGAAAAGATGGCCAAGACATATTGTAAGGATGAAGAAAAAGCAAGATACTGAACAAATACATGTGTGCTCAGTCGCTTCAGTTGTGTCTGACTCTTTGCGACCCTATGGACTGTAACCCACCAGGCTCCTCTGTCCATGGGATTCTCTAGGCAAGAATACTGGAGTGGATTGTCATGCCCTCCTCCAGGAGATCTTCCCAACCCAGGGATTGAACCCGCATCTCCTGCATCTCCTGCATTGCACGCAGATTCTTTACCACTGAGCTACCAGGGACAAATATGTAGTTGCCCCCATTTATGTAAAATATGTGGGATGGTGCAACATATAGTTATATAGCCATTAAAACCTGAAAGTCATTAATTATTAGTGAAGGATATTGTGAAAGGATTTTCATTTCCATGTGGCATTTTAATTTTAAAACAGTAATCAGGTATTCTTGGGGGAAAATGAGTAAATATAATTTCATAATATATTAAAGGAGAAAAAATTTTGTTGATCATCCTTTCCTCAAAACCAAACCAAACCCAATATCCTAACTGTCTAGGGGTCAGTGGACAGGCCTGGCCCATTTAAACTCCCTCCTTCTGCTCCTCCTGTCCTCTCCAAACATCTCTATACTTAGAAAAGTATTTTCACATACATTATCTCATTAGACTCCAGTTGTTCACCAGTTTACTTTTATTAGGCAGTGAGAATATAAAGACCAGTGACAAGAGCACAGCCTGGCAGTTGAGAGCCAAGGGCTCCGAATTGAGGGGACCAAGCATTTAAAATAGCAGTTCCCCCACTTGCTAGCTGTGGGACCTCAAGCAAGTGATTTCACCTGAGCCTCAAATGCCTTACCTCGAAAATGGAGCTAATCATTAAATGTGAGACTATAATGAATTATTATATGCAAAATGCTTAGCACAGTCCCTTGCTCATTATGAAACTTCAATAAATGCTAGCTATTAGGGTTTTTTTCAAGATTTAATAAAATGTTTTTCTTAAAAAAAAAAACAGCAAACATGAAGAAAACAAAACTTTACAAGTCCAAGTATCTCCAAATAGCACAAAAATAGTAACTCAGTTACTCTTTCCAAAGGTTGAAAGGCTTTTTGTTGAAAGGCTATTGTTAAAGGCTTTTTGTGTTTCCTTTTGGGGCAAAATGTTTATATGCTAGTATAGCTATCAATCCATCTTCCATGTGTATCCTTTTACGTTACTACAAAAGTAATCTTACTACACACACCATTCTGCACTTTGCTTTTTCCACTTACCATATCTTGGTGATTTTTCTATTTCAGAACATATGGACCCACTTCAGCTTTTTTAAATGGCTGAACCATGAATTAGTTAACCAGTTTCCTATTAAACAATGCTGGTTGCTTCTAGTTCTTTGCACTGAACATCTTGCATGTGTTCTTGCCAGTTTAATGTTTAGGGTGAATTTCCAGTAGCTCAGTAATGGAAACAAAGTGTACTTGCATTAAAATTCTTCTCATAAATATTACCAAATTGTCCTTCAAAGAGATCACAGTAATTCACATTTCCTGTGAGTGCAGTGTGACCAACTCAGGAACGCATCTGTTTCTTTATAACCTTGCCCTAGGCATTATTAATTGTAGTATTTTATAACTATTGTTACTTGCTTTAGGGTATTTTCCAGACTAACAAATGCAGGCTAGTGTTACAGAAGGAATTTGGGTGTCAAAGTCAGACAGTCCTAACATTGCCCTTTGCCAGCTAGATCTCGATTCCCTTATTTGTAAAGCTGGGCATAATAGCAGTATCTAACTCATAGGGCTCCTCTGAAGAATAAATGAGTCAATCCATTAAAAGCTCTTAGCCTTCCAATCACTAACTGCTCAATAAGTGTAACTGCGCAAATAATAACTTTCCACTCCCAAGGCTCAAAGTTGGGAGGAGGGGTCACTTCTCCCAGGAGTGTGCCCTTGAGATTTAGAACTTTTGCTTTAATTCTGCATGAATCTCTACTCCGAAGCAACTATTGCTGGGGCAACCATTTTCAAGAATACAGCCGATTTTTACCACAGCCAAGAAATCTTAGAGTATAAACTGTATGCAGTATATGTAAGTTACAGGTACATAATCTCATTTTTATGCAATTAGCTTGGCACAGGTTTAAAGTGCTAAACAGTTTGCTTCAGGCACTAGTTGTTCATTTCTCTTATTCCTCACTTTTAGTTTATACTTCCTTTCGTTGTGATTGCTGGAGTTATTAACTCTTCTCGATAATTGAACCCTCCACTTTCCAGGTCCTGGGTGGTGGGGGTTGGGGTGGGGGTAGGGGGAAAGACCAAGCCATGTTCTATCCACCTTGCAGGCTCTTCTCTTTTGCATGAAGTTGCCTTTGAGTTAAACTGCAGAAGGCTGAGTCGGTAGTGTCTTTGGTCTTTGGCTACAGAAATCTTCAGCAGAGCATTGCCTCTTCTTATTTCAGTGTTTTCGGGAGGCCTCTTGCTATCAGATTGTCCTGGGTTCTTTCCAGCCTCAAAGATTCCAATCTTCTTTTTAAAATCTTGCCTCCGGCTACACCACCTGTCAGTTCTGCATGTCAGTACCCGCCGGGTACACACAGAATCCATTTTATACCTTTGTTATCTTTTCTTCATTATTAAAAAATGCTTTGGTAAAATATTTTGAAAAAAAATTAAAGGCCATCCCACTAGCCAAAGGAAAAAAATCACCATTATATTTTAATGCCATTCACATATTTTTTTTCTCTGAGAATGAAATAATACTTTTTAAACTAAGAATGGGGTCATATAATTTGGCAAGCTGCTGCTTTTACTTACCGAATCTTCATGTCTATGTAAAGTGTTTAAAATGCTCATGTACCCCTCAATGCCTGAGTATGTCTTTTCCCCCGTACCTTTAGCTTTCCAATGAGTGTTTAATCACATTTAACCTTGCCCACCTGGAATCCTTCATCCACCCAATGGGATTTCACCAGAAGGACTGCTCACCATGTAGGCCGCTACCCCAGCCCGGCCATACAAACACTCCTCTGGAGACACAAAACTCTTGTTTTCCAGATGTGACAGCTCAGAGAGCTAGTTCCTTGGAACTCAGAGGCCTGCCAAATAGGTATGTACCTAAAACAGATCTGAACTCCTTAATCATTTTCCCTTTTCATTTCTTTTTTAACTCCAAAGGTAGCAGTTAGGAAAAAAGCCTTTTCTAATTCATCAAGTACTAAATAAATGTAAGGAATTAGTTTTTAATAATAACCAGGATCTTTTTATTGTTTATATCTGCATGTTTATTGAAAATTTTAATCTGGTGTTTAATCATACTCTTCATTTCCATGCATCTGAGTCACCTGGAGGTGTTGTTACATTACAGATGGCTGGGTCTCAGTCCCAGAGTTTCCAACTCCGGGGCAGGGCCAATAATTTGCACGTCTAGATTCCTGGATGACACGGCTGCTGCTGATCCTAGGAGCACACTTTAAGCACACTGTTCTAAAAAGTGGTAGGACTTTGTGGTTAGACCTTCCCTGATCAAAATTCATTAATCTATTCACTCATTCACTCAACACACATTAGTTGAATTCCTACTCCGTGCCAAGTCCTTTGTTAGATGGTGGGAATAAAAAGATGGTTAAGACAGAGTCCCCTAAAGAGTGTGTGGTCATTTGAGGAACACAGACAATGAAGTCAATATTTATATTAAAGTGTGGTGAGAACCATGATAGAGACATGGCCACGATGCTCTGAAAGACTTCTGTAAGGCGTCAGGGGAGGATATGGGGAGTCAGTGATTCGCCTGTAGGCATCGAGGCCCGACAGGGTAGTAGCGGCCATCCGCAGATAAAGAGAAGCCTTATGTGGTAAGCTGAGGGGTTTGGCTTTTGCTCTGGAGGCTGTAGGAAGTCATGGAAGGTGGTTTCTCGAAGGTGGAGCAGTACTGCCCTGAGCAAAAGTAGGGGATTCAGAATCCAGGCCTAAGTTCTAATATTGTCTGTGCTACTTGTATGACCTGGGGCAAGTTACTTAACCTTCGTTGGCTTTCCCTTTCCTCATGTGTAAAGGGGAAAAGAGCTTTTACCTTAGTTGGGTGTTGTGATGATTAAGTAAGAAAAAATTACCTAAATGCCTGGCATGTGTTTAATAAACGGTGATTATGATCAGGTTTGAACTCTAGAAAGCTAAAGACATGAAAGACATGCCTCTCAGATAATTATTCATTTCAAATGAATACCATTCATTTGAAACTACCAGGCTAGTTCAAATATCAACTAAGTATTGTTCATATTTATACATATTTTATGTTTTTTATTTAATATGTGTAAAATAAAAGACTTCTCAGCCACAAAAAAATGAAGGAAATACTGACATTTGTGGCAATATGTATAAACCTAGAGGGCATTATGCTAGGTGAAAAAGAAGTCAGAGAAAGACAAATATGGTACGACCTCACCCATATGTAGAATCAAAAAACCAAAAACCTCAGAGAAACAGTAAATGGGTGATTGCCAGGGGAAGTGTATGGGGGAAATGAGTGAAGGTGGTCAGTGTTCAAACTTTCAGTTATAAGATGAATACATTCTAGAGTTGGAATGCACAGCTTTGCAACTATAGTTAACAATACTGTATTGTGTACTTGTAAGTTGCTAAGAGTAAATCTTAGATGTTCTCACCACACATACGCACAAACAAGGTAAGTAAGTGAGGTGCAGATGCGTTAACTAACCTTATTGTGGTCACCATTTCACAATATATACATATATGGAATTGTCTCATTGCACACGTTACCTTTACACAGTGTTCTGTGCTAATTATATCTCAATAAAGCTGGGGATAAAAAGAAGTCATTTCCCCCTCCCCCATTTACTAGTGGATTCTTTTTTGCACGTAGTAGTTTACAGTAGTTCCATGCAGGCTAAATTTCACCTGTTTAGTGTAAATCCTTAATGTGGACTTGAGGATTCTTCAACAGTTGAAAGTATGGTTATGAAAACATTGCAGATTTCAGTCCCATCTGACTCAACTTCCAAGGGGAGTTTATCCTATATGTTCACAACTTACAGAAAGGGAAATTCAGACTTACTTGGGCCATCATGTGCTTTCAGGAACTTCCCCAGCAGGTAACCAAAATTGAGACTAGAAAGAAATTGCCTAAACATTGAGTTCTTAGTCATTTAAAAGAACTGGTGCCTGAATGCTTTAAAAGGCTGGTACTGTATAAATCCTCTTAATTTTTTTAGAAAAAAAATTTGGAGCAGCTAGTTGAATATTGCAGAGTTCCAGCACTAGGTGTCAGCAATAGATTAAATTAGAAACTTCCACTTTTTTTTCTTTTATTTTCAAAGTTTTCATAACAATAAAAATAAAATACATATCCTGGATTTTAGAAAAGAAGACACAACACAGTTCCTTGCCGCTGTGACATCAGTGGAAAAGAGGCCCCTGAGAGAATAACTGTGGCTCTAGAAAACTGTAAGTCTTAGTGTGACCTTCAAATTTGAATGGTGTGGAACTCAATTTTGTGTCAACTGCAAAGCTGCAGGATTAAAGTGTTGAGGTAAGGGTGAGCCAGTTCCTAAATGTCTAAATAATGAATTACTTTGCACACAGAAATCTAATTTTCAAGCTGACCACAGCCCTGGTGCCATTAACTCATTGAATGCTCTTCCCATGTGGACAGGATGAACGAAATTAACATAAAGTTTCACTTTGAGCCCTGGGAGTTTGTCCCATCCTATGTCTGGTCTGGTATGTAGAGAGATTTGAGAAATATTTGTGTGACAGTTTTTTCCTAAACTTTGTAATAGCCTAGATAATAGTGTGTATATCTCTAATCCTCCTACACTGCCACCAGTGTCATGAAGCAAGTGTGTTTGAAGCAAGTCTGGCTACATCTTTCTGTTTATTTCAGCAATTTCCTATCAAGATATATGCAAATACGTATGCGTAGACTATAAGGTCATCTGTAATCTTGTCCCTGCTTACCTTCTGCATCTATTGAGATGATCATATAGTATTTTTCTTCAATTTGTTGGTGTGGTGCATCATACTGATTGATTTACAGACATTGAAAAATCCTTGCATCCCTAGGATAAATTCCACTTGATCATCATGTATGATCCTTTTAATGTATTGTTGGATTCAGTTTGCTAGTATTTTATAAGATTTTTTGCATCTGTGCTCATCTGTGATATTGGCCTGTAATTTTCTTTTATTATGCTGTCTTTGGTTTTGGTATCAGGGCGATGGTGGCCTCACAGAGTGAGTTCAAATGCATTCCTTCCTCTGCAACTTTTTAGAATAGTTTCAGAAGGATAGGCATTAACTCTTCTCTAAATGTTTGGTAGAATTCACCTGTGAAGCCATCTGGTCCTGGACTTTTGTTGGGAGTTTTTAAATCACTGATTCAATTTCAGTACTGGTAATTGGTCTGTTCATATTTTCTATTTCTTCCTGGTTCAGTCTTGGGAGGTTGTATCTTTCTAAGAATTTGTCCATTTCTTCTAGGTTGTCCATTTTATTGGTGTATAGTTGCTCTTCCCTGCTTGCCTTCTAAGTACATCCCTCACCTTCACATCCTTTATGTTTTAGTACAACTAAGCTCATCATGGTTTTGATTTTAGCAAATTTTCACCCAGTCTCAGGGCCTAAATACCACCTGTTATTCTGCAGAATCCCAAATTTCCACATGCAGTCCAGACTACTCCCTTCAGCTCTAGATTCACTCTTACTCTATAGTTATATCTGTCTGTATTCAGACATCTCAGATTTAACATATGCAACACTGAACTTTGACAACCACCTCTCCTCAAAAAAAAAAAAAAAAGAAGAAGAAGGAGAAGAAGAAAAACCCATGCACCTCAGTGATCTTCAGAATCTCAGTAAATGGCGATTTCAGCTTCCAGCTATTCAGATCAAACCCTTGCAGTGGTCCTTGAGACTTTTATTTCTCTCCTGCCATATCCAATCCATGTGGAGATGCTAAAGAAATTAACTTCATAATATATCCAAAATTTGCCTACTTCTGTTACCAAATCAAACTTGAGTCCACTCATCCATATGCAGTAAAACCAACTTACTGACACTGGCTTAGAAGATGGGTTAGGTAGAGAATTAAGAACAAGAGACTTCAAGACTTTTACCTGAAGGAGGAGAATCTAATTCAGAGTCACTACCAGGGATAGTCTCAGAATTTACAGAGTCTCCAAAGACTCTGTTTTTGCTAATCCACAGCATATTTCCCATATTATGGGATTCCTCCTGCATTTATGGGCTTCCCTGGTGGTTCAGATGGTAAAGAATCCACCTGCAATGCAGGAGACCTGGGTTCAATCCCTGGGTTGGGAAGATCCCCTAGGAGGAGGGCATGGCAACCCACTCCAGTATTCTTGCCTGGAGAATCCCCATGGACAGAGGAGCCTGGCGGGCTACAGTCCATGGGGTCACAGAGTTGGACATGACTGAGCACATGGTGGCTCACAGCATGTTTCCAGGAGTTCAAAGACAAGGTATTGAAGGTTTGTGGCGGTAGATAGTTGTGTTATTTAGAAGTGCTATCTTGATGATTTGAAAAGTGACCCCCAAACAACTAGCAAATTTGTACTTCAGGCTCCTCTGTCCATGGAATTTTCCAGGCAAGAATACTGGAGCTGGTTGCCATTTCCTTCCTCCAGGGGATCTTCCCAATCCAGAGACTGAACCCTCATCTCTTACGCCTCCTGCATTGGCAGGCAAGTTCTTTACCACTGGTGCCACCTGGGAAGCCCTGGTATATTATTAAATATTAATTATCATATGACATCCCTTATATGCAGAATCTAAAAAGAAATGATACAAATGAACTTATTTATAAAACAGAAACAGACTCACAGACTTAGAGAACAAACTTATGGTTGCCAGGGGGAAAGAATGGCAGGGGGGAAAGGATAGTTAGGGAGCGTACACGATTGACATGTATACATTGCTGTATTTAAAAATGGATAGCCAACAAGGTCCTACTGTATATCACAGGGAACTCCACTCAGTGTTATGTGGAAGCCTGGAGTTTGGGGGGAAGGGATACATGTATATGTACGGCTGAGTTCCTTTGCCGTCCACCTGAAACTATGAGAACACTGTTAACCAGTTATATTCCATATAAAAGAAAAGGTTAAAAAATACTGCAGAGAGAAAAAAATAATAAAAGTAGAAAAATTTGGTTCTTCTGGTTGGACTTTTGCCTGATGTAATCAAATATAATCACATTACACAATCACATCATTTAAAACAACATTTTGATTGAACACAACTTCATATTTTGGGTGTTACTGGCAATTGGACAATGTTTGCTTACTACTCCATATGGGCTGAAGGTAAACAAGCTGCATTATTTGTTTATTTTTATATCTGCTTATATTGATCCAAACAAATATGTCATTAATATCTGTTAACACTATTATTTGAGTGAAGTAAAATTGGACATGTATTATTATGAATAATGGGGATTTTTGTGAAGTATTTGAGACTGACTGCTAGATATTATAAAAGAGATTCTTCTGACTTTTGCCTATACATCAAGAAAAGCACATATGCAGTATCATGTTAGGAAATGAGTGGCTGGGGCTTGAACCGGGACCATTATGCCAAAGTGTAATGTATTTCCAGCAGTAAATCAGAAGTCAGAGGAGTTACAGAAATAAGGCTGCCAACCCATGTTGGATATACAAAGTTCACTCAAATAATAAGCAACCAGGAGATCTTATCAACCACTGAAATGTGGCATGCTGGCTATAGCAGGGCACAGAGAAGTATGAAGGTCTGGGTTTGAAAGCCTGCTTCTAAAACAGCACTCTAACTTCTTACACAACAGACCCATCCCTTCTTCTCTCTGAGTTTCAATCTCCTGATGCTCTTTCTAGCTCTGTTGTCTATGAATCTATGATTCTACTCAATGTGAGGCACTGGGCTAGGTGCTTCAGGGGAACCAAAGTTGTACAAGACACTGTCCATGCTCTTAAAAATCAAAATAAGGGTTTGAATGGTTCTATGCATATTTAGCAGATTTGCTACAGGTACTCAAGAAGGCTTCAAGTACTGAAGTAGAGATGGAATGTATGTATATGTGACAATGACACAATTCCAACAGCATAACAAAGCTATGGTGTTTGTCTTAGCTTCAGTTTTGTTTATTCTGCTCCAAATATCTATTTATACATGGCTAATATGAAGTGATAACATTGATTTAAAAACAAACATGCCAAAACTGAAGCATGTGTTCGGTCTCTTTGAAATAATATCCTTGAAAGATTATTCAGATACTTGATAAGTCCCTTCATAGCCTGTGGCACATGTTCAGATTTACTGGGTTGGAATAGATCTTGGTCACTGGAGAATAGACAAGGTGTTTGGGAATAGCCGTGTGTCACTTAGAGTGAAGTCAAATGAATAAGATGAGTGATAGAGCTAGGCCATACATTTTGAGTTGAAAATGAAGTGTGACAATTAACAAATGAGATTGGTTTTCTTGACGGCCATGTAATTGACTCTGAAAGCAATTCTTATTCCTAGAGATGTTTTGAGCATCACGAGAAAAAGTAGATGTTCTCCCCAGGGAAACAGTTTGAAAGGCAACAGTACTCCTCTGGCATGCTTGTGATTTCAGGGTTTGTTTCATTAGACACACCAGCTACATTATAAGCAGTTATATATTATACCTGACTGATCCTTGCTGTTACAGTTTTGGGACAAATAGCATCTTTCATCTGAAGGAAGATCTCTTAAAGTAACACTTACTGAACCTCTCCCTCCACTCAGGAATCCGTTGTGCTAAATGAGCTAGATAACTCCCACAGCAGTCCTGTTTGAAGTAGGCATCATATCCCCCATTTTATAGGTGAAAAAACTGAAGTTAAAAGAAGTTAAGTGGCATATCAATAGTAATCAAGATCTTGGAGTTCACCAAGTATCAAAAAAGAACCCTTCTCCATGGTGTATTTGAAGAGTTCTTGCACAGTTAGCAATGCTGGCAGTCTTAGCACACTTTCTTTTGTGGGGTGTTATAACACTAGTTTAACCAACCCAAGTACACCACTGCTTCCATACTTGCCTGCCAGAGGGTAATGTAATCAACGTGATTTTTTTTTATTTATTTGCTATTTGTTTCTCAACACTAACCCTTTCAAATTTGCCAGTTAGTTACGAAAGGGTTTTCCCCTCTTTTGTTGCATGGTTTGCTTTCAGTTATTTCATTTCAAGTCTCTTGATCCATAGCACATATTTACCTTGGTCCCTTATAATAGTTCTTTTAACTCATCTCCAGGTGTCTACCATTTTGTATAGCCAAGAAAATAATAACTATCCAACCCTAGGTAATTCACTGATTACCTAGGTGATAATTCTGAACTATTTTCTTATCTTGCACCTGGGGATAAAAATATTTACCTTACCTCCTGTTTCAGGATTGAGGGGTGGTCTGAACACAGTAATGTATTTGAATGGATGTTGAAGTATAATGCATGGTATAAAATGCACAGAATTGTTTTTTCGCATTGATTATGTGATTGACTAACTACTGAACCAATGTGGATATTGATGTAATTTGATCTAGGCTGGCTCCAGAGAAAGATTACTTTCTTTGTCTCAGCTCCAGAAAGCAGAAAGGAGTCATACATTACTAAAGACCAGGCCCTGTCAGATGTGCTTTGGACAATTAAGCATGGCACTGTCACTACTCATTGTCAACACATTCAATTACATTTTGCAATTTATAGAAATACTGAATCATTATGTTGTCTACCTAAAACTAATACAATGTTATATGTCAATTATGTCTCAGTTTTTTAAAAGTTTAAAACATGCAAAGTATAGTTTTGAGTTGAGAAGTTTTCTTAAAATCTACATTGTTGCTGCTTCGTGAAAAAGATACAGAATGTGGTATAAGACTTGCTTTAAGTTATGTTACAAGACAATGAAAGTTGAAATGAGTAGTACACACAAACCCCCAAACCCCATTCAATTCGCTGTTCTACATTAATGAACCAAAGGGGACTATTCTCCCAAAAGGCGCCCCCTACAGAGGGAAGCTTGTTGGTCTAGACAGGGAAAACCAGGGGAAAGATCCAAAGATCTCAGCACAAGAAGCAGGGACCCTCCCAGGGCTTGCAGCCCTAATTCTTGCCCACCATTTGAAGGCAGGCAAGGCTCTGGTACATTCAGATCATCAGTTTTTTTAAAAACTAAAACAAGAGGAGGGACAGAGAATAGTGCTTTGCTTATCTCATTGGGTCACTGTGAAGAGATTGTCAACTGTATAGAGCTATGCACAAGTAAGCTATGCACAACAAATGGTTATTGAGTGCCTATTGTACACACCAATGAAACATTCACCTACCCTCAAAAACTGGCAGTCTATCAAAGAAAGAATAAAATATATAAAAATAAGGAATGTGAGGTAGACAATTGGCAGTGCTAAAATAGAGAAAGACATTATTCTTAATGTCTACAAATAAATAAACGAGGTGGTGATTGGGATTGATCAATAAAATGATTAAAATGATGAAATGATCCTTGGCAGACTGCTTTAGCATATTTGCTTTATTCCTTGTACTTAAGTAATGTATTTTTCAATTAACAAACATTTACTGAGCAACCAGTATGTACTGGTTCCTGTGCTAAAGGCAACAGATATACTAGGAGTTAAAAATGCACATTACTGCTTTCAGTGAACTTATACTTAAGAGATAAGAAATAAACATGCAAAGACATGATACAAAATTTCAGGTGTAATGGTGGACACTGGGACAGGTTCCAGTAAGGGGTAGCACCGAGGAAGCAATGATTGGCTCTTGGGGGTGGGGGGTGAGTCTGGAAAACTTCATGGAGAAGGTTCCCCTTAAATATTAAATATTTAAATATTAAAGAAGAAGGAGGACTCCCTCAAGCAGACGAGGCAAGGAAGGAAGAACATCTCTGGCAAAGGAGAGGGCATGAACAAAAAAGGCGGGGGTGCAAAGAGCCTGGGGAGTAAGTGGCACTACTGAAATGAACTGTGGGAAGGGAAGGGGCACAGGGAAAAAGATGAGGTGGCTTTTTTGAGGTGGTGCATCACTTCATGGCAAATAGATGGGGAAACAATGGAAACAGTGGCTGACTTTATTTTCTTGGGCTCCAAAATCACTGCAGATGGTGACTGCAGCCATGAAATTAAGACTCTTGCTCCTTGGAAGAAAACTATGACCAACCTAGACAGCATGTTAAAAAGCAGAGACATTACTTTGCCAACAAAGGTCCATCTAGTCAAATGTATGGTTTTTCCAGTAGTCATGTATGGATGTGAGAGTTGGATCATAAAGAAAGCTGAACATAGAAGAAACTGATGCTTTTGAACTGTGGTGTTGGAGAAGATTCTTGAGAGTCCCTTGGACTGCAAGGAGACCAAACCAGTCTGTCCTAAAGGAAATCAACTGTGGATATTCATGGGAAGGACTGATGCTGAAGTTGAAGCTCCAGTACTTTGGCAACCTAATGCAAAGAACTGAGTCATTGGAAAAGACCTTGTGCTGGGAAAGATTGAAGGCCGGAGGAGAAGGGGATGATGGAGGATGAGATGGTTGGATGGCATCACTAACTCGATGGACACGAGTTTGAGCAAGCTCCGGGAGTTGGTGATGGACAGGGAATCCTCCTGGCATGCTGAAGTCCAGGGGGTTGCGGAGTCTGACACGACTGAGTGATTGAACTGAACTGAACTGATTACTATCTATTGCATAGTTTTCCCAGTTGGTTAAAGTCTCTCTGTGAATTCTTTTCCTTGTTGGGAAAAAAAAACAGTCAGGAAAACTTCAAGTAGCCATTCAGGTTTCTAGAATTCCAAAGCAGTTATTACTCCTTAAATGTTAGTATTATTCTGGAATATTTGTTAACTAAAGTCTGCACCTTCTATAGTATCATTCCTCCTGCCCCCACCCCTGCCAGTGTGTGTCTGTATTTGCAATATAGTTTACCAGTGTGCTGAGAATGGGTTCCTTAGCTGGGGAATCACCTATCGGCTACTGTGTAAGAGTTCACAGGAATGAGTGTTTGATGCTCCTGAGAAGCCGACATGTTAGTGCTCTTTTGTGATCTATCTCCCTTTCAAAATGGCAGAGTCTTTATCTACAGTTGACTCCAGGCTATCTTGCAGGAGCATCATTCCTGCCTCTTCAAAAGGAACTAGTCCTGGTTCAATAGCCATTTGCCATAGGGGAATTCCATTACCTCCCCTTACCAGCAGGATAGATTTTGTCTGGTGTTTACACTGAAGATGGGGGAAATGTAATTAAATTCTTTCAAGTGCTAGATTTACTTACACTATCAATTTACCACTAAACACACCATTCTCATTTTGGAGAAAGAGAATAGGACCATATGTCTCAAACTTATCAACTGTCGGCACTTGCAGTAATAGCTTTCTGCTTAAAATCAAAGAAAGATTTGAGTTTTTGAGTCCCCCTGAAGCCCTCTAGTTAAAACCTTATGGACCTCGTGATTTGGAACTGAATTGACTATACACTTTTGTTTAATGGAATGAATTTTGCAGTAAATCCAGTATCTAATTTGCAAAATGTCTTAGGGCAAATTTTGGCAACTTCTCCAAAGGGTAGTTCTCTCCTCCATCATTGCCCAGTGAAAACTATGTAAGAATTAGATTAAACAATACCACTGCCAATAAATCATGTACATGTTTGGCCCAGTGACAAAACACTGGCCTGTGTAAGAAAAACAAAACAGAAAAAACAAGGGTAAGTATACGTGTTCATTGCCATGGAATATTATAAATATATAGAGAAACTTGGTAAACATTTCTGACAGCAAAGGGAATGATTTCACAATTTTGCCCAAAAAATATTATGGGAAGCTTCTCCCATTGAGTTTAGATGACTAATTTATAGATGGAACAGAAATACATATGCATGTTCACATTTCTCTAATTTGTATACAATATGTCTGATATTTGGATAAAAGCTCAAAAAAAAAAAAAAACTCGACCAAAATTTAATGGGGCATGGGACCTGTCCTCAAGTAGCTTATAGTGCAGTTGAAAAGATAAGACTTCCAAAAATATCATCATTAAAGTCAAAGAAAGTTTATGAAGAGTGAAATGGATATAACTAAAAGTAAAGCTTCACAGTACAGGCACACATCAGGCGCTCTAGGAAGTTAGGAAGATGAACAAAAGACTAACGGTAGCTCAAGTCTTAAAGTCTCATGAAGAATGTGTGATTTCAAAGGCTAGGCACAGTTTGAATGAGGCATTCTGATTGAAAGGGGGAAAAGAGCAAAAGCCTGAGAGAGTGAATACGATGGGCCAAAGGCAAAGAAGAGGCCAGGCTGATGAGGATGGAGGATGTGAGAATGTTGGCGTGCTAGGGTAGACTCAGACTTGTCAAAGCAGGCTTAAGAGTTTGGTCTGGGTTCCACAGGCAAAGAAGAGCCTGTGGATCCGTTGAGCACTGTGCTGACATGATGAAAGTAGTGTTGTGGGAAAATTAGACCAGGATTTATGGGATTACATATGGCCATCCAGATGGCAAATGCACCAATTGCAAAGATACTTACTTGCCAGAACTGTGAGCAGTGAGATGACTGTGAAAGCAAAGAGGCTGAAGGCTGGCATGAAATCAGGCCATGATGGAGGCTAGGATCAACCTGGATGAGTTCAGATGGGGAGAACAGATAGTTTCAACTGGCAGTACAGAAGAGTTGAGATGAAACATTCTGATCATTCCAATACAGCATACCCAAAAGAAAACATGGAAATAGAGACACTAAAGAGAATAAGAGAGCTGGAATAGTGAGGTCTCATTGTTATCTGACCCCTGCCTCTCTTTTCAGACTAATTTTGATTCTTGTGCCAGTCATATTGAACTGCCTATAGTTTTCAGAAAACAATGTTTTCTCTTCTCTCCAGGCCTTGCCCTGAACACTCTTTCTCCCATTTTTCCTGAATGCAATTGTTGTAGGCAGTTCAGTTCAGTTCAGCCGCTCAGTCGTGTCCGACTCTGCAACCCCATGAACCGCAGCACACCAGGCCTCCCTGTCCATCACCAACTCCTGGAGTTCACCCAAACCCATGTCCATCGAGTTGGTGATGCCATCCAACCATCTCATCCTCTGTTGTTCCCTTCTCCTCCTGCCCTCAATCTTTCCCAGCATCAGGGTCTTTTCAAATGAGTCAGCTCTTCGCATCAGGTGGCCAAAGTATTGGAGTTTCAGCTTCAGCATCAGTCCTTCCAATGAACACCCAGGACTGATCTCCTTTAGGATGGACTGGTTGGATCTCCTTGCAGTCCAAGGGACTCTCAAGAGTCTTCTCCAACACCACAGTTCAAAAGCATCAATTCTTTGGTATTCAGCTTTCTTTATAGTCCAACTCTCACATCCACAAAAACCATAGCTTTGACAAGACGGACCTTTGTTGGCAAAGTAATGTCTCTGCTTTTTAATATGCTGTCTAGGTTGGTCATAACTTTCCTTCCAAGGAGTAAGCGTCTTTTAATTTCATGGCTGCAATCACCATCTACAGTGATTTTGGAGCCCAGAAAAATAAAGTCAGCCACTGTTTCCACTGTTTCCCCATCTATTTGCCATGAAGTGATGGGACCGGATGCATGATCTTAGTTTGTTGTAGGCAGAATGGGACCCAAATATATCCAGTTCCTAACCCCTGGAACCTGTGAGTATGCTACATTATATCGTAAAAGGAACTATGCAGATATAATTAAGGTTATGGACCCCAAGATAGGTTAGATAATCCTAGGTTATCTGGGTGGGCCCCATCTAAGCACATGAGCCCCTGAAAGCACAGAACTTTCTCTAGCTAGAGTCAGAGAGATTTGGCAGGAGTCGTCAGAGAGAGCGGAAGTGTGACAGGAACTCAACTTACTCTTGCTGGAAGGAAGCCACATGGAAACCATGGGAAAGAATGAAGGTGGCTTCTAGGAACAAAGACTGGCCTCTGGCTGACAGCCAGCAAGGAAATGGGGACCTCAGTCCTGCA
The DNA here is from genome assembly GCF_023699985.2 of Odocoileus virginianus. Lineage (NCBI taxonomy): Eukaryota > Metazoa > Chordata > Mammalia > Artiodactyla > Cervidae > Odocoileus > Odocoileus virginianus. The sequence continues at coordinate 7,416,556 of NW_027224264.1, forward strand.
ACTGCAGAGAACTGAATTTGGCAATCAACTTGAATGAGCTTGGAAGTGAATTCAACTCCAGAGCCCCAGAAAGGAATGTAGCTGCTGACAGCTTGGTATTACCTTATGAGGCTCAAAGTATAGAAACCAGCCAATGTACCCTGTACACTTCTAAACCTGCAGAACTAGGAAATAATAAATGGATGTTGATTTTAAGGCAATGGTATTATAGTAGCCATAGAAAATGAATATAGTGCCCTTTAACACTCAGCTTAAACATCATACCTGGGAAGGCTTCCTTAAGGCCCTCTTCTGGGTTCCCATATCACTCTATATGTTTCTTTACAAGGGCAGGGGTGACATTATATGGATGTCATCTGCTGTATAGCTGTTTCCTTCCCTAAGTACTGAATGCCTTGAAGGAAGGGACCACGTCTTATTCATTTTGTATTTGTAAATGTAGCAGTTAGCATAGTGCCTGACAGTTAGCAGGTGCTCAGTAAATACTGCAGTGGAAAGAGAAGGAAAATGAGTGGAGGAAAATGTGGGCAGAATAAAAATAATATTTTCAAATATGCATTTAAAAATGTTACCTATCATGAACCCTTGCTCAGGTGGTGATGCTCAACCAAAATAAAAATGTAAACCGAGAAAGAGATTCACAAAACAGGAATGCCATCCAGGGGAGAGGTGAAAGGGATTTATAAGATAACAGCTGTGCAGCAAGTTTAGAAAGAAAAGGGTTCAGATTGGAGTAGGGCAGAGGGCCCCAGGAGGGATATTTCTAGGGAGAAAAAGGCCTCAAAACCCAAACAAAACTAAACAACAATAACAAAACTGAGAGAGGATCTGAAAGCTCAGCTTTCCTAGTTAACTGCCTGGCTCACCAGTAAATAACATTTGTGTACTCATGAGGCAAACTTTAAATTTAATATAACTATCGCAAGAAGAGAGGAGGGGGGATTTGTAAAAAAATTGAATCCCCATCTATGACAATATGACTCCAATAGATTAATCATAATGATTCAAAAGATAACAATGCATGAATGTTATTTAGCAATATGGAAGTAAATGTCAGGAAAGACAGTTAAAACATTGAAAGTGAGGTAGGGCAAGTTGGGAGGAAAGGAAGGAAGACAAAGAGATGGGGGTCTTGCTTTTTTTTTTTTTTCTTTAGTACTATAAGCCTTTAGATACAGTAGTATGCTATTGTAAATCAGCATATATTAGATAAAATAATGATTGATTTTAAAAACAATCAATGGGGGTTAAACATAAGGACATCAGGTTTTTTAAACCTCCAGTCTCCAAATCCTCTTCCCACAGATAACCTGTGGTTTTGTACTATTCATTTTCAGAAAGGAAAAGTCTGATAAACTCTTTCACGCTAACATCCTAGATGCTTAAGGGGCTATCCTTGAGGGGGAGTGTCCTGGGGAGTCGGGTATATGTTTTTTAAATAGGACTTTGGAGCAGGGCAATGCTAAGCAAGGAATAATTTCTGAATATGTATGCATGGGCATTAGCACGAGTCCTGAAGTATGGGATTTGATCACATGGGTTAGTGAGTGATATACTTTGTAGCGTGGAAGATTTCACTGTGTTCTCAAATAGAGTCATATAATGAAACCAAACATTTGTATTGCACTTATAAAAGGTTTTCACCTAGGTTGTTTTATTTGAGGCCCATAAAGTAGGAGTTTCCCTGGTGGCTCAGGGGGTAAAGAAACTGCCTGCAATGCAGGAGACGCAGGTTCAATCCCTGGGTTGGGAAGATCCCCTGGAGGAGGGCATGGCAGCCCACTCCAGTATTCTTGCCTGGAGAATCCCATGGACAGAGGAGCCTGGAAGGCTACAGTCCGTGGGGTTGCAAGAGTCAGACACGACTGAGCGACTAAGAACACATACATAAGATCAAGATGATCCAGCTAACACGTGAACAAAGATGGAGCTGCAGTGATCCTCGGTATGACTCGACCAAGGTGCTTTCATGTAAATATTCTGTGCCTTCCTCCTTCCTGCCCTTAGAAAACTCCTTGGCATTGAACTAATGCTGCACATGGCCCAGCTCTTCCAGAATGTCTCCACTAATCTGCCCTGGCCCCTGATCCTTTTGTTTCCAAGGTAAGCAAAGGCAAAGTAACAGCATCAGCAAAGAGAGGTCAGGCAGGTGAGGCTGAGTCGAGAAGCGGTTGGGGAGAAACAGGGCCCCAGTGTCCCTTCTGTTTGCTGGCTGGAATTATAAACATGGCACCTCTGTATACTCAATGCTCATCTCATCTCTGTCTTAGTGATCAATCCATATGGCTGTAGATCACAGATTACCCCCTCTGTCCATCTAGCAAAAACAATGAGATGAACAGACACTCACTCACACACAGATTCACAGACTTTAGCCCTTTCCAGCACCTAGTACTCAAGGCAGAAGATGGGCCTTTAGGGTCCTACGTACTAAGAGAAAAACATGAACAAAGGCATAACTGATGCCCTTTGATCAGCAAACCTCCCAGAGTGCATGTGTAGCAATCTTCATAGAAAGTTTATCTGTCTTCCCAGCAAGGAACCAAAACGACATGCAAGGTCTGTCCCATCAGGGCTCCTCTGATTGCTCCAACCAGATACCTGGCAAGTTGGAGGCCATTCAGAGCAGTGTCCCAATCGGCACCTCAAGCAAACCTGCCAACCCTAGTCAACAGCCTGGAGGGTTTCCCACTGTGGGAATATTGGGAGGCGCCAAGCTTGGGAAGTGAAAGAGAGACGCGATGAGAACTTAGCTCCAAAGTTCTTCAAGGGGTGCCTCTGGGAATGCCCTTGCATCCACTATTTGGTCCAGTTTTGAGAATCTGATTCAGTTATCTGTTGACCCACTGGTGGTTGCATCTCCTCAGCCTGGCCTCCCTATGAAGCTAGGATAGAGGCTGATGGTGCCTGAGCAGTAAAGATGCCTCTGCCACATTTCTTCCATTTTCTGATAGCTCTAAGTGACCAATCCAGATGGTTAGAGATCACAGATTACCCCCTCTGTCCATCTAGCAAAAACAATGAGATGAACAGACACACATTCACAAACAGATATTTGAGACTTCCCCTGGATGCTTTGCATTTTAACAGAGGAGACATGAGAGAGAGCAACTCTTTACATAGCACTTCAGACATACAAAACCACGTGGAAGTTTACAGCTAGCAGAACTCCTGGAAATCACCTGTCCACACCCTCCCTTTATGGAAGGGGAAACTGAAGCCCAGATAGAGGAAGGGACTTACTCATAGTGCTTATGGAGTTAGTGGCAGATAACCCAAGTTCTTCTATTTGTGGTTCCATCATCCCTTGAAATATTTTCCTTCTCTAAATAGTAAAGCTGTTTCATCACTGCTATGTCTGTAGTTTTGCCCCTGGGAAGGGAGGAACAAAAAGGAAGTACAGGGTAAGTAATTTCCTCTTTTTTATTTCTAGGATGGATTTTATTTAATCAAAATGGAAAAATAGTTGATTCACAATGTTGTGAACCATTTCATTTTAAGAAAATAACTCAGACACTGCAGGTATCACTTCCCTACACATACTTAGTCATACGACCATGCATAGCTGCAAGGGAGATTGAGAAATGTAGTCTTTATTCTGAGGAGCCAGGTTCATTGCTAAATCTCAGAGATTTATGTTACTAAAAGAAAAGAAACAAGAAAATGGACAGTGGTAGGAACATTGCAGTCTCTAGCATGTGCTTATTTGCTTCCCTTGTATAGGAAAAGGCAATTTTTTTTTAGAGGGAAAGTGATTTGATGGTAGGCAAGGCCAACCAAAGAGTTAATAGTGCTTCAAGGTTGCTGGCTTGGGTAGTACGACAGCAAAAGTATGCTTACACATTTTGGATTGGCTACTCCCCAAAATTTAGCAGGATAAGGTGACACAATCCTGATCAGAATGTCCCCAGTAGAGTCACTACTACCTTTAAACTGCATCACTCAGCCTTCCTTCTCAGTTTCACTTTGCCTATTATGAAAATGTCACATCGGTCTCCCTGTCTGTTCACATTCCCTGACAAGGGTGTATTCTCCTGATGGACGGAGAAGTCTGAGTAGGGGGATCCAAATATTTCGGGTCTGGTCCATGTCAATTGCTGGCAGTCAGTAACATGGCACTGCTGTAGACTCATGGCAAAACAGAAGCAGAGATACGGGCTACATCAGTCCACTGAAACGAGATGTAAAGCAAGGACAGGCACATATTCAGGCAAGCAATCAGCACTAAGAGGTCTGAGATGAAGGGGAAATGTAGCCCAACAGAGGAGTCCATGGAATAGAGTAGTCCAATTAGTGGACTGGAGTAGAGGAGTCCAAGAATCTGACAGCCATCTGTCCATGGGGAGCAAAGCCTCAGCCGCTGACAAGGGCCCTGAGATAGGGCTCTGCCCCCAAGCACTGGGACAGATGTGAGCGCTTCCGAGATTGCAGGAAATGAGTCAGATAGAGACCAAAGCAGATGCAGAGTATTATGAGCTCTGGTGATCAGGTAAGGAAGGAGGGATGGTGACTCAAGAAGCAAGTATCCCAGGGCTTAAGCTTTGTCATACAGGCAGGAGAGAAAGGAGGTTACACTTGCTTCTGAGAAGGCAACCCCCTCCCAGTCCATGTTATCTATTATCCTCTATGTTCAAATTAGAAAACTGGGTATCATCTTCGACTCTTCCTCATCATCTTAGCCTATCCTATTTACGATTAGCAAATCCTATGTATTCTATCTCCTGATGTTCTCTTGATGCAATCCAATTATTTTCAGCCCTCTGCCATTACTTAGTTCAACCTATAACAAAACCTCTCTCCTGAATTAATGCAACGGCTTTCTCCCTGGCCTCCCTGACTCCCCTTTTGCTGCGCTACAATCCATTTGTTATGTGCTGAATTGTGTCACCCCACTAAAATTTGTATGTAGAGGTCCTAACCCCCAGGAACTCAGAATGCGAACATATTTGGAGATAGGATCTTTAAAGAGGTCAGTCACTTCAGTCGCTCAGTCATGTCCGACTCTTTGTGACCCCATGAATCGCAGCACGCCAGGCCTCCCTGTCCATCACCAACTCCTGGAGTTTACTCAAACTCATGCCCACTGAGTCGGTGATGCCATCCAGCCATCTCATCCTCTGTCGTCCCCTTCTCCTGCCCCCAATCCCTCCCAGCATCAGGGTCTTTTCCAATGAGTCAACTCTTTGCATGAGGTGGCCAAAGTATTGGAGTTTCAGCTTCAGCATCAGTCCTTCCAATGAACACCCAGGACTGATCTCCTTTAGGATGGACTGGTTGGATCTCCTTGCAGTCCAAGGGACTCTCAAGAGTCTTCTCCAACACCACAGTTCAAAAGCATCAAGTTTTTCAGCGCTCAGCTTTCCTCACAGTCCAACTCTCACATCCATACATGACCACTGGAAAAACCATAGCTTTGACCAGACAGACCTTTGTTGGCAAAGTAATGTCTCTGCTTTTTAATATGCTATCTAGGTTGGTCATAACTTTCCTTCCAAGGAGTAAGCGTCTTTTAATTTCATGGCTGCAATCACCATCTGCAGTGATTTTGGAGCCCAAAAAAATAGTCTGACACTGTTTCCACTGTTTCCCCATCTATTTCCCATGAGGTGATGGAACCAGATGCCATGATCTTAGTTTTCTGAATGTTAAGCTTTAAGCCAACTTTTTCACTCTCCTCTTTCACTTTCATCAAGAGGCTTTTTAGTTCCTCTTCACTTTCTGCCATAAGGGTGGTGTCATCTGCATATCTGAGATTATTGATATTTCTCCCAGCAATCTTGATTCCAGCTTGTGCTTCCTCCAGCCCAGCGTTTCTCATGATGTACTCTGCATAAAAGTTAAATAAGCAGGGTGACAATATACAGCCTTGGTGTACTCCTTTTCCCATTTGGAAACAGTCTGTTGTTCCATGTGCATTTCTAACTGCTGTTTCCTGACCTGCATACAGATTTCTCCAGAGGCAGGTCAGGTGGTCTGGTATTCCCATCTCTTTCAGAATTTTCCACAGTTTATTGTGATCCACACAGTCAAAGGCTTTGGCATAGTCAATAAAGCAGAAATAGATGTAGTTAAGTATAAATAAGGCCATTAGGGTGGGCCCTAATCCAATATGACTGGTGTCCTTATAAGAAGAGATCTAAGAAATAGGTACAGAAGGAAGACGAAGTGAAGGCACAGTGAGAAGATGGTGACCTACAAACTCAGGAGAGAGGTGCCAACACCTTGATCTTGGACTTCTAGCCTTCAGAATTGTGAGAAAATTAATTCTGCTGTTTAAGCCACTTAGTCACTGATCCTTTCTTGTGGCACCCCTGCCTAAACTAGTACACAATCCTCCATACTGCCCCCAGAGTGGCTTTTATTAAATGCAAAGTCCGTCATGTTGGTTCTCTGTTTAAATCCCTCGTGCTTTCAGTCTCCAGTAGCAACTAGAGATGAAGCTAAAATTTAAACGTGTGTGCGTAAAGGCATTGGAAACTGGAAGCAATCAACATGGTGGGGGGCAAGATTTCAAAGAGTGTTATGTGTGTATATACACATATATACACACACAATGAGATATTATTTCACACCTGTTAGAATGACTATTATCAGAAAGAAAAGAGATACCAATGTTAATGAGGATGTGGGGAAATTGGAACCCTTGTTCAGCTTCTAAGCTGCCTTAGAAGTAGGGACAAAAGTAAAGTAGATGGGGTTTTCCAACATTGAACCTGGCTTTGATTCAGCTTAGTCATGAATTCAGCAAAGGTAATCTGCCCTTACCTGACCTACTTAACAGAGAAAAGAGTGCATCTTCTCTGAGGGAAATAACATCATCTGGATGATTACTATACACAATTGGTTAACACTCATTCAAAACTTTCTAGGAATTGTAAGAGACAAGGTCATATGACTGAAAACCTAGGAAGAAAATACAGACAGTAGACACAAACCCACAAGTGATCCAGATATTTAGGTTAGCACATAAAGAATTTCTAAGAACTATGTGTTCAAACAATAGAGGGCAAGGTGGAGAAATTATATGAAAAAAAAGAATTTAATTCAATTGTTGAAATCTATAAAAAATCAAATGGAAATCTGGCCTGCGACTGGCAATAACCAATAGAATGCAACAGAAGTGAAATGCCAGTTCTAGGCATATTCTTTAAGAAGATTGGCAATTTCCACTCCCTCTCTCTTAGAACACTCACTTTGGGGAGCCTTGTAGGAAGCCTGGCTCCTCTGCTGAAGGTATCATGTGGAGAGGAGAGGCCTTGAGCTTTTATGTATAGGAACAGAAGGCCAGACATCTCAGAGATGCAGCTTAGCCTCTGGATGACTCCAGTTGCCATCTGACTACAACTGCAGGTTAGATCCTGAGTAATACTGGCAGAAGAACTGACTGGCAGTCTATGACCAGTAGAGCCCAGTCAACCCACAGAACAGTGGGAGAAAATAGATGGATGATTTAGCCATTATATTTTGGGGGTAGTTTGTCAGGTGACAATAGGTAATAGATATACTGTTTTTCATAACTGCTCCATACCCCATACTATGAGCTAGGGTACTGGGGATCTGATATCTGATGCTTCCTCAGAACACAAGGCCAGTTTTCCTTGCTGGAAAACTGTTCAACTCTCCATGAAAAAGGCTTTGCCCCTAGATCATCCTCACTTCCATCTGAACCAAGCCTCAGTATAATTTCTTCCCAGAAGGTAGAAGGTATTATTCCAAGTCTCCTCTTGAGTTGTGCAAGAAAGACTTTGGTCTCAGAGATTGGGATTTCTAGCATCAATCAGCAGGTGAGGAAGCTCACTGAATGATTCCTAATCCATCGCCCAATCGTCTCTTCTCTCTACTTGTTTGCCTGTCCAAAGGCTGATAATTGCTCAATGGTGGCTTCCCTGGTAGCTCAGATGGTAAAGAATCTGCCTGCAATGCAGAAGACCTGGGTTCTTTCAGGTCCCTGGGTTGGGAAGATCCCCTGGAGAAGGGAATGGCAACCCATTCCAGTATTCTTGCTTGGAGAATTCCATGGACAGAGAAGTCTGGTGGGCTACAGACTTTGTGTAGACTCATGGAGTCACAAAGAGTTGGACACAATTGAGTGACTAAGCACACTGCCTTTCTAGCGCACCATATCCATCCATGATCACTGCATACCCTTACAAGTGCTGATTTCACTCAAAAATTCTCCCGTATGAATGCTTGATGTCATCCTGAGTGAGGTTTGAATCAGACTGAATTCAGAGGCATAATTCTGCTGCTTATTTAGTAAAGACATATCTCATTTTCATTTCCCTAAGAGTTCTACTTCAACGGGTCCTGTGAAAACATTAATTTGCTACTGTGATAATTTCAGTGTATCTTCTTGAAATACCTGATAGGCGTATAATCCAAGAAGATCACTTGTATAAAGAAATCTTCCTTGCATTGTTTTATTTATTATGCACATCTTTATTTTGTTAATATAGCCAACTCGATTATCTAGGCTATGAAAGGGCTAAGTGGTGTAAATAATCCATAACACTGGAGAAAAGGTCATTTATATCTGCCTTAGGTATGTAATATAATTCACAACCCTCAGCAGCAGCAGGTGTGCCTAACTGATTTTGCTTAGACTAACACTAGAATTAACTCACACACTCTGAGCACATTTATATAAAAACATTGGTAACTGAGCAGGGAGGGCTGATCCAAGATTCTTACGAAGCTGTTTGATGTACAGTTTCCCTACAACATCTTGAATCCTCTTTGTAATGAACCTGTCAGATTCCCCATATGAACTGAGAGCTTGTCCTCATTTTGACAGGCTGCATACCAGTCCCAAAGACGCCATCATTTCTCATATTCTCAAAATCTTTCTTCATGATTTGCCCCCACAACTTGCCCCCCTTTCCCCTCTCAGTCATGAGATAATCCAGGCTGCTGTATTCCCTCATCCATTGTAATGTCTGTCCATGATGGACCTTGGGGGCTAGATGAGGGGTTTGATAGGCAGGCAGGGAAGAACACATTGGGATCAACCATAAGCCTACATGGCTTCAGTCACCCTCTTTATCCTGATTACTGCTAAACTCCTGTGCCTGGCTCAGACCTCTCTCCCGAAATCTTCTGGTGTGTGGATGTGCCTATTTATCTCCCCTGCATGTCCCTCAAGACCTTCACCTGAATTTCTCTTCCTCACTCCCTTCCAAATCTACTCCTCTATACTTTTACATCAGTGGCTGGTACCACTGTCCATCTAGTCCTCAAACTAAGAACTTGGGAATCTTCTTGTCTTCTCTTCTTCATCTCTGTCCTTCTCCACCTGCCCCAGTTCTTGGTGACTTACCCCTTGATTATCACTCCTGTCTATCACTCTCTACCCTCTTTTCCCCTCAAACCAAGCCTCTATCACCTCTTGTCTGTTCAAAACAAACATTCCCTTAATTGACTTACATCAAATCTTGCTCCCACCACAATCCATCTTCCACACAGGAAAGACACAAAAGCACTCTTCTTTATTTTCTTTTTTTTTAAATGCAGTTAAAAAAAACAAAACTGACCCTCCTTACTCTCCTTCAGCTTCTCAGGAATTCTACCAGCTAGTGTACACTGATCTTAGTAACTGAAGGTTTATTTTACTTTATTTACTTTTAAAAATTTTATTTATATAATATATTTATTTTTTAGCACTGAAAACATTTTGTATTGGTGTATAGCCGATTAGGGCTTCCCTGGTGGGTCAGACAGTAAAAGAAACTGCCTGCAATGCAGGAGACCCGGGTTCAATCCCTGGGTCAGGAAGATCCCCTGTTAGAGGGCATGGCAACCCACTCCAGTATTCTTGCCTGGAGAATTGCATGGACAGAGGAAGCCTGGTGGGCTGCAGTCCATAGAGTCACAAAGAGTTGGACACAACTGAGCGACTCACACACACACACACACACACACACACACACACACACACACAGTCAGTTAACAATGATGTGATAGCTTGAGGTGAACAGCGAAGGGACTCAACCATACATACACATGTACCCATTGGGAATCATTGTTCTAATACACAATATCTCATCAGATCACTTGATGGCTTCCCATGGCCATCAAGACAAAGTTCAAAATCCTTGCTTGGCCTACAAAGGTCCTGCAAAAAGCTGACTCCTGTCTAGCTTTATGTTATGTCTCTCTTCCCTTTGGTTTCTCCGCTTCAGCTGTGCTTAGAGTTCTCAACCTCAGGACATGCCAGACTCTCTCATCTCTGTGCCTTTCTTGGGGTCTTTGTCTCTGGTACTCTAGACTTTGAAGTCTTCCTGTTTTATGCTCTCATAGCCACCCTGGATGTTTCCTTTGTAGCTCTCCTCATTCTGTGGGGGCCACAAGGTGACAGGACATGTACGTTTGTGTTCCCTGCTCAAGTTGTTAGCACAGTGGTTAGAACAGAATAGGAGCTCAGTAAATACACTCTAAATGGCAATAGCCGCTTAACTGGTCTCCCTTCCTCCACAGTCTCCCCTTCCAGCCTATCTTTTCCACTGCCCCCAGGGTGATCTCCTAGGCCTTGAATCTCCACTCAAATCATGTTTGAGGTAAAAAAAGAATTCTCCCCTTCTCCTTGAGAATGAAGTCCAAATGCTTTTGTATGATATGACGTCAAGATCTTCTGTAATCTGGTTCTAAACTTACATGTTTAGAATAACAAATAACTTTGTCTCAGTTTCTGCTTAGACTAGCCCACACTCCAGTCAGATGGACCTGTGCTCTTTTCCAGGCCCATGCCTTACTCTTTCTAACCTATGTGCCATTGCTTCTGGTGATACATCCACCTCACAAGCCCTCACCGTGTCCTGCCTGTTAAGTCCCATCTCTCTTTCATGAGCCGACTTAAAAGCCTGCTCTGAGGCTTTGGCAGTTCCCTCTCCCAGCTGGAAATGACCACTGCTTCCTCCCCACATCCCCAGCCCTTTTCACCTTCCCCTGTGGCACTGATCCCATTACACGCACACAAGGCGAATTCTTCACGAGGCCGTAAGCTATAGGACAGAGGGCCCCGGTCTTTTCTGTGTGGCTGACAAGACTCAGGAAACAGGAGGGGGGCAGGGCCCCTTGCTTCAGAATCTCCCAAGTGTGGCCCAAACGCGAGCTGCTTCAGTATCACCTGGGGGCTCGTTAGTCACTCACCATCTTCGGTCTCCCAGACATCCCAAGTCAGAATCTGCATTTTAACAAGATCCTCAAGTGATCTCCATGTGCATTCATGTTTAAGTAGTGGACTGTTTATTAGATAAGAGAACGTGCCTCCTCCAGATAGGACAAACACCACATCTTACAATTCGTCGCTCTCAGACCTCGGACCGGTTTACAGTTTAGTTGCACAGTGTGTGTTGCTGTTTCAAGAGCTAGTTTCATTGGGCTTTTAGTTTGGGATCCTCCCCTTCTCCAGTGTCGTGGGAGGAAGCCTATTTTAGGCACGGGAGACTTTGCTCCTGGTGGAGGGCTGTGGATGCCCAGAGCTGGCTCCAGTCAGCAGGGGAGCTGGGATTCTCCACAGCTTGCCTTAATCAGCGCAGCCTCTGGCCAAGCTGTGCGTCAGGCCTGGGGTCCTCTGTTAATCATCAGTGAAAGGAACGCCACAGAATGATGTCAAGTGAGCTCTGGGGCTAACCACTCCTAGAAACATCTGGAGCTGGCAGCGGATCGTGACTATGAATACAGATGAGGGGGAACAATTGAGTTTAATCATGGTTGTTAGTGTCTTGTACAAAATGTATTTGGGTTTTGATCTAAAGAGGCAAGCTATTAAGCAATATTTGTGCTTCTTAGGTATTAGGAGAGAGGTCAAGACTCCATCAAAATAACTTTCTTTCCTGAACTTTCTCCCCAGATGGTTTGAACAAGAACACCCTTGTCGTCTTCTCACTTAATTATCAGCATAGCCTCAGTGTTGTGCTCCCGACCCACGTTGTCTGCAGCTGCTGATGGGTCATGCGGAGCAAGATTGTCTCACTTCTTTGCAGTTTTGGAAAGTGGCAAAGCCTGCTGTTTTTGCCTCAGGCGTGTATTGGCTGATGAGTTCCTGCCCAAAAAAACCTCCTCTCTCATTTGAGTTGCTTGGCTTCTCGTCAAAACCACACCCAGGCTGAGTCAGGAGTGTCTTCAGACTAGCTTCTGTCTGTCACTGGGAAAGAAGGACAAAAATGTCCTTCTCCCACAGAGATGACAAAACAAAAAAAAGCAAGGCTTGCTGACATTGGCGCTGTCACAGGGCCCTAAGTGTGTGCATTTAATCAGCACTGTCTGTTGTCACACAGGGTTTTGCCAGGCAAAGAAACAACTGGTTTGAATAAGAAACTGGAAGATGAACAACAGACCGCTAAAGGAAGCTGATCTTTCCCTGAGAAAGCTGCCGCTGGACAAAATCGGGAAACAGACACACAGAACACTTTCTCTTCACCTATTTCCCTTTACAGGGTGGATCAGTCAAAGTTCTCGGGAGAAACAGAAGCAATAGAAATATATCCATATATTCCTCTTGGTATGTATATGTATCTTTTTTGAGGGAGAAAGAGAGAGGGAACAAGTAGAAATCTTAAGGAGTTGGCTCACGTGCTTGTGCGGGGCTGGCAAGTTAAAAATCCTTAAGGCAGGCCAGCTGGCTGCAAACTCAGGCAGGATTTCTGTGTTCCAGACTTGAGACAGATTTCCTCCTTCTCCAGTACAGCAAGGCAGTGCTGGCATTTCAACTTCATGTAGTAGAGGCCATCGTTTCCATATTTTAGCTAAACAAACTTTTAGACTGGGTGAGTGCCTGCTGCCGTTTCTGGTTATTCAAGGTTGTTGGTGTGGTTCACAGAGGAAATATGGTAGGGTTCCCTGGAGAACTAGAAAGCTAGGAAGGGTAGACAGGGACATTTGTCTGATGTTCCCAGCATGTATCACAAGAATCTCTGGGGCTGTGTCAAGAGAGCCATACTCATGGGTTGTCACGTCTCTCAGGAGAGGTCCATGGTAGGCAGTGACTGAAGAGCTAGTCTAAGGCCGTCCTTTGCCTTTAAGTCACAATAGTTTAACCCTCCCTGTTCCATACCGCCCAGTTCCACTAAGCTGGCCAATTCTTTTGAACTGAAAGAGTACTCCTCAGTCTCTTCCAGTTCTCATTGCTCCAAGGAGCCAGAAAGATCTGATTGTGCCCAGCTGCTCCCAGGAGGAAATTGTGACCTTGGGTTGGGTAGAGTTCTCAAATTTAATACCCAAAGCACCACCTATAAAGTTAAAAAGTGATAAATTGGACTTCATCCAAATAAAAATGTTTATGCTTCAAGAAAGGATGCCCTCAAGAATGTAAAAAAGACAACCCCCAGAGTCAGAGGTAATTTTTAGAAATCATTTATCTGATAAGGGTTTGTCAGAAGAAAGAACTCTTACAATTCAATACTAAAAAGACAACCCAATGAAAATTTGGGCCAGGCTCTGAATAGAAAATTCTCCCCCCAAAAGATATAAAGTGGCTAATAAGTACATGAAAGTATGCTCAGCATCATTAGTCATAAGTAAGTGAAGTGAAGTCGCTCAGTCGTGTCTGACTCTTTGCGACCCCATGGACTGTAGCCCACCAGGCTTCTCCCATGGGATTTTCCAGGCAAGAGTACTGGAGTGGGTTGCCATTTCCTTCTCCAGAGGATCTTCCCCACCCAGGGATCGAACCCGGGTCTCCCGCATTGTAGGCAGACGCTTTACTGTCTGAGGCACCAGGGAAGTCATTAGTCATAAGGGAAATGCAAATCAAAATGACAAGATACCATGTCACACTTACTAGGATAGCTGTAATCAAAAAGAAGTAGTATATGTTGGCAAGGATGTGGAGAAAAAAGAACCTTCCTATATTGCTGGTGGGAATGTAAAATGACTACATCGTTTGTAAAACAGTCGGGAAGCTCCTTAAAGAGTTACTACATCACTCAGAAATCCCACCTGTAGGTACACACCCAAAAGAAATGGAAATAAATATCCAGCGGTCGGTGTCGCTGCCCCTGCCCTGCATCCAGGTCATCATGACGAGCTCCCCCGAGGTGACCAGCATCAACCAGGAGGCGCTGGCGCTCACTGCCAAGGCCACGGAACTCTTTGTTAAATGTGTCCGACTCTTTACAACCCCGTGGACTGTAGCCCACCAGGCTCCTCTGTCCATGGGATTCTCCAGGCAAGAATGCTGGAGTGGGTTGCCATCCCCTTCTCCAGGGGATCTTCCCAACCCAGGGACTGAACCCGGGTCTCCTGTATTGCAGGCGGATTCTTTACCATCTGAGCCAGCAGGGAAGCCCCTTTGTTCAATATGTCACCACCTATTCCTACAGACATGGCAGTGGAAAAGAAAAGGAGGCACTCACCTCCAGTGACTTATCAAAGACTGCAAAGGAGCCAGAAGCTTTTCAGTTCGTTGCAGATATATTACCAAAGAAGATTTTAGCTAGTAAATATCTGAAAATGCTTAAGGAAAAGAGGGAAGAAGAAGAAGAGGAGAATGACAACAACGATGAGAGTGAGGTCGATGAAATGGAATTCGACCCCCCAAAAATCAGCCTGGTGAGGACCCTCCTGGATTAGCACCTTGACTCTGAAGCAGGCCTTAGTCTGCCCACCCCCCAGAGACTTCACGTACATTATGTTCTTCCCTGGCTGAGACCGGGCATAATGCACCTCTGCCATAAATAGCCAACAGGAAAGGAACGCAGACAACAGCCTCCCTTCCCCAGGCCCCCACCGCAGCTGGAGTGGTGGGCCGGAACGGGCTGCCTACCAGGAGGGATAGTCAGTCTGCAGCTCTAAGCTGTAGGGGCAAAAACAACTTCGCTTAACTTTCTAGTTTACAGAGAGATTTTGAAGAACTTCCAAATACCGTTGTATAGATTCACATATGTATATTTTGAAATTAGTTCTGGTAAACAGCTAGATCCTGTTTTAGCTAAATATGTAGTCTGTGAGCAGTGTGTTACATTTGAAATTTGGTATTTCAGAACAATCTGGCTTTGTATTAGCCCAAATACTGCATTTTTTAAAACTGTAAAATGCATTTTTCTTTTTTATTAAAACAAACTTGCACAAAAAGTTCACAGCAGCGTTATTTAGAATACAAGAGTGAAAAAGGATAAACAACCCAAATATCCATCAACCAATAAGCAGATAAATAAAAGGTAATGTATTCATACAATAGAATGTTATTTGGCCACAAAAAGGAATGAAGTAAATATACATGCTACAACATGGATGAACCTTGAAAACATTATGCTAAGTGAAAGAAACCAGTCACAAAAGACCACATATTATGATTCCATTTATATGAAATATCCAGAATAGGCAAACTTATAGATGCAAAAAGTAGATTAATGGTTGCCAGTGGCTAGAAAGTGGGAGGAAAGTGACTCCTCATTAGTTTCTCTGGCGGGTGATGAAAACATTCTCAAATTAGTGGTGATTGCTGCCCAACTTTGTGAATATGCTAAAAACCAGGAATTGTATACTTAGAGGATATCAATGTGAATGTATGGCACAAGAATTATATTTCAATACAGTTATTGCCAAAGAACTAAAAGGTCCATAGCTCTCTACTGCTGTTAGCATTAAGTCCAAGGTTCATTGCCTGGAACATGAGAGCCTTCACTACTAAATACATGTCTAATCCTTGGCATGCACTTGCCGCATCTAAGCATGCTAGATCGCCTTTTCTCCGTTCTCCCACCAGACTGTGCGTGACTACACAATTGTGCCTTAGCTCCTGTTTCCCTCTAATGTCTCCTCTGCCTTCTGTGTTTGGTCAATGGCTACTTATTTTTCAGAAAGCATCTCAAGCGTCTTCTCTCTCCCTGATCCCCACTCTCCCAGGCCAAGGGTTCTTCTTCCCTCTTCTCTGCCACAACTGTTCACAGCACACACCTGTCTCACTGCTCTTCTTACGTTGTGTGGCAGTTGTCTGTATTTACCTGTTTGTCTGTCTGCTTAACTAGATGATAAGTTCATTGTGGGCAGGAACCATGTTGGATTTACCTCTCTATACCCAGCACCTCGCAGAAGGCCTGATAACACAGTAGGATTTAGGTACATGTTTATTGGTTGAAGGAATGAATCTAAGTAGATTAGCAGTTACTCATAGCCTGTCGTCACTCCGGTTTATCAGAGGGGTATCCAATGACTCATGAGCTGGCAATGAGATTTGAACTCATGGAAGAAGAGGGCAGACGTATCTGGGGAGCATGGAAGGCAAGCCTGGCCAGAACACTGCAGTGCAGAGCCCTGAGCAGCCAGGAGACCAACAAAAGCATGTGATTGGGGGGGGGGGGGTGGTAGAGTAAGATTCAACACCACCATAGTGGGCCTAAAAGCAGCCACCAATTCGGAAAGCATTAAACCTCAGCGTGGAAGGATCACGGGTGTTGAAAGAAGTAGATAGAAAGGGGAGGGAACATCAGTACTCAGGACTCCTCTTAATCCCACTTGCCTGAAATCATTGACTCACTGGGTAGGGATTGTGTCTGATTCCCTTCTGAAGCCCTATACCTAGCACACTGTTAGTCTCTCAGCTGTGTCTGACTCTTTGTGACCCCATAGACCGCCAGGCTTCTCTGTCCATGGGATTTTCCAGGCAAGAATATTGGAGTGGGTAGCCATTTCCTTCTCCAGGGCATCTTCCCAACCCAGGGATTGAACCTGGGTCTCCTGCATTGCAGGCAGATTCTTTATCATCTGAGCCACCAGAGAAGCCCTGGCATCAAATAGCTGTTTGATGAATGAAGGATCTTTGGTTGCCTCTCAAAGTCATAGCAAGTTTTCTTCTAGAAGTTTTAGAGTTTTAGCTCATACATTTAGGTCTGTAATCCATTTTTAGTTAACTATTGTATATGATGAACACTAAGAATCTGAATTCCTCTTGATGTGCACATCCAGTTGTCCCAGACCGTTTTTCGAAAAGATTATCCTTTTCCAATTGACTTGCATTGCCATGTTTGACAAAAATTAATCAACCATAAGTGGACTCCCAATTTTTTCCCACTGAATGCTTTTGCCTATCCTTGCCCCAGGATTAAACTTAATTGATTTGTTGCTGCTGTGCTGTGCTGATGTTTTGCGACCCCATAGACTGTTGCTCACCAGGCTCCTCCGTCCATGGGATTTCCCATGTCATTTCCTATTCCATGGGAACCTTTCTGACCCAGTGATCAGTTTGCATCTCCTGTGTTTCCTGCATTGGCAGGTGGATTCTTTACCATTCTGCCACTGGGAAGCCTTTAACTGATTATTGTGGCATTATACTCAGCTTTGAAACCAGGTAGTTCTTCATTTTCAAAATTGTTTAAGCTATTCTAGGTAATTTGTATTTCTCTACAAATTTTGGGACCAGCTTGTCAATTTCTACACAAAGCCCTGCTGTGATTTTGATAGAGTTTGGATTGGCACTGTATATCAATTTGGGGAGAATTGTCATCCTGACAATACCAAGAGTTTCAAATCCATGACCATGGATTCTATCTGCATTATTAAGATCTTTATTGTTCTGTCACTATAATAATTTATAGTTTTCAGTACACTGATCTTTTTCACATCTTTGGTTACATTTATCCCTAAGTTCGTATTTTTGATGCTCTTGTAAATGGTATTTTAAACATTTAACTTCTGATTTCTTATTGCTGAGATATAGAAATAAAATTGAATTTTGTATAATGACCTTTTATTCTCTGCCTTTTCTAAACCTTCTATTAGTTCTATATTTTTATGGATTCCCTGGAATTCCACAAACAGGATCAAGTCACCTGCAAATAAAAACAGTTTTACTTCTTAATTTTCAATCTGGATGCCTTTGATTTAATTTATTTATTTGTTTGTTTACTACAATGTCTAGAACTTCTGATTCAATGTTAAATACAAGTGACAAAAGCATAGACTCTCACTTTGTTTCCCATCTTATGGAGAAGCATTCAATCTTTCAACATCAACTGTGATGCTAAGATGTGGTTTTGTTTTGTTTTTGAAGATGATACTTATTCATTTTGACCAAATCTTCTATTCCTAGTTTGTAGACAGCTTTTATCATTACAGGGTATTGGATTTTGGAAAATGCTTCTTTTTGCATCTATTGAGATGATTATAAGGTATTTCCCCATTATTCTATCAATATAATGTATCTCATGAATTAATATTCAAATGTTTAATCAACAATGTAGCTGGAAAAATTTTCACTTGGTCATGGGCTATAATACATTTTATATGTTGCTGAATTTGAGTTGCTAATACTTTATTAAAGATTGTGTCTTGATAATGGGTGATGTTGATCTGTACTTTTGGGTTGTTTTGTGTATGATGTGTTTCTCTGGCTTGGAATCAGGGTAATTCTAACCCCATAGATTGAGTTGGGAAGTGTTTCCACCATTATTTCTTGAGTGAGATTATGAATAATAGATATTACTTCTATTTTAAATGTTTAATATAATTCACCAGTGAATCCGTCTGAGTCTGGGCTTTTCTTTGTGAGAAAATATTCAGTTGCTATATCAATTTCTTTACTTGGTATATGTTTCTTCAGACTTTCTATTTCTTCTTTGTCAGTTTTGATAATTCATGTCTTTTTAGAAACTTTTCCATTCTGGCTTTGTTGTCTAATTTTTGGCATGAAGTTTTTCATAGAATTTCATAATCTGTCATAATCTGTCATGTTGAAAGTGAAAGCTCTTCTTTAATTCCTAACATTGGCAATTTGTGTCTTCTTTCTTCTTGGTCAGTCTAGCTTATTATTTGTCAATTATGTGGATCTTTTTGAAGAACCAAGTTTTGATTTAATTGTTGTTCTAACTTTTTTCCTGTTCTACCAATTCAATTTCTACTCTGATTTTAATTATTTCCTTTCTTCATTTTGCTTTGAGCTTAGTTTGCTCTACTTTCATTGGTTTTGTAAAGTGGACACTTATGGATGAGACATTTCTGATAGGCATTGAAAACTAATTCTTTGCTAAGCTCTGTGTTCATTGCAATCCATAAATTTTCATGTGTTACATTTTCATTTTTCAGTTAAATATTTCTCATTTTTCTCATGTATTTCAGCTTTATTCTTTGACCTATGAGCTATTTAGAAGTGTATTATTAAATTTTTTTTAGTATTTGGAAGTTTACCAGATTTCTCTCTGTTGTCAACTTCTCATAACATTTTGTTATTAAACATACTTTGATTAATTTCCATCCTTTAAGATTTACTGAAGCTTTCTTTATTGTCTAGAATATGCTGTATACCAGCGAAATGTCATTGTGTTCTTTGGTTGTTGGGTGGAAGTTCTTGATTTACAAAGCACTGAACTTATTGATTCTTGTTCAGTTGTATGGTGACTTATGTGGGAAGATTTGCCTGTCTCCTTATTCAGCCATAGGCATGTGGAAGGGCCAGAAACAAAGGAGTGACACGTAATGTTTTGCAAGGTAGAATGATCAGTCTAACCAAAATATGGATGAAGGCCTTTGTAGGACCTGTCTGAAAGCAGAGAGACCAGTTAAAGGCTGTTGAAGTAACACAAGTGAAAAATAATAGGATGCTGAATGGATTGTTGCCAGTAAGATGAAGAAAGGTAAAAGACTTGGATGTTGATATTAAATGCTGAAGCCATGGGTCGTTTTAGTGGCTCGGTTGAGAGGCTATAAGGCCAGAGCTAGGACAGTGTAAGTAGAAATGGAAAGTAAGAGAGACTTCTTTGGAGGAGTTGCAAAGACCTAATGCCTGATGGGAGAATTGAAATGTGTAGAGAGGGAGAGAGGGGAGAGTTTGGGTCTGGATTACTGGTAGGATTAAAACATCAGATACTGAAGGGACAAAAATGGGGACTGGTTGTAGGGAGAAGGAAGGTAATTTTTAAAAAATTACTTTTGAAAAGCCATGAGGACATCTGAACAGAAATGCCTGGTAGGCATAGGAGATTTAGAGCTGTAACTCAGGAGCAAGGTGAGTCTGCAAATGTAACAGCACGGAAATTTTGACATTCATATTTGGGTACAGATGTCTCCAGAAATCAAGACATCTTTGGTGTTCCTGTCTTCAAAAACAAAATTTGGTCCTCCATACAGAATCTCTTTAAAAAATTTTTTTTAAGATACATCCTATTACATCTAGAAGATAGGTGCCCACTCTTTCCTTTTCAAAGACAAGACAGTGAAGAGAGGTAAAAAGATTCTCCCAAAGTCAGAGCTGAGTATCAGAGCAAGGATTTGAACGTTGGTGTTCTCATTCACTTCTATTAACCCAGGTTTCCACACCTTTAAAGTGAGAGTAATGATGATAGCCACCTCACCAGTGTATAATTTATTATAAATTCTTTTACAGTATCCTCTTCAATGGATTGTTGTTAGAGAAAAGGTTGGAGCAGATCAAACAAAAAAACTGCTGAGAAATTCTAGCAGGAAGGCAGTAGGCTTCAGTGATGAAGGTACACAGGTCAAGATTCTTAATTTCAAAGGATTCAAACTGACTCTGGCCGAGTGAATCAACAAGAAATTTGTTGGCTGGGCATTGAGTGGCTCCCAGACTTAGCAGGAAGGCTGGGGAGCCTGGTTTGGGCAACGGGCAGGAGCTAGGGAAGTTGAGTGGCCACGTTCACAGCCACAGTCTCGATAATTTCTTCTGCTTACCTACAACCCCAAGAAGGGTTTTTGTCATTGTTTGGTATTTTTTGTTTTGTTTTTTTTGTTTGTTTGTCTTAAGGAAGTTGTCTAGATAGTGGCCATAGAAGGGAGGAACATATAAAGATTAGGTGAAAGAGTGAGAGAGGGAAGAAAATGAGGTCATATAAGAAAGGATGGACATAAGACATACTGGAAACTTCTTCTGTCATCAGTGTCCTAAGATTGTGATGTGAGAACCAGGCCAGAGAGTGACTGTGTTCATTCTCCACATCCCTCACTCCCCAATTTTCAATGAAAAGTTCACCTAATTTCATGAACATTTGTGTCTATGTCTCACTTGCTTTGGCCTCATCTTTGTCTTTCTCGGTTTTTGTCTTTCTTAGTTTCTTTGTCAGGCTTTCCCTCAGGGGACTTTTTCATTCTTCATCAGCTCAATATTTCATCCTTGGGCTGGCCCATGTTTCTCTGAAAGGCTGGCAGCTCCATCTGACAATGCAAGGGCCAACTGACCCCGTATACCTCTAAGCTCTGATACTTTGGCCGCCAGTTCACTGGAAAAGACCCTGATGCTGGGAAAGATTGAGGGCAGGAGGAGAAGGAGGTGGCAGAGGATGAGATGGTTGGATAGCATCACTGACTCAATGGACTTGAGTTTGAGCAAACTCTAGGAGATAGTGAAGGACAGGGAAGCCTGGCATGCTGCAGTTCATGAGGTCACCGAGTCTTAACGACCTAACAACACCATCTCTGAATCACCACTAGATGGCAGCATCTGGGAAGTTTGCTCACCTGGCCTGGATCTTCACAAGTGCCTGACTGCTGCGTGGTGGCGCGTTTTACTTGGTTATTCTGCTTTTACACTCCTGCAACCAGTGGCTAACAAAAGGCACCAGATCTAGTAGGATTCCTTTGTCCACACAGAAGAAAATTCATGTTTTTAAGACACTCAGGGCTGGAAAAGCCTGTTCCTTAAGCGGGTGTTTTCCCCCACCTCCATTCCCACACAGTTCCTACTGCAAACCTTCTGTAGATATCCTTTTTAAAAAACTATTTATTTTTAATTGATTGATGATTGGTTTACAATATTGGTTTGATTTCTGTCATATATCAACATGAATTGACTAAGGATGATACTGATGAATCTTTTTGCAGAGCAGCAATGGAGACGCAGACATAGAAAACAGACTTATGGACAAGGGGGGGAGGAGAGGAAGGAGAGGGTGAGATGAATGGAGAGAGTAGCATGGAAGCATATACACTACCATATGTAAAACAGATAGCCAGTGGGAATTTGCTATATGACTCAGGGAACTCAAACAGGACTCTGTAATAACCTAGAGGGGTGGGAATGGGTGGGAGGTGGGAGGGAGATTCAAGAGGGAGGAGACATATGTACACCTAGATATCCTTTTTTCCCATTTATTTTTATTAGTTGGAGCCTAATTACATGTAAATCCATGGCTGATTCATGTCAATGTAGATATCCTTTTATTACCTCTTTAGCTGTTGTTTGTTGTTTGGTTTGGTTTTGTAGGCAGACTTGTTTCCCCTTCCCTACCCAGCCTGATCATCAAATTAGGTTAATCTCCTTTCCTCACTTTGAGCATGGACTTGAGCATAGAATCTTGTTCTATCAAAGTCTTGAGGGCTCTTATAATTGAGTCTAAACCCATCATTTGGAGACAGGGAACCTGAGGCATATAAAGGAGCAGAAACTTGTTCAAGGTGATATAAAGAATTCAAGCAGTCATATGGGTCAGAGTCTCTTGACATACTTAAAAAAATCAATATAACAAACATAAAATCATTTTGATCTATAAATTGTGCTAGCACAGCTAGATATCTGGAAAGAGGACAGAGGCAAGAGATGTAAGACATGACATCTGTCCTCCAGGCACTTAGAATCTAGTCTGGAAGCCACACTGATATACAATAAAAAGGAGATATTGCTTTTGAGATAAGGTGGTATGAGAAAACTGCTAATGTGGGTGACTGGCTCAGGGATTCAGAGAAGAGAGAGCTTGAAGGGGAAACAAAGCCATGGGGGGAGGTGAAGGGGTAGAGAATTAGGTGAAGCTTGGAGATGAGAAATTCAACAACTATAATTATTCAGAGGTCAAACCCTAGACTGACGTAAGCAGAAGGTGATGCTCAAAGAGAAGTGAGAGATAAAGCTAGAGTGGTGGGTTGGGATGGTACTGTTCAGACTTTCAAATGTCTAATTTGAAATTAGTAGGCTAATTTCCTACTGGGCTTCCCTGGAGGCTCAGTGGTAAAGAATCCGCCTGCCAGTGCAGGAGATGTGGGTTCGATCCCTGGGTAGGGAGATCCCCTGGAGAAGGAAATGACAACCCACTCCAATATTCTTGCCTGGGAAATCCTATGGGCAGAGGAGCCTGGTGGGCTACAGTCTATGGGGTGGCAAAAGAATGGACATGACTTAGCAACTAAACAGCAACAATTTCCTGCTAATACTGAACAGGAACTCTGAAAGACTTTGAATCTTCAGATTTTCTAATTTCAGTGGGAACTTTCCCCTAGGTTTGAATCCCCAGAAGTAGCCTGTTCACTTTGCCCTACTTTCCTGCACTAGTCTCAGTGTCTCAGCAATGAAGTTGAGCTGAAAAATTACTGGTGTTTGTTTCCATTATACCTGTTTCCTAGAGACATAAGCAAGAGTAATGTGGACATTCTCTGGCTCTAAACCCTATTTACTTCATTTCCATTCCCTACCCACTCATAGGAGTCTGAGCAACAAGCCTCCGTACCACACAGCTCCCTTTGTCACCAGGGGCCTTCTAGGAGAGCTGGAGAGCTCTTGACAGCTGAGCAACACCTAAAGGAAGTGAGCGTGGTTTCACATCAATTCCAAAAGGGGCATCTAGGTTGCTTCCATGTGAAGACCCAGAGGGAAGGGGTGGAAAGGGAGGTGGGAGGGGGGACCGGGATGGGGAATACATGTAAATCCATGGCTAATTCATTTCAATGTATGACAAAAACCACTGCAATGTTGTAAAGTAATGAGCCTCCAACTAATAAAAATAAATGGAAAAAAAAAAGTGGCCTCGAAACAAAAAGGCTCTTTAAAAACAATCTTAACATAGGAGCAATCGAAGAGCCCTTTGAGATTGTCAAGAATACATCAGGACCCAAGCAGTCTGACCAGCCACGTTTCAACGCAAAACAAGCTTGCTCTCTCTCCTTCTGAACACTCCCTTCATATCCACAAATGGTTCCAAGTCTGTTTTTCTACCAAGATACAGTAGATATTCCTGTCTCAGCACCCTCCATCTAGTTTTACTCCTGCCATTTGCTGCCTCTCCTTCTGCCTCCCCAGAATGCTATACCTTACATCTTGGCTGTGCATGGTTCAGCACCTGGAACATAGTAAGTGCTCAATAAATAACATTCTCTTTCTTTGGATAGTTCTTACAGATTATCTAAGCATTGGACTCCATGGAGTCACTTCAGGGGTCACTGGGAAAATAGGCCACTGGGGAATAGGCAGGCTGCAGGCCACCATGGCTGAATCAACAAAGGGAACTCTATATTTATATGTTAAGTAATAGTTTGGACTCTGGATAGGGATTTTGTTTTGGAAGGAAAGAGAATGTTCTCACTAATCTAATGTCTTCAGTTTCTAAATGAGGTCAGTGAGGCTCAGAAACACTTTGAGTAGAATCAGGAAAGCAATCCCACTTATAATTGCAATAGAAAGAATAAAATATTTAAGAATCAACTTAACCAAGGAAGTGAAAGACTTGTACACTATAAATTATAAGACACCAAGAAAGGAAATTAAAGAAGACAGAGAAAAATGAAAAGATATCCAATGTTCATTGATTAGATGACTTAATATTGCTCACACATCTGTACAGTCCTCAGTTATCTACAGATTCTATGCAATCCCTAATGAAATCCCAATTGCATTTTTTACACAAACAGAGAAAGTAAAAAAAAATTGTATTGAAACAGAGAAGACTCTGAATAGTTGAAGTGTCTTAGAAAAGGAGAATAAAGCTAGGGATATCACATTTCTTGATTTCTAAATATATTATAAAATAGTATGGTACTGTAATCAAAATAGTATGGTACTGGCATAAAAACAGACATATAGATCAACGGAAGAGAATAGAGAGCCCAGAAATAAATCCTCACATTTATGGCCAACTGGTGTTTGACAAGGGTGATAAGAACATACAATGAGGAAAGGAAGGTCTTTCCAATAAATGGTCTTGGGAAGACTGGGTAAACACATAAACAATCAAAATGAATTAAAGATTGAGACAGAAGACCTGAAAATGTAAAACTGTCAAAAGAATAACACAGGGGAAATGCTTCTTGACATTGATATTCGCAATGATTTTTTTTAGATATGACACAAAAAGCATAAGCAGCAAAAGCAAAAATAGACAAGTAGGAGTGCATCAAACTTAAAAGCTTCTGCACAGCAAAGGAGATAGTCAACAGAGTGAAAAGGCAGCCTATAGAATAAGAGACAGTATTCACTAACCATGTATCTAATAAATAGTTAACATACAAGATATATAAGCAACTACTACACCTCAATAGCAAAAACAGAAATAATCCAATTTAAAAATGGATGAAGGAATTGAACAGACAGTTCTGTGATGGAGACATACAAATGGCCAACAGACATAGGAAAAGATTTGCAGCGTTACTTATTTATCAGAGAAATGCAAATCACAATGACAGTGGAATATCACCTCACATCTGTTAAAATGAGTATTATCAAAAAGACAGAGAAAAAAAAAAGAGGATAGCAAGAGTCAGCAAGGATGTGAAGAAAAGAGAGTCCTTGTACACTTTTGGTGTGAATGTAAATTGGTATACCCATACAGGAAACAATATGGGGATTACTCGAAAAACTAAAACCGGAGCTACCATATGACCCAGCAATCCCACTTCTGGGTATCAGTTCAGTTCAGTTCAATCTCTCAGTCGTGTCCAACTCTCTGTGACCCCATGGACTGCAGCACGCCAGGCCTCCCTGCCCATCACCAACTCCCAGAGTTTACTCAAACTCATGTCCATTGAGTCGGTGATGCCATCCAACCATCTCATCCTCTGTCGTCCCCTTCTCCTCCTGTCTTCAATCTTTCCCAGCATCAGGGTCTTTTCCAATGAGTCAGTTCTTTGCATCAGGTGGCCAGAGTGCTGGAGTTTCAGCTTGGACATCAGTCCTTCCAATGAATATTCGAAGGACTGATTTCCTTTAGGATGGACTGGTTTGATCTCCTTGCAGTCCTAGGGACTCTCAAGAGTCTTCTCCAACACCACAGTTCAAAAGCATCAATTCTTTGCACTTAGCTTTCTTTATAGTTCAACTCTCACATCCATACATGACTACTGGAAAAACCATAGCCTTGACTAGATGGAGTTTTGTTGGCAAAGTAATGTCTCTGCTTTTTAATATGTTGTCTAGGGGATTTGATTTTGGTCATACCTGAATGGTCTAGTGGTTTTCCCTACTTTCTTCAATTTAAGTCTGAATTTGGCAATAAGGAGTTCATGGTCTGTACCACAGTCAGCTCCCAGTCTTGTTTTTGCTGACTGTATAGAACTTCTCCATCTTTGGCTACAAAGAATATAATCAATCTGATTTCGGTATTGACCATCTATTGATGTCCATGTGTAGAGTCTTCTCTTGTGTTGTTGGAAGAGGGTGTTTGCTATGACCAGTGCATTCTCTTAGCAGAAGCTCTATTAGCCTTTACTCTCCTTCATTCTGTACTCCTAGGCCAAATTTGTCTGTTACTCCAGGTTTCTTGACTTCTTAATTTTGCATTCTAGTCCCCTATAATGAAAAGGACATCTTTTTTGGGTGTTAGTTCTAGAAGGTCTTATAGGTCTTCATAGAACCATTCAGCTTCAGCTTCTTCAGCATTACTGGTTGGGGCATAGACTTGGATTACTGTGATATTGAATGATTTGCCTTGGAAACGAACAGAGATCATTCTGTCGTTTTTGAGACTGCATCCAAGTACTGCATTTCAGACTCTTTTGTTGACTATGATGGCTACTCCATTTCTTCTTGCCCACAGTAGTAGATATAATGGTCATCTGAGTTAAATTCACCCATTCCAGTCCATTTTAGTTCACTGATTCCTAAAATGTCGATGTTCACTCTTGCCATCTCCTGTTTGACCACTTCCAATTTGCCTTGATTCATGGACCTAACATTCCAGGTTCCTATGCAATATTGCTCTTTACAGCATTGGACTTTACTTCCATCACCAGTCACATCCACAACTGGGTGTTGTTTTTGCTTTGGCTCTGTCTCTTCATTCTTTCTGAAGTTATTTCTCCACTGATCTCCAGTAGCATATTGGGCACCTACCAACCTGGGGAGTTCATCTTTCAGTGTCCTATCTTTTTGCCTTTTCATACATGCAGAGAAATGAAATCTGTATCTCAAAGAGATACCTGCATCCTCATGTTCATTGCAGCACTTTTCACAAGATGTGGGAACAACCTAAATGTCTGTTAATAAGTGAATAAAGAAAATTTGATATAATTATACAATGGAAAATTATTCAGCCATAAAAATAAAGGAAGTTTCTGCTATTTGTGACAATGTGGGTAAAACTAGAGACAAAACACTAAGTGAAGTAAGCCAGACACAGAAAGCCCAGAAGTGCATGATTTCATTTATATATGGAATGTGAAAGAGTCAAACTCTTAGAAGCAGAAAGTAGAATGATAGTTGTCAGAGGCTAGGGGGAGATGAAAATGGTGAGATATTGGTCAAGGAGTACAGTTTCAGTTAGGCAAGATGGATTAGCTCTGGAGATCTAATGTACAGCAATGTGAATAGAGTTAATAATCCTCTATTGTGTACTTGAAATATACTAATAGGGTAGATCTTAAGTGTTCTCACCAAGATAAAAAGGAAGGGGGGAAATGGTAACTATGTGAGGTCATGTGTATGTTAGGTTGATTGTGGTGATCATTTAACAGAGTATACATATATGAAAATGTAAGTTGTACATCTTAAATGTATACAATTCATATTTATCAATTATGCCTCAAAAAAAAAAAGAAAAAAAAAGGAATTCCAGAGAATCTCTATTTTGTTTTACCACTGGTTTTTAAACTAAGAGACTAAGAGTTCTCTGGTGGCCTAGGGGTTAGGATTCTGGGCTTTCACTGCCATGGGCCAGGTTCAATCCCTGGTTTAGAAACTGAGATCCCAGACAATCCTTGCAGCATGGCCAAATAAATAAGGAAACCAAGTGAGAGACTTAGAGTCCCCAGGGCTCAATGAAAATGCCTTAGGCCTCACCAAGAGAATGATTCTGTGCTCTTCCTCTCTCTCCCATCCAAACAGCTTCACTTCTGCCTGTTTTCTACAGTGAAAACAAATGGCTAAACCTGACTGCTGCTGCTAAGTCGCTTCAGTTGTGTCCGACTCTGTGCGACCCCATAGACTGCAGCCCACCAGGCTCCCCCGTCCCTGGGATTCTCCAGGCAAGAACACTGGAGTGGGTTGCCATTTCCTTCTCCAATGCATGAAAGTGAAAAGTGAAAGTGAAGTCACTCAGTCGTGTCCAACTCCTAGCGACCCCATGGACTGCAGCCTACCAGGCTCCTCCGTCCATGGGATTTTCCAGGCAAGAGTACTGGAGTGGGGTGCCATTGCCTTCTCCGAAACCTGACTACTCCTGCCCATCAATCATCTTAGACCTAAATACCAAAGGGAGAAATATCTTGACATCAAAATGAGAAGTACATTTCCAAATCAGGGAGCAGACTCCAAGAGACCACCGCAGAGGTGATTTCATAGACTGATTAACCAGTCCAATGGATCTGAGATAGGTGGCAGAAAAAAGGTTCAGCAACTAAAAATAAAGAAGTTATACTGGTGCCATGGCTTATCTGGGAGGCAAATAGGATACAAATCTAAATGAGGAAGCAAGGGAAATGGGTAGAGTGATATTAAGCTAGTCAAGAATGACATTCTTGGGCCTGAGAAACTTGGGATAGCCTCTGTCTGAAAATAAGCCAACCGAGGCTGTCATGGGCAAGGTCACAGGTAGCAAGTTCATGATGCCCTTAATGTTCCTGCTTTACCATGTACTTGCTAGCACTCAACCCTTCCAATCTTACCTTTCCTCCTTTTCTTTTGTCAGTAAAATTCTCTACCCTGTTTGCCTCAGGAGATTGAGGGAGGCTCAGATAAGAGACTGGATATAAAAGAGCTAAGGATATTTTTGAAGGCTCTGCAAATGGTAGCTACTATTATGGCTTCCCTCATAGCTCAGTTGGTAAAGAATCTGCCTGAAATGTGGGAGACCTGGGTTTGATCCTTGGGTTGGGAAGATCCGCTGGAGAAGGGAAAGGCTACCCACCCAGTATTCTGGCCTGGAGAATTCCATGGACTGTATAGTCTATGGGGTTGCAGAGAGTCGGACATGACTGAACAACTTTCTTTTTCACTTTCATTTTGGTCCAAGTGTTCTGTTCTTCAGCTTGTTGTTTTATGGGGAGGAGGGGGGTGAGGATTGTTTGCTTTTTTTTCCCACTTGGTTTTAAAGTTGATGTATGGGTGTAACTTGAATGTCTGAGAAGCGTTGCCTGCTCTAGACCCATCATATCCCCCAGTCTGAAGTCCCTAATTGGGCCATTCATCAGCTGGTGTTAAAACCATATTGTGAATGAGCTTAGCACACAGCTGGGTACTGGGAGGTGGCCTGGCTCAGCAGTGGGAGGAGATGCTGCCTAGAGAGATACCCTCTCTGGAGAATGTTTAAGATCTGGCATCAGGGACAGAATCACCAATGTTCTCAAACAAAGATATTTGTTTTATATATACGTGTGTGTGTGTGTGTGTGTGTGTGTGTGTGTACACAAACACTTATAACAAAATAAGAAAGACAAAGGGCTTCCCAGATGGCTCAGTGGTAAATAAAGAGCTACTTGATAATGTAGGAGACACAAGAGATGCGGGTTTGATCCCTGGGCTGGGAAGATCCCTTGGAGAAGGAAATGGCCACCCACTCCAGTATTCTTGCCTAGAAAATCCTGTGAACAGAGGAACCTGGCAGGCTATGTCCATGGGATAAATCGGTCACATGGTCGTAGCTGATATTTATAGCCTCCTTCTACTATTCATTCTATATTATTTTTGCCTTCAGCAAGCTCTTCAGCTGGTCATTATCTTTACCTTATGGGGTGATCCAAATTCCTCATTCTTGAAGAGTCTAGGCCATTATTAGTCCTGTCTGGATTGAGTATTGTAGTTTTGCACTGACTTTAACCACAGGTCACAGTGATATTACATCTCATATATTCCAGACACAGTCTTCCTTGCCTCCATTGTGGAGGAGTAGTCCAGTTTCCCCTGGGTAGTCAGGAACAGTCACCCCAGTGAGTTCAGTAACTCTCTTCTTTGCTTATGGAGTCAGAGGCACAAGGACCCCAGAGTGACTATAGTGCTCCAGCTGTCCAGCTTGGGAATAGTGGATGTAGATCATGCAGAACCATTTGTAACCCAGAAGAGCCTTTTATTCCCCTTGTCAACTGATGATAAGGAACTCCAATGAGGCCACAGGTATAGACTGTGAGAAGGAAGGTACTGAAAGCAGGACTGAGGACTGTGGGCATTTGGGCCCCTTCTTTATGTAACTTACTTGTGCTTTCAGGGCCTGCTTTGGCCCAGTCATGTAGATGTCACTTCCATTTGATGACAGAGTGCCACTGTGCATGCCCAACTTTATGGCTTGGTGGGCCAGATCACCTGGTCCATGATGGGCAACTCAGGTCACATGGTAACTTGGTGGCCATAGTTAAGCATTCAGTCTTTCCAAAGGCCCAATAGTGCCAAGAGCTGTTTCTCAGAAGGAGAGTGGTTATCTGCAGAAGACAGCAGGGCTTTGCTTCAGAATACCAAGGGTCTGTGCTGTCATTCACCTATGGTGGCTTGCCAAAGGCTCCAAACATCATCCCTTGTCTGCAGTGATGCTTCAAGCACCCTTGCATAAGCTGGATCCTCTGGCCCACGTGGCAGAGCAACTTGCACCGCAGCCTGGACCCGGTGCAGAGACTTCTCTTGCTCTGCTCTTCATTCAGAGCTAGCCGATTTTCAGGCCACTCAGTAAACAAGTTGCAGTAACACACCCAAATGAGGAATACATTGACTCCAAAATTTCAAGAGGCCCACCACGTGTTGGGCCTCTTTTTTGGTTGTGGGAGGGGCCAGATGCAACAGCTTAGCCTTCACTTTAGAAGGGATATCTTGACACCCTCCAAACCCCTGGAACCTTAGATATTTCACTGATATAGAAGACCCCAGAATTTTTTTGGATTTTTTTTCCCCACTCTGTAACAAGATATCACTCCACGGTCTTTCCACTCACACAGTGTCCAATCTGCTGCCATCTATTTCTTTGTTCTTCAACATAATATGCCTTTATTCTCTGGCTCCTTTTAAGATTTCCTCTTTACTACTGGTTTCGAGCAATTTGATTATGATGTGCCTCACTCTGGTTTTCTTCATACTTCATGTGCTTGGGGTTCATTGGGCTTCTTGGTCCTATGGGTTTACCATTGTCTTCAAATTTAGAAATGTCTCAACTGTTAGTTTTTGAAATATTTTTCTGCTCCCCATCTCCCCACCAAGGAGGGGAGACTACACTGTATATTAAGGCCACTTGCTGCAACCTCAGTGTTGATGCTCTGTTAATAAATTTTTCCCTCTCTCTGTGTTTCATTTTGAATAGCTTCTACTGTTAGGTATTCATATTCGCTCATCTCTTCTGCATTGTATGTGCTTATACTTAGCTGCCCAGTTGTGTCCGACTCTGTGACCCTGTGGGCTGTAGCCCACCAGGCTCCTCTGTCCATACGATTCCCCGGGCAAGAGTACTAAAGTGGGTTGCCATTTCCTCCTCCAGAGGATCTTCCCAACCCAGGGATTGAACCTGTGTTTCTCCCTTCTCCTACATTGGTAGGCAGGCTCTTTACCACTAGCGTACTCTGCCATTAATCCCAAACCACTGTGTTTTTCATCTTAGACATTGTCATTTCCATTTTTAGAAGTGCAGTTTGGTTCTTTTTATATCTTCCATGTCTCTACTTATGAAACATAGTTATAATAACTATTTTATTGTCCTTTCCTGCTAATTCTAACATAGTTATTCTCCTCACCATGGGTCATGTTCTCCTGCCTCTTTACATGTCTGGTAATCTTTGATTGGATGCCAGGCATTATGATTTCTACGTCATTGCATGCAAGGTAATTTTGCCTTCTTATAGTATGGACTTTTGTTGTGGAATAAAGTTAAGTTATTTGGAAACAAGTTGCTCCTTTCACGGGCTAGCCTTTACGGTTTGTTAGGAGAGTCTAAAACAGTGTGTAGTCTTAGGGCTAATTGTTCCCCACAATTGAGGCAAGGCCTTCCTGAGTGCTCTACCCAATGCCCTGGAATTTGGAGATTTTCCAATCTGACTGGTTGGGAACAGGTATTCTGCAAGCCCTGTGGGAGTGCTCAGCACTGTTACTCCTGATCCTTGTGGGGGCACTTTCCCCAGCATCAGCTAGTTGCCTCACATGCACTGTTCAGTATTCTGCTGAACACTGTTGAGAAACCCTTTGTAAATGTTGAACATTCACTCTCTGTGCAACCCTCTCTTCTCTGGTCTTCTGTTCTGAGAACCCTAGCCTCCTTGCTGTCCCCATATTATCAGCTCCATCTTCTTAACTCAGGGAGTCTATCACCCCTTCCTGTTACGTGGCCTGGAAGCTCTAAGTAGTAAAATGGGGCAAACTTAGGGTTCACTTTATTTATTTCCAATAGCTCAGGGATTACTCTTCATTTCCTGATGTCCAGTGTCTTGAAGAGTGTTATTTCATATATTTTAATCTAATTGTTTTGTTAACTTAAGGTGAGCGGGTTCCTATAACTCATCATAACCAGAAGCAGGAGTCCATCTTCAAGGAAAACTCTTTTAACCATCTCACAGCTTCTTCAATTCATGCTGCCAGTGATCTTCCTCTTGACCTTGTCCCAGATGTTTCATCTAGTTGCAGACCCCTCTGTATCCATGGGCTACATTCAGGACGCACACAGAATAGATGCCCCATGTCTCTTCACAAAAGGACATACTGTACCTCTTCATCTCCACCCTGATGAAAACTGTCCTTGTCTCTTCAAATTGGTAAACTCACATCTCACTTGGCTATAGACTCTGACAGTTTTCTCAGAATGAAGTTTGGTGCCTTCATGCCCCCCCCCCCCAATTCCCTTGATTTTCCTAGTTTTCTTCCTTCAGATGTTAGGCCAGGGGATTCCATTAGATGCAGTCATATAAGAGCTCCTAAAACTCTGCTCCAACACCACCCAATCCTGGGTGGGAAGGATGATGAAAGGGAAGTTGGTCTTAACTGACTCAATGTAAACTATTTTACTTTTTATTTACTATTTTACTTTTGCAAATCTTACAGAAATATGACCAGTGCTAGGGCCATTCCCAGGGTCTTGGAAGGAATCTGCACATGAGGGGCCCTGAAGATTTAAGGTTTCTTAACTACATGGTAAATACATCTCTGCACGCATCAGCTTGACATTCTGCCTTAATTCATATGCTGGAATCTTCCTTTTAGGGCCCATCTCTGTCTCTCCACTGACTTCTTGCCAAGCAACTGATCTCTGCATTTGAACTTTGTCTTAGTAATTTATTTTGGCCACTCAACTACCTGCTTTCCAAAATACACAAATAAGGTCATCTGCTCTTGATTAAGTTTTGAAAAATAATATGTACAAATATGAGATGCCCTAAGATAATTTTCAAGGAGAGAGTGATACATGTCTATGAAAATTTGTCTCTACCTACCCATCCTCATGGTGGTTATGGTGGGCAAATATGGAACTTGGCTCTTGAGAGGATGATAGGATAAATTCAAGCAAAAAGTCTTAGAAGTGAATACAAGACTAAAGAACAGAATAGACCAATGTGAATGGCATGACAAGGGTGATAAATGAAGGATACAGTCCAGATTGAGGGATCAGGAAGAAACTGAATCTCAGTAGACACATATCAGGAGCAAGCACATTTTCTTGGACACCAGTCAGTGTTCATAGTTCATTTTTATGGGCCAATGGCTGTGTGGTAGCCTCTTGGGGTTATTCAGTCCATTAATATCAAGAACTAGTCAATTCATATAAACAAAACCCTACATATCCCAAATCTCCCCCATCCATGAGAAGTGAGCATTATTACTCTTTGGCTCTACATTTTAATCACATCTGTAGAATGAACTTTAAGCAAAGTAAAAACAGGAACTCTTATTTCATCAGCAACTAGGAATGACTAGCACAGAGTAAAAGTTTAGTGACTATATGTTAAAGCAAATTTATTACTCTGTATTATTCTGATCAGTACATTCCTATGTCTCCCAATTGATGTGGGCCATTCTTATTTATTTTTCTACCCTTGATGTCTAGCACTATGCCTGGAATTTTGTACATTCTTGGTAAATGATTTCTGGATGAATGGGAAACCTTGAAAATGCAGTGCAATGCTTTGTGAATTACATCAAGGTGACAACTAGTGGAGTGTTTAGCATTCCTCCAAGAAACTAACCTAAAAACGTCCCCTCTATCTCCTGAGAAGGTAGGGTTGGTTTAAATAATAGGAGGGAGTATGGGATAAACTGAACCAGAATTTCAGGTTTACCTTCCTCACCATAGCTCATGTGCCCAAAAGGGAGCGGAGCCTATCCTATAGTTAGCTGTTGTCACCTCCAAGTTCATTAATCTTTTCTTTTGCAGCATATAGTCAGACATCAGGCCCATTCAGTGAACTTTTCACTTCAGATATTGTATTTTTTTCATAATGGAAATAGTTCTGTATTTTTTTTTATATCTTTCATTTCTCTCCTCTTTGAGTTCATGTTTTCCTTTTATTTTTTACAATGAAATGCATTTATAATGATAACATTTATATTTATAATATCCTGTAAAAAGCTCTTGTCTCCTGATTCTATCACCCCTGTAAGTGCTAAATCTGTTTATATAGACTGATTTTTCTTCTGGATATGGGTCACATTTTTCTGCATTTTTTATGTTAGTAATTTCTTATTGATTGTTAGACATTGTGAATAATACATTGTTGAGGGTCTGGATTTTGTTGCACTCTTGGAGAGTGTTGAAGTTTACCCTGGCAGGAAGTCAAGTTACTTGTGGATCATCTTGATCCTTTCAAGAATTTCTTTTAAGTTTTGTTCAGGTGAGTCTAGCATAACCTCTAAGCTAGAAGTAATTTAGCCCACTACAAAGGCATGGCCCTTCATTCTTTTTTTTTTTTTTGCAGGATAGTTAATTTACAATGTTGTGTTAGTTTCTGGTATACAGCAAAGTGATTCAGTTATATATTCTTTTTCTTTTCCATTATAGGTTATTATAAGATATTGAATATAGTTCCCTGTGCTATACAGTAAATCCTTGTTATTTATTTATTGCTTGTGTAGTAGTATGTGTCTGTTAATCCCAAACTCCAATTTATCCCCACGCCTTCCCCCTTTTGTAAGCGTAAGTTTGGTTTCTATGTCTGAGTCTGTTTCTGTTTTGTAAACAAGTTCATTTGTATAATATTTTAGGTTCCACATATAAGTGATATCATACATTTGTCTTTCTCTAACTTATTTCACTTAGTATGATAATCTCTATATATCACATCTTCTTTATCCAGTCATCTCTTGATGGGCACTTGGGTTGTTTCTATGTTTTGGCTGTTATAAACAGTGCTGCTATGAACATTGGGGATGCATGTATCTTTTCAAATTAGAGTTTTCTCCAGATATATGCACAGGAGTGAGATTGCTGGATCACATGGTAGCTCTATTTTTAATTTTTAAAGAAAACTCCATACTGTTCTCCACAGTGGCTATATTAATTTACATTCCCACCAATAGTGTAGGAGGGTTCCCTTTTCTCTACACCCTCTCCAGCATTTATTGTTTGTAGATTTTTTGATGATGGCCATTCTGACTGGTGTGACACCTCATTGTAGTTTTGACTTGCATTTCTCTAATAACTAGTGATGTTGAGCATCTTTTCATGTGCTTTTTGGCCATCTGTATGTCTTCTTTGGATAAATGTCTATATAAGTCTGCCCATTTTTTGATTGGATTTTTTTCTTTTTATATATGCTGTATGCGTGTGCATGATCAGTCACTCAGTCGTGTCTGATTCTTTGAGACCCTATGGACTGTAGCCCACCAGGTTCCTCTGTCCATGAGATTTCCCAGGCAAGAATACTGGAGTGAGTTGCCATTCCCTTCTCCAGGCTGTATGAGGTGTTTGTATGTTTTGGAAATTAAGCTCTTGTAGGTCACATTGTTTTCAAATATTTTCTCCCATTCTGTAGATTGTGTTTTTATTTTGTTGATGGTTTCCTTTGCTGTGCAAAAGCTTCTAAGTTTAATTAAGTTCCATTTGTTTATTTTTGCTTTTATTTATGTTGCCTTGGGAGACTGACCTAAGAAAACATTGCTATGATTTATGTCAGAGAATGTTTTGCCTATGTTCTCTTCTAGGAGTTTTATGGTGTCATGTCTTGTATTTAAATCTTTAAGCCATTTTGAGTTTCTTTTTGTGTGTGGTGTGAGGGACCCTTTCATTCTGCTCTGGGTGTTGAATATGGCTTCTCTACTTTGGTCAGAATTTAAATGTCCCCTAGCCAGTGTTACTTTTGAGAATTATTCAGATCATAGATCCCCAGTAGTTTTTCCTTGCCTGGCCTTTTGGAATTTTACCATATGCATGTCAGCTTCATATTCAGCAAAAAGACTCAAGGGGATCCCAAGCAGTTTTCTGGAGTGTTTTCTCTGCACAGCTCCCTCTTCCCTGGTTTTCTGTTCCATAAATTCCAGCTCTTTCATCTTCAGTGAACTCTAATCTTTGTCTTCTTAACTTAGCAAATAAGACTGCTGTGTTCTGCTTTGAGGTTCCCCTCCCTGAGCTAATCATCTGGAAAGTACATCTAGTCAGATGGCTGAGACAATCACCTGGCCTACCTTATTTATTTCTCACGTCTAAGGAATCTAGTTCTGTACTTTTTGTTGCCCAGTGTTGGACAACAGCTGTTTATATATTTTGTCCAGTTTTACAATTATTTATGCTTCTGCTAAGCTGCTGCTAAGTCACTTCAGTCATGTCCGACTCTGTGCGACCCCATAGACAGCAGCCCACCAGGCTCCCCCCGTCCCTGGGATTCTCCAGGCAAGAACACTGGAGGGGGTTGCCATTTCCTTCTCCAATGCATGAAAGTAAAAAGTGAAAGTGAAGTCACTCAGTTGTGTCCGACTCTTCGTGACCCCATGGACTGCAGCCTACCAGGCTCCTCCATCCATGGGATTTTCCAGGCAAGAGTACTAGAGTGGGATGCCATTGCCTTCTCCATATATAGTCACTAGCAGTCACAATTATTTATGCAGGTGGTCAAATCTGCTGCCATTTACTCTGTCATGGCCAAAAGGATCTCTGTCACCTTCATAATTCATTGATCTACAGATGTATACTCAACATTTTCTGTATTCCCATCCTGTGTAAATCCCAAATTATATATAGAAGAGAAGTAAAACAGCATCCCTGACTTCAAGGAGCTTACAAATGAGCCAAAGGGAAAAGATAAACAGGTATGAAGTCACTGTTCCCTTTACTTGGAATGTCCTTGCGGTCTGCCTTTGTTCCTGGCCAATATCTACTCATCTAGCTCAAGGACGGCTTCCTGAATGAGGCCATTCCCTGGGTCGAAACCTTTCCTTTGAACCTAACACTATCCTACAGGTACTGTATCTTTGCTCTTTAAAAACTTTCTTATATTTCTTTGTTTACATGTTTGTCTTTCTCACTAAACTGTGAGCTCCTTTAAAACAAAGGCCATGTATTTTCCCCAGTACCCAGAAGAGGTGGAGCATGGAATAGACATGCAAAAGTGAAAGTTGCTCGGTAGTGTCTGACTATTTGCAGTCCCATGGACTCTATAGTCCATGGAATTCTCCAGGCCAGAATACTGGAGTGGGTAGCTGTTCCCTTCTCCAGGGATCTTCCCAACCCAGGGATCAAACCCAGGTCTCCTGCATTGCAGGCAGATTCTTTACCAGCTGAGCCCCCAGGGAAGCCCAAGAATACTGGAGTGGGGAGCCTATCCCTTCTCCAGGGGATCTTCCCGGCCCAGGAATCAAACCGGGGTCTCCCGCATCGCAGGCAGATTCTTTACCAGCTGAGCTATCAGGGAAGCCTGGAATAGATATGCAAGGCAATTGATGCTAGTTTAACATAGGAATTAGTGAGTGAATATTTGGATGTGATCTAATTAATTAATGCATAATTTAACCATATTCTACTGCTAATTTAATTAATCTAATCATATTCTGCATAATCAGATGCTAAACAGAGTGGTACTCACTCTTAGGCAATAAAAATTGAACAAAAAGAGACTGCAGGGCATTAGGATAATCAGGAAAGGCTTTGGAAAGAAAATGATCTTGAGTTGGTGTGGTTGGCAGAATGGTGGTCTCTCCCAAAGAGGTCTATGACCTACTCCTCATAATCTGGGCAAAAAGGACTCTGTGGATATGATTAAGTTAAAGACCTTGACACAATGAGTTGATCCTGGATGACTGAAGTAGGTCCAATGCAATTATAAGAGTTCTGAAGAGTCACAGAAGGAGGTGTGAAGAGGAAAGAAAAAAACAACAGAGTCACGAAGTACAAGAAAAGACTGGATCTGCCACTGCTGGTGTTGAAGAAAGAGGAATGGAGCCACTAGTTGAGGAATTTCAGAAGGGAAGCCTCTGGAAGCTAGAAAAAGCAAGAAGACTTTCTCCCTAGAGCCTCCAAAAGGAACAGTCCTGCCAGCACCTTGATTTTTGCTCAGTGCGACCCATTTGGTACTTTTGACCTCCAGAACTGTAAGATAATAAATCTGTCTTGTAGAAGCCACCAAGTGGTAATTTGTTAGAGAAGCAATAGGAAACTAATAAAATTAGACATAGAGGGTTGAAATGAATTTATTTGGGCCTACAAAAGAATCTGGGCTGATGCAAGAATCAGAGACATTTGATGAAGATCGATGAGATTATCAGAGCAGAGGTTAGCAACTCAAACGGAAGGCTTCTGAACAACTGGAAATGAAAACATAGCTAGAACTGCTCTCCAAAAGTCATGCAGAAGTCAGGCATTTCCATCCACATGCAGAGATTTCACAGATGGCAAGAATAACTATTTTACTTCACTCTCTCTTTGGGGGGAGTTTTCTGAATCCATTTACAAAGATGGATTTCCTTGCAACCAGTCTTCTCAAAGAAGTGTGCCAATGGAATATTCATACACGGAATTGTTCATTTTCTGCCCAAATATTGATGAGCCACTAAATGTTTTCACTTTGGAGACATGGTCCCTGCCCTTTAGGAAACCACGTGTAGAGGAAAAGATAGGTAAGTTTAACATAAGTACAGTGATGAAGGATTCTTTTGCTCCTTAGCTCTCATCATTTCTGCTCCTCTGTTCTAGTGGAGAAAGTGCTTTTAGTTATAATTTATAATGATGCATCAAAGTCTTGCCATTAAAGATAGTTCAGCATTGCAAGAAGAAAGATCTTATGGCTGTCATATGCTAAAGGCTTTGAAAGACCAAAGCCTGCCCCCTAAAGAGACTGTAAGGAGCCATTGGATGGAAGGATCCACTATCATGCCACCTCCTCAATTTAGAAAGTCCAGCCTCAACTACACTGGAAGCTTCAGACAGTATGAAAAACCTGCAGTATGCAGCTGGGAAGAGTTGGGGGGAGAAGAGGGAGATTGGGTCTCTTGTCACAAATGGGCTTTGACTGGACTGGAAGGAAAGCTCATGGATATCATCCTCTAGAATCAGAGTGTGTTTATGATGGGGTACTATTTGGAAATGGGCTCCCCTTGCAAATCATTCCAAGGTGTTATTAATACATTAAGCAAAATGTGCCAAGTACTATCAGAGAGACAGTGTGACATGGGGATTCCACATCGATGTAATCAAAGAAGTTTCAACCATGATTTCCAAGCCACCAAATGTCTCTCCACTAAGAGCTCAGAACCTGAAGTTCTGCTACTGATCCCTAACACATCTGTCTTGAACATTGCTTTCTTCCCACATTATCTGTTGGAAAGAGCAAGTCCCCTCAGTCTGAAAGAGTTGGTGGAATGACAGATGAAACTGGTAATAAGATGGAAGATGCGCCTCTTTGTTCTCATTTGAAAAGGCTCTGCTTTTCATCATGTGTAGCTAGCTCACTGTTGACTGCTGCTGATGTGATCTTTGCCCTTTAAAATTCCCTGAATATGAAGTAAAATGCACATTAAAATGGAATGCAACTGAATTGCTCTGTGCTAGATTCTGGTCAAGGGAGAGATTGCTGCTCAGATTTTGGTTCCTTTGAAAGTAAATCTCATACCTTGGGTGCCAGACCCTACTATTTTTTATCGAATAGTCAATATGCTTATTCCTCATTCTGTGTGTGGGGGGGGTGCTTAATCTTTAAAAAATAGTTTTATCGAGGTATAGTTTACATACCAAAAAATTCACCACTTTTAAGGTTCGACTGTGAAGTCATCATCACATTCCAGTTTTACATGGTTTCTTCATAAAGATTTTATTTTTTTAGACCCTACTTTTAAAAATGCTACAAGATTTTCATTTTGTGTGCTTAGATAACAGGTCACTGAATAAAGTCAGCTACTCAGAAAAAGTGTAGCCATGACATGCACAAAATTGTTACATTACCAGACAAGCTTTCATTGTCTACCAGGAATAGTGGTCTAGATGCTGGCAGTGGGGGGCTGCTTTTGATGCTTCTAGACTGAACTTTATTCATATTTTCCCTTCAGATTCCCCTGTCATGTTAATGCGCATCAAGTCCCACTTGCAAATTTCTCTTTCGCTCCTTCTCTTGAGGTGCCTATCTTGGGTGGCTTCTCTGGTGGGGTCTATGCCTAAATGCCCCTCTGCACTATTCCTGGGCAGAGGCAACACAGCAAGGAGTGTAGGAAGCAGCTCACAAGAGACTAGCAAGTGACCCTCAGGTACCCCTACCCACCAGGCTTCTTCCCCTTTCCACTCTCAGTCACATCAATCCCAATAGAAGGGAATCAGGCCTGAATTATATGATTAGAACAGCCTGCCATTGGTCAAAGTTGGCACTATCCCTTAGTAACCAGGCAGAAGACAGCCAACAGCAGAGCAGTGGAAGCAAAGAGGCAAATTAAAGGTACAATAGTACCTTCAGAAACCCATTGTTTCAGCCCTACTGACCCCAACTCATCTGACTCAGAGCTTTCTTTGGGGTTCGAGACTCGAGGAGAGTCTTGAGAGCAGTTGAAGAGATTGGATGTCTATGATCCCAATGACTTCATTTCCTTCCTTTATGCAG
The DNA here is from genome assembly GCF_023699985.2 of Odocoileus virginianus. Taxonomy (NCBI): domain Eukaryota; kingdom Metazoa; phylum Chordata; class Mammalia; order Artiodactyla; family Cervidae; genus Odocoileus; species Odocoileus virginianus. The sequence goes on from NW_027224264.1 coordinate 7,457,599, forward strand.
CTCCTTTTTATTCCCAAATAGGACCCAAGAAGTAGCATCATGAAGAGAAAAAAGCATTTGTCTGTGATTCAGAAGACTGGGTTCTAATACCTAGGTGAGCCATTATTTAGTTCTGTGGCCTTGAACAAATACCTTTCCATTCCTCTGCCTCAGTTTCTCCTGTAAAATGAGAAGTGCAGTCTACATTACAAAGGACCTTGAAATCTCTGACATCCCCAAGAGTCAAAATAAAGCATGAACACATTCGCTCTACCCTGTGTATCCGATCTTGGGCAAATCATTTACCCTCTTTGTACCTCCTTTCTCCATCAAGAATGTGAAAGCCTGGACGTTGTCACTTAAAGCTCTGCCAATCCTGATATGCTATGCAACATTTCCTGAGGGAAGAGCCAGTGCTGACTATCTATGACAGGGAAGTCCTCATTAGGCATTTTGGGAGGAGAAAATTGTCTTGCGTCCCAGTGCATATGCTCACGTGTCTGGCATAACTCACTAGGTGGGTCCAGTTTTACAACAGTTGCCTTTTTGCTGGTTTGATTTCTTGTCAGGACAAGCGGGCAATCCATTTGGGGAATGTAATTAAACAAGCAGCTAAAGATTCTAGAGATTCTGGTTCTCCCTGAAGGAGGAAATACTTTTGCTTTGAGAGCGGGGTCCCAAGGAGTGCCTCCCAGGAGCTAGTGTCTGCCAGGCATGAGAATCAGCCTTGTGGGGAGGGGACCACCAACATGGTCGCCTCACTACCTCACTGTGAGGAGTGGGGGTTGGGGGTTTCCACTGCATAATACCATCTCCTTAGGTGCTTGTCATCATGCCTCCAAGGCTCCCATTAAAATCCACCCACTTCAGTATTTGCAGATTTCAGTCAGAGGTTGCATACTGGTGTCCTGGAGGCTAACTAGACCCAGCCAACAGAGCTTACTTGGCCAACACAAATTTAAGGAAGATTTGAATTTGAATACTTTTAGGCAGAGAAATGGTTCACCCATGGGCCATATCCTCACCATTCCCTTTTTTTTTTTTTACTTTTTATTTTATATTGGAGTATAGCCAATTAACAATGTTGTGATGGTTTCAGGTGCACAGAGGAGGGACTCAACCATACATACACACGTGTGTCCATTTTCCCTCAAACCCCGTCTTCCACCCAGGCGGCCACGTAACATTGAGCAGAGTTCCCTGTGCAATACAGTAGGACCTTGCTTCACCATTCCTTTTGGTATTACAGAGATCTGATAGGTTCCAATCAATGCCTTCCTGGATTCCAAGGAGGATTTGATGTCCTGGAATAACCTGCTTACCTTGCCTCAGCCCTTCCAGAGGGTTTTCGTCTGTACCTCTCAGGGCCTCAATGTGGAGCTCTCTGGCCTGGGAGACTGCTGGCTCCTGCACCAAGACTCAAGAGGCCTCGGCCCAGCCCAGTCCTGACTGGAAGGGGAGCAGCTGGCAAAATGGCTCCCAGCCACAGGAGCATGTCCCAGGACTGGCCTTTGACTGGAGAGAGAGAGGAAGATGACAAAAAACACTGAAGAAACATTCCATATTCTGTAGCATTTAAATATCTATTTAACTTCTCAGAACTTGGAAAGAAGCCTTTGGAAATGGCTTTTGGACATAAAGGTCAGATTTTCCTTGGAGTGAGGAGAATTCTTTCAGGTCATGTACGAAAAGTTTCCTTTCAGTTTACCAATCACTTAACTGTTGAACTTGTTTTTCCAGCTCTGGACCTCCAAGTTCCCTCCAAGTCATCCTGGAGAGACTTGACAGGAGATAAACAGTATGTTATTTAGGCTTGAATTGCTTCCTAAATAAACCTGTAGCTCACGTCCCACTCTAGAGAGGAAGGTCCATGGGAGCAGGCACCGGAAAGTGAGACAGGGGCTAGTTGTAGGGAAGTTGCTAATGGAGGAAACATTCTGAGAGCAAAATAAAATTCTCTCAGCATCAGAAGCGCAACCTCCAGGACCATCAGGGCAGCCCCTGCCCATCTATTTCACTGGCATTTTCTCATCTTTTCCATGGATAAGGCTGAAGAAAACAATGCTATTCCCTAGTAGAGTAGGGCTGTAGAAACACCTGGAAATCTAAAAATGTCTGTCGCCAGGGTTTGGTACCCACCTCTACCTTCTAGCCCTGCTGCTCTCTCACCAAATTTCCATCTCTAGTTCCCTTTGCTCACCAGAAAAAAAATTCAGTGATGTTTAAAGGAGGGAGATAATTGCATAATTCATTGAATAAATTATAATTAAGCTGGTTTCAATTAAAAAGAAAAGTTTGGAGTCTTAAAGTACATAGCTGAACTACCCAGGTAACCTTTCACCGAATCCCTGAATATGTGTTCTCCAGGGTTCCACCTCCAGCCACATTTTCTTAGCACTCTTTGTACCTCAGATACCATATTTCCATAATTTTAAGATGCCATGAATTGTAAGACATCGAGTCAGTAACAGCTTTACAAAACTTCACTGTAAGATTCATAATTATTTCAGAAATACTAAAAAGAAAAAGGTCTGCCAACAAAGGTCTGTATAGTCAAAGCTATGGTTTTTGCAGTAGTCATGTACAGATGTGTGAGTTGGACCATAAAGAAGGCTGAGTGCTGAAGAATTGATGTTTTTGAACTGTGGTGTTGGAGAAGACTCTTGAGAGTCCCTTGGACTGCAAGGAGATCAAACCAGTCCATCCTAAAGGAGATCAGTCCTGGTTGTTCATTGGAAGGACTAATGCTGAAGCTGAAGCTTCAATATTTTGACCACCTGATGCAAAGAGCCAACTCATGGAAAAGATCCTGATGCTGGGAAAGATTGAGGGCAGGAGGAGAAGGGGACAACAGAGGATGAGATGGTTGGATGGCATCACTGACTCAATGAACATGAGTTTGAGCAAACTCTGGGAGATAGTGAAGGACAGGGAAGCCTGGTGTGCTGCAGTCCATGGGGTCACAAAGAGTTGGACATGACTTAGTGACTGAACAACAAAAAGAAAAAATGGTTTCTTCATATAAAGGACATATAGTATCACCTTTCTGTTGATACTGCTGAACTTTTTTTGTCTTCTTTGTTTTTCTTTTTTTTAATTGAAGTATAGTTGATTTACAATGTTGTATTAGTTTCAGATGTACAGCAAAGGGATTCGGTTATATATACATACATGTATATACACACACACACATATATGTATATATTCTTTTTGTTGTATTTTTTAGATTTAGAGTTATATTCTCGTAAAATATCTTCCATTTCTACTCTCATGATTTTCATATGTTTTCCTTTGTTTTATTGATCATGTTTAAAGTAGCTGTTTTCAAAGTTATTGTTTACTAATTCCACCAGCTCTGTCATTTTGGGCTTTATTTCCATTGACTGACTTTTCTCCTAGTTATTGGTTATATTTTCCTATCTCTTTGTAAGTTTAATAACTTTTGAGTTGAGAATAGTGTGTTGTTGAGTGTCTGGACTTGTCTTGTTTCAAAGAATGTTGGGCATTGTCTGGGAGGCGGTTATGTAACTGGCAGTTTATTGCCATACTTTTAAGTCTTGTTTTCACACTTTGTTATAGCAGATCTATTGCGGACTTTCCTCAAGGCTTATTTAGCTCTAATACAAAATATTCCCCTTCTTGGGCCTCTACTGAATTCCCTGGGTGTTCAACAAGTTGTCTCTACCTGGTTGGAATTCAAATGTCTCCTATCCCTATGTGAACTCTGTGAATTTTTTAACTTACACACTCTGTTTCCCTTTGGCCTATGTAATTTTACCATACGTGTGTGTGTGGCTTAGCATGCAACAATAAACTCTGGGGTACTGCTGTGCAGATTTCTGAATGTCTTTTCCTAGATGTCTCCTTCCTCTCCTGTACCTTGTCCAACAAATTCCACTCACTTCCTCTTTCCATAACGATAATCCCTGTCTCCTTGAACTCAGGGTGTCTCCTGTATTCTGCTTCAATTCCCTCTCTTTATACTCTGGATGAGAAAGTAGGGCTCAGTTTGATTTTCCTATTCTCTTATGGATCACATTCACCTCTTTTGTCCAGTTTTTTAGATGTTTATGGTGGGGTAATTGATTTGATACCAGTTATTTCACCACTGCAGAAGCAAAAGTCCTCTTGAAGTACTCTTATTTTTCAGGGTATTAGAGCACGTTTCTGACCAGGTTCTTTCTGGTCTCTGTGCCTTTGCTTATGTCCAAATCATATCCATCCTTCAAGACTTGATGTGTGCTATTTCCCTGATGCAGCTTTTCAGTTACCTCTTGGTCAGAAGCAATCTCTCTTTGCTTTATTCACCAAAGAACATCTACACATTCCTTCATTTACTTGGGGAAAAAATAAACAATCATAAAATGACCACTTTATTTATTCCTGGCTCATCTTATGATCGTTTACTTTTGATAAACTCTGAGGATATAGAAATACAACATCCATGTTCTTTAAAAACTCACATTTTATTGAAAGTGGAAGACCATGTTGTGGAAATAATATGGCAGAAGGATGCTAACTGGACTGTGTGAGCCTAGTGGAGGGACACCAAGTCCAAAGGGAGAATCAAGATACAGTTTCCTCAGAAGACTGGATGAGAGCTGAAAGATCTGGGAGCAAAGAATATTCCAGATAGAAGGCACGGCATATGCTCTTAGTACATTCTGCTTTGTATTCTTAATGTCTGTGCAAGTCTGACCCACACTATTACTTTTCAGCTCCCAGTGCCTTTAAGGTTTTGGAGTCCAGGGACTGTGTTCTATTTATCACCTTCCTATCCCCAAAGTGCAAGTATTAGTCACTCAGTCATGTCCAACTCATTGTGACCCCATGGACTGTAGCCTGCCAGGCTCCTCTGTCCTTGGAATTCTCCAGGCAAGAATACTAGAGTGGGTAGCCATTCCCTTTTCCAGGAGATCTTCCTGACCCAGGGATCGAACCAGGTCTCCTACCATAATAGTTTATCCCTACTCTCCCTTGGCAACCACAAGACTCTTCTCTATGTCTGTGAGTCTGTTTCTGTTTTGTAGATGGATTCATTTGTGCCATATTTTAGTTTCTGCATATAAGTGATATTGTATGCTATTTGTCTTTCCTTTCTGACTTATTCACTTAGTATGATAATCCCTACTTGCATCCATGTTACTGCAAATGGCATTACTTTGTTCTTTTTTATGGCTGAGTAATATTCTGTTGTATATATACTACATCTTCTTTATCTATTCATCTGTCAGTGTACATTGAGGCTGTTTCTATGTATTGGCTATTGTGAAGAGTGCTTCTATGAATGTTGGGATGTGTGAATCTATTTGAATTACAGTTTTGTCCAGATATATGAAGAGAACATATCTTTTAAAATAGAATGTTCTTTTATCTGCTGAGCACCTAGAAGGAATTGACTAAGCAAGTGTGAGAGGGGTGGAGCCAGTGTCAGCTAGAATAAAATGATAGGAATTTGAGGTCCCCAAGGGGTCTCTGCAGGAGAGGGAAAAAGAAACTGAAAAGGACAGGGGGAAAAGGGAGTTAATTATAGTTCAGAGTGTAGCTCCATCCCCATGATTACCAAATATACTAGCCACAAAGATTTTGTGAAGAGCCCTGGTGGTGAATGTGCATGCGTGTGTCTGTGTGTGCATGTGTATGAACTGAACACAAACTGAATTTCACATGAGGGTTGCAGCTATGAGGACAGAGGCCATGTGAGAGGAAGCTACAGGAGTCACAAGAAATATGAGTTGAAGTCTTGCCTTCCAATGGTAGTGGATTTTGCATTTTGAATCTTACAGCCTCACAAGATTATATGAAAATGAGATAGAATGTAAATAGCAGAGCATCTGAAACCAGGCCTGGCATACATGCTGCATTTTATAAGCGGTAACTATTCTTAAGTGAAATAAAAGTGAAATTTGGTTGGTGAAAATTTAATCAGAAACACTATTTTGTCCCTTTTTCCTCTTTGTAGCTCCCAGAAGGCTCTAGTGGTGAAGAATCTGCCTGCCAATGTAGGAGACACAAGAGATGTGGGTTTGACCCCTGGGTTGAGAGATCCCCTGGAGAAGGGCATGGCAACCCACTCCAGTATTCTTGCCTGGGAAGTCCCGTGGACAGAGGAGCCTGGCGGGCTCCAGTCCATGGGGTCGCAAAGAGTCAGACACGACTTAGCAACTGAGCACAGAGCTCAAGTGCTATTCTACCCCACCTATTACATTAAAAATTCTTCCTTTAATCCCCACCTGCACCTGTTGTATTGACAGAAGGTTATCATTCTGTGATGTGACCTTTCAGTACTAAAGGAGTAACCTCAGAGACTCAGTTTCTCTCTCCCTGATCTTGTTCCCCTTGCTTACCATGATGACATTTCTTTGATGTGTACCTTCCGGCTGGACATGTAAGAAATTATCCACTGTGTCTCTGCTCCTTCCCCAAGCCCCCCGACATCTGGAAGGATGACTGTTTAACCCATGTGCTCCACCATCAGTTACAGTCAGAAGCCTTTGATCTGTCCTGTTCACTAGATCCTATATCATGACATATAAAACTCCTGACAACTACATTTTTATTAGATTTGCTTTCCTGGGTTTTAGTCATAGCACTAAAATTCAATCCCAACATACAATTATTTTTTAACGTATTCTCAGTGTCATTTTACAGTTACTATAGCAGTAAAATCTGTACTCAACAGCATTATTACAATTTTCCCTTACTTAGAGGATATATTTGGTTCATGTTTTAAAGCCAAGGAGGGAAAGAAGTAAATTAAATGATTGCCATCAACACTCCTGCAAGCTTTTCTATCCTTAAAAGTCACCACCAATGATACACATAATAACAGATTGCCTGTAAACACATACAAGCCCTTCTCGGAAAAAGTAAGCTTTTGGTTTCCATCATAGTGAAACCCAGGTTCTTTGATATGATGACTGATGACAAAGAAGACAGGGAAGGGTGAGAAGACTACCTCTGTGCACTCCCCACCAGCACCCTGTAGACACATGAGCGTGAATAGTGGCCTGACCCTCTTAGCTTCCTGAGATCAAGTGAGCTGGACTACAATTAGCTATTGATGAATGGAGCAGCCCTGGGCTCTGGCAGGAGCAAGTGGATGATGGAATCTTTCCCACTCTTAATTAATCTTTCATTTTACAAAATGATCCTCTGGGCTGGAAGTTTAAGGGAATGGTAGATTGGGCCAACAGTTTTTATACCTGTGAGTTTCAGTTCCTATGACTACTGAGAAGCTGGGCATCGACCTCATCTGGTTCTCCTTTCTATCCACCTGCAGAAGAGTAGGGATTACCTGTAGGGAGATGGCTAGTTTAGAGACTGGTTTCTGGGTAATCCATGCTAAAATTGGGATAATCCATCTGAAGCAACATAGGGAGCATTAGACAAGGCAAACACTAATAAAAAAAAGTCCAGAAGGCCAGTGGTAACATGAAGGCTGAGAGTGACAGCCAGCCAGTGGGTCCTGTTGGGTCTTTGCTCATGGCCTTGCAGGCACATGGATACACAGTGTGTGGGTTAACTGTGTTGGCTTGGCTTATGGCACCTGAGAATCTAAAGTCTTATTACTTCAATTCTGTATATCTGCGCTGTGCTTAGTCACTCAGTCATGTCTGACTCTTTGCGACCCCATGGACTGTAACCCACCAGGCTCCTCTGTCCATGGGGATTCTCCAGGCAAGAATACTGGAGTGGGTTGCCATGCCCTCCTCCAGGGGATCTTCCCAACCCAGGGATTGAACCCAGGTCTCCCGCATTGCAGGTGGATTCTTTACTGTCTGAGCCACCAGGGAAGCCCAAGAATACTGGAGTGGGTAGCCTATCCCTTCTCCAGGGGATCTTCCCGACCCAGGAATTGAACCAGGGAAAGTATATCTATTGCCTAGCAAATATCCACTCACTAGACTCAACACTAGGACCCTTGCAGGAAGGCAAATGAGAGGCTCATTTTAATGGAGTCCCTTCTATTGTTTTCTTTTCAATAATAAAACCCATGACTTTGGTTCTCAACTTCCCAGTTCCTGCCCCCCACCCCTCAAACTTGTTTCAATTTCAGTATCCTAAAACAATAACTTTTTGATGAAATAGTCCCTTATTTCAGAAGCCTCTATTACGTTTAAACTCTTAAAATATTTCTTCCTACTAAATAGTCTTCTCAGAGCTAAAGTGAATAAAAAGGTGCTAAGCAGGAAAAATGAAAACTCCATTTCCCTTCTGTGCTATTGGAGGCCCCTAAAACATGAATTTTAGAAGTCTTGCCACAGAACTTCCATAGAGTTTATTCTAGATAAAGTTTTCATCAAATCAGACTGACAAACACTGAAACCCAAAGCAGAAAATAGTATTAAAAATTTCCAAATGTTGTATGCCAGAAAAATAATGCATAGATATGTGAATGATGTGACTTTATGTTGTGGAGGTGAACATATAATCTACAAATACAGGCTCATGTAAAGTTAATTAGTATAAGTAAGACATGCTTCTCCATGGCAATCTAGATTCAGGAATAATCAAAGGCTTTAAGACAAGCTCAGTGATATTTGCCTCTGAGCCCCACAACTTTTGGTTAATAAACTACAACCTTCTCCTTTATCTTATGCCTCTCATCTCTGCTTATAACCCAAGGAGCTCTTTCTTGGCATGACCTACAGTTGAACTTTTGCTCTATTGGTCCACACCTCTGAGGTTCTACTTTCAAGGTTCTACTTCACCACTTTCAAAATTGGAGGTCAATCATTACCCTTCATTGATTTCAGATTTCTTGGTCAAATATAAATTGTCTAGCATTCAGGAGATTACAGCTTTTAAGCTCCTTCTATCTACCCTCAACCCCCAAGAGTACCTTTCAACTTTATCATCTTTTTTGAGGAACATCAGACAAGTTCACTTTGGACCATTTGTGGGAACATTTTAGTGACATCTCGTCATGCTGCCCTGGGAATATTCCTGTCACCCTCCCTGACCTGAAACTACAAAGAGGCTGTTTTGACTTTCTGACTCCATGGTGAGTGATCTGACTTCTATGGTTACCATTCCATCCTCCTTCCAGAGGTTTTGTTGATAAGTCTTTTTGGTGGTTGTTCTTCAGTGCTTAAATCCCCTTCCCTATCTCTGCCAGGGGACCCCCTTGTAAACTGGAGTCCATGTGGTTGTTTCCTAATATTCTCAAGTTTTTAATATGTATTTCACTAGGTCCACACACAAGTATCTTGCAGTAGTCTCTTCCACCCAACCCATGACACTTTTACAGTCTCTGTAAAGCTTTAACATTCAGCCAATATCTCCCCTTTTAAATGATGCCCTTGGAAATGTTTTTTTCAACTTCAGCATCCACTCTGAACTCAGCACCTTGGCATAGATTAGGTACTCAGATACTTGCTGAATGAGTCAGTGATGAAATGATGGAAGGAAGGAATGATAGAAACAGAATTCCAAATCCCAAACAATATCGAATAGGCACTAGCAGTGAACCAAGACAAACGTTCACTTTGGGGTTCATATTTCCCTATCTTTGTGGTTTTGTTTTTTAAAACCATGGTAGAGGGAGTGCTAAAAGATTCCTAGTTTAGAGGTATTCTGTACCTTGCCAAGGTGGCAGTAGCTGTTTCTAAGTTGACAGTTTTTTTTATAAATTAAAACGTCTTTCTGAGTCAAATTATTAGCCACTCCATCAGTCTTAAATTGGTCCCATAATCACCAAGCCCTAATTTCAAGATATCCACAGATTGAGACTCACATGCTCCACCCCTAGATTACAGTGCTGAGCCTAAGGGACCAAAATCCTACATTAAAAATATGGCAAAAGACAGTTATGGCAAAGTCAAGTTCACTCTCTGTGCTGATCCCATTCCATGGTTCTCTTACTAATTCTTCATCAAAGCTATTGAGCTCAGACTGAAGAGAAACAAAGAGTTATTAATGGTCTCAACCTACTTTCCTGAGGGGTAGGGAGATGTGGACTTCACTCTTTTCTATTTTGACTTTTCCCAAACATACCATACATGCTGACTGATGATGATGCATCCAGCCAATAGGTAACAAGTATTATCATAATAACAATATAGCAGCACATTGTCCTCAGAATTACTTGCACTGTATATTTGGGTAATGCTTTTTCAATATCCATTTGCTCCTTAAAACAAAAAACAGAACTCTTTATTCAAAGGAGCTTGCCTTGCAACTTAGGAGTAGCCATATTTCAGAGTTCAGCCAGTTAAACGTAAACAGAAGTCTAATAGATAAGGCTACCAGGAAAGCTGTTTTCCTTCTAAGAAGATAGAGGTTCAGCTATCATCCTTGTCTGGAGCAAGGGTGCAGTGCTTGGAGCTACAATAGCTATCTTAAATGCACAGGGAAAACAGACAAATAGCAAGAAAGCAGAAAAGGAAGATTGGGTCAGGACTGCTTTTGAGCAATTAAACCAATCCTGGGATGCGAACCAGCAAACCCACTGTAAAAGGAGAGTGTTTGCCGCCAAACACTCCGAAGTGAAATCTCTCTCTGACTCTGAGAGCCAGTGGGCGCTTTCTCAGGGCACATGTCTAGCATGACAACTTCTCATCTTCGCTCGCCACCAAGAAAGGCCCTGTTGAGAGTTTTTGTGACTGTCTCAGTTATTACTTCGGGTGTCCCTCTTTTCACCCCTCTTCTTCCACGGGTAGTTTCATTTTCAGTGGAAAGAGATTGAGAGGCACACATTCTTCTTCCACACGGGGAGCAGCTTCCAATGAAGCTGAGGGAACCCAACCTCAGCCGAATACACAGACTACCATTATCTATGGCAAAAGTAGAAAAATAGTGATTGAAGGGGAATATAATGCTGTAGAAATATTTTGTGTTGGCCTGCTCGGTGTTTTAAGGCATTCAAATCCATTGAATGAATCCATTGAATGAATCCATTGAATTACAAATCAGAGGATTTTTCATAATTTCTGGATTTCCTGCATCTCATGAAAAATCCAAAGAAGTGACAAGACTGGGCCCTCATGGCAACAATCAGCTAGAGTAGCACCTTCTCGATTTAGAAGACAGTAGGCACTTTCCAGACGACCACAGTCGCTAGCCCTCTTCCACATGGCTGCCTCTCTGCGGACTGCACTCCAGACAGCTAGTAGCAGGAGGCTGGGTGAGGGGTGTGCAGCATGACCACATCTCCAATGAGTGTACATATTTGTCAAAACTCATTGAACTATATACTTGAACTGTATGCATTCTACTTTTTTAAAGCTCTTTTTGGAAAAAGAAGGAATGTTGAACAGATTACATGGTAAACATGTATGTCAACCTAAGTAAACATTTTATGTATAAAATATTAATCATGTTTAATTTATTGGCCTAAAAAGAGGACAAAAATAAAATATTGGACCAAACAGCCTGCTGTAGGCAGGAATGGGGGGAGGGTTGCTTAGAGTTAAAAGGTACTAACATGCATGGTTTTTTGGGGAAGGAGAGTAAGGTATTCTTTGTAACTTAAGGCTGTGTCATGAAAGAAAATGTACTAATAACTACCTAAAGAATATTACTTGAGGGACTTCCCTGGTGTTCCAGTGGTTAAGACTCCATGGTTCTACTGCAGGGGGCATGGTTTGATCCCTGGTCAATGAGCTAAGATCCTATATATCATATAGTGTGGCCAAAAATATATATATTACTTGATGCATAAATTCCAAACTGTTACAAAAAGAGTGGAATATGACCAGGAATAAAATACAATAATTTTACCATAAAAATCACGAGATTTTTATCTCATGAGAGAGAAAGAATTAGAAGAATAGAAAAAGAAGTTTGAATAGAAATGAAGCAGTAATATAATGGCCCAGATGGTAAAGAGTCCACCTGCAATGCAGGAGACCCAGGTTTGATCCCTGGGTTGGGAAGATCCCCTGGAGAAGGGAATGGCTACCCACTCCAATATTCTTGCCTGGAGAATTCCATGGACAGAGGAGCCTGGCAGGCTACAGTCCATGGGGTCTCAAAGAGTCAGACATGACTGTCAGTCAGTCAGTTCAGTCACTCAGTCATGTCCAACTCTTTGTGACCCCAAGGACTGCAGCACACCAGGCCTCCCTGTCCATCACCAACTCCCAGAGTTTACTCAAACATGTCCATTGAGTCAGTGATGCCATCCAACCATCTCATCCTCTGTTGTCCCCTTCTCCTCCCGCCTTCAATCTTTCCCAGCATCAGGGTGTTTTCCAATGAGTCAGTTCTTCGCATTAGGTGGCCAAAGTATTGGAGTTTCAGCTTCAGCATCAGTCCTTCCAATGAATATTCAGGACTGATTTCCTTTAGGATTGACTGGTTGGATCTCCTTGCAGTTCAAGGGACTCTCAAGAGTCTTCTTTAACACCACAGTTCAAAAGCATCAATTCTTTGGTGCTCAGTTTTCTTTATAGTCCAACTCTCACATCCATACATGACCACTAGAAAAACCATAGCCTTGACTAGATGGACATTTGTTGGCAAAGTAATGTCTCTGCTTTTTAATATGCTGTCTAGGTTGGTCATAACTTTTCTTCCAAGGAGCAAGCACCTTTTAATTTCATGGCTGCACTCACCATCTGCAGTGATTTTGGAGCCCCCCAAAAATAAAGTCAGCCACTGTTTCCACTGTTTCCCCATCTATTTGCCATGAAGTGATGGGACCAGATGCCATGATCTTAGTTTTCTGAATGCTGAGCTTTAAGCCAACTTTTTCACTCTCCTCTTTCACTTTCATCAAGAGGCTCTTTAGTTCTTCTTCACTTTCTGCCATAAGGGTGGTGTCATCTGCATATCTGAGGTTATTGATATTTCTCCCAGCAATCTTGAATTCCAGCTTGTGCTTCTTCCAGCCCAGTGTTTCTCATGATGTACTCTGCATATAAGTTAAATAAGCAGGGTGACAATATACAGCCTTGACATACTCCTTTCCTATTTGGAACCAATCTGTTGTTCCATGTCCAGTTCTAACTGTTGCTTCCTGACCTGCATATAGGTTTCTCAAGAGGCAGGTCAGGTGGTCTGGTATTCCTATCTCTTTCAGAATTTTCCACAGTTTATTGTGATAAACTGTGACTGAGTGGCTAACAAATATATATAATCTCAATATGAAAATATTTCTAGGAAGGGTTAAAATAGTAGATTATCAGAACATATAGCGAGGGCAGAAAATATTTGTACCAGGCAAAACAACAGAATAAAGAAAGCTACGATAGCACTATTACTAAATATAAAAAAGATTAAGACAAAAAGCATTATTAAGGCTAGAGATGGTCACCACAGAACAAAAGGCTGAATTCACCAGAAATATGTAGTAATTCTAAAATACAGCACATGTATATAGCTTTGAAAATTCAGCAATGTAGAAAGAGAGAAACAAGCAAAAGAAACATATAGAAACAAATGGCTTACACAAAGTCCTACCTTATCAGTGATTATATTAATGTAGATAGATTAAACACTCCAAAGAAAAGGTAGAAATTAAAAGAATGGATTTTTAGAAGAGGATCCAATTATATGGTCTCAACAAAACACGTGGATTGAATTCAAGGGCACAAAGGGTAAAAGGAAAGATCAATGACCTAAATGTAAGATCTAAAATTTTATAAAACCTTCAATGAAAATGTAGGAATAAATCTTTGTGATCATAGGTTAGGCAATAGATTCTTGGAGATAACACCAAAAGTACAATAATGAAAGAAATAGTGAAATTGGAATTAATCAAATTAAAACCATTTCTGCTTCAAAAGATACTATCGATGAAGTGAAAGTTAACCCACACAATGACAGAAAATATTTGCAAAGTATATATTTGATAAAATTTATATCCAGAAGTGAAGTCGCTCAGTCGTGTCTGACTCTTTGCGACCCCATGGACTGTAGCCTACCAGGCTCCTCAGTCCATGGGATTCTCCAGGCAAGAATACTGGAGTGGGTTGCCATTTCCTTCTCCAAGGGATCTTCCCGACCCAGGGATCGAACCCAGGTCTCCCACATTGTAGGCAGACGCTTTACCGTCTGAGCTACCAGGGAAGCCCATGGTAGGAAAACCCAAACTGTAACTGACAAATTGCTGGAGATTCAGCGTAGACAAGACAGAATTAAAAACTCCATGGGGGCCCAGTCATAGAAGGGACCCTATGCTTTTGTGAGTTTTACATCCAGGAACTCAACCAGGTTCTGACAGTCAATGTTGGACAAAATTTCTGTAAAATAAATAAATAAATAAGAAACCCAAACCTCTGTTAAATAGAGTTGGGAAACCAGAATGGGGAGCTCTCGTGCCCTGCAAAGATAGCAGAGCTCAACAGGAAGAACGATTTCTCTTCTTCCCTGGGGAAGACTCAGCCAATGATCTTTCTGTATTATCACTCTCCCAACTTCCTTTTCCTCTGTGTAAAACAGTTCTCCTTCCCTTGCTGGGCAGGACTTGGTTTGCCATGATTGAAGACTTCTGAATTGCAATTTTCTGCTGATCTCCAATAAACCCATCTTTACTGGACAAATATATGGCAATCTATTTGTGTCCATTTCCCTTGTTCTTCTGGCAAGGGGAGAGGAGAAGAAACCATTTTGCAATATGCCATACAGTGGAAATTAGTGAACAAGAGCTTAACCTGCTGGAGTGTTATCAGCCTAACTGACCTGAGAGAATGGACATACTGAGCTACAGCCCCCTCTAGCCAACCTGTCCCACCTTCGTGGGAATAGAGGGGTATGGAGAAGCACTTGTGAAGTTCAGTCTTGAGGTATAGGTTCCCTTAAATAATGAGAACTAATCATAAGATTATAGAATGCTTCCCTTCCCCTCACATCTCACCACAATATTACTAAAGGCCTATTTACCATAGTTCCTCTTACCTGGTTCATCATGTCTGAATATAAATAAAATTACAAAGCCTAATAAAAATAAAAATATGTGATTTGAGGAGACAGAGCAAGCATAAGAACCAGACATGGCAGGGTGCTGAAATTATCAGTTGAGGAATTTAAACAACAATAAACAATATGCTAAGGAGTCTAACAAAGTAGGCAGCATGGAAAAACAACTGGGTAATGTAAACAAAGAGATGGAACTCCCAAGAAAGAACCAAAAAGGACTACTAGAGATCTTTAAAAAATGAAATAAAAAATGGCTTTAATAGGCTTATTAGTAGACTGGACATTTCCCGAGGAAGGAATCTCTGAGCTTGAGGGTATCTCTTCAGAAAAAACTTCCAAAATGCAAAGAGAACAAAGTCTGAAAAAAGAAGAGAATAATGAAATAAAAAATGGCTTATTAGTAGTCTGGACATTTCCCGAGGAAGGAATCTCTGAGCTTGAGGGTATCTCTTCAGAAAAAACTTCCAAAATGCAAAGAGAACAAAGTCTGAAAAAAGAAGAGAATATCCAAGGACTGTGGGGGTAACTACAAAAGCTGTAACATACATGTAATGGGCATACCCTCTCCAGAGGGAGGAGAAAGAGAAAACAGGATAGAAGAAATATTTGAAAGAATAACAAAAACTTCTCCAAATTGATATCAGATACCAAGCTTCACATCCAGGAAGCTTGGAGAACACTAAGCAGGATGAATGCCCTTAAAAGACACCTATGTATATCATTTCAAAATACAGAAAATAAAACACAAACAAAAAATTGTGAAAGAAGCCGAGAGGAGGAACACCTTATAAAAGAGCAAAGATAAGAATTATATCTGATTTCTCTTCAGAACACATGTAAGAAGAGAGTGATGAGAAATATTTACAGTGATGACAAAAAAAGCCCCACCAACCTATAATTCTGCACCCTGTGAAATTATACTTCAAAAGTAAGGATAAATAAATACCTCCTCAGACAAAAATTGAGGGAATGTGTTACCAGTAGACCTGCTTTGCAAGAAATTTTTCAAGTTCTTTAAAGAAGGAGAATAATATAATCAATGTAAAATAATAGAAAACCCAGAAACAGAAACATGTATATATAAGATCTTGATATATGACCCCCTGGAGGAGGAAATGGCAACCCATTCCAGTATTCTTG